>NC_136498.1:46262727-46317727 GCF_053919585.1 Euprymna scolopes
TTGCGATAGCGGTTTTATCTAATCTAAGCATGGTTCGATATATTTAAGATAAAACATATTACAATATTAAAATTATTTTTTTCCAAAATCATTTCTTCACGGCGGAAGTCGATCATTTTGAACCCGACAACAGTTCGTTTTGTTCTCGTATTTTTTTCTTAGCAATTGTTTAACTATTTTTGCTATTACACTAATACTGTTTAATTTCATATATTTACTATCTAATATAAATCATTAAAAAATTCCAATGTTTCGACAAATGCCGAAAAATATCGATATGTTGAATTAGTCCTGTGCGTAAAAAACATTTACCGATCGTTTATTCGTCAGTTAAGTGTTCAGAACGTTAAACTACTATACTCGTTTATACTCTGTATACAAATATCTGTGATTCTTTCAGAATTTTACCCAGATCCTCTAGATTTTCCGTCAATTATGGCTTTTGCTCGACTGGCAATCACCGGATCAAGTCGAGCGGTGTAAAAAATGTTGAAACGCTTCATCGACATTACTTCCTGTTTGTTTTTTGTCTAAAAATGTAATTTTTTTATTATTTTTGGAGTGGCAGGGTATTTTACTGTGTGTTGACCATATATAATTTGTAAATTGTCTTGAAAACAGTCTACCTGACAATTTACGGTTTTCATAAAAACTATTTATGTCTTCTTTATAAGAAAACAACTTTTGTTTACAAAAAAAGTATACGTTAATTCAATTTTTCTTAAAAAATGTAAGTTTTGTTTAAAAATACTGTACTTAAACTAAATAATTTAGTGTAAATACACATTAATGTTTCCCTGAAAATAACAGCTTTTGTTGATAAAAAATTGTAAAAGAAAATAATATACAATATAAAATGCAAGTTTTCTTGAAAAAAATAAACATTTTTTTTTCAGTAGGTTTTTCTTATTTTTTATTGATCGGATTTCTTTTTTTTTTTTTATTTGTCTGTGTCTGTTAATTTGCTGGCTTAATTCGGTGATTGCCAGTCGAGCGCGAACCATAATTGGCGAAACATCTCGAAGATCCGGATCAAATTCTGATTGAACAACAATTATTTTACAACAAAAAATATTTATTCTTAACATTTTTTTAATGTCGCAATATAACTGTGTAAGAAGTTTAACCGTAAAGAAAAATAAACATGCGGATGTATTGTTTACATCCCCTCTCTCTCTCTCTCTCTCACCCCCCACACACACACACCCTCCCTACTGTTTGTATTTACTGTCCTCCCCACGAGGACAGAGTAAGACACAGGGTTGATTTTTAATGAGTGGAAAATCCAGCTCACCAAAATAAGGGTACTCTAGATAGAAACAACTATAATTACCTCAGTATATAAGGATGTTTCCGATATATGACAAAAACACTGAAGTGTAGTTCAGCTTCTGTTTTTTTTCTCTCTTTTCCCATTTATCTCTCTCTCTATCTATTTCTATCACTGTCTCTCTCTCTATCTCTTTTCCCTTCATTG
The DNA here is from genome assembly GCF_053919585.1 of Euprymna scolopes. Lineage (NCBI taxonomy): Eukaryota > Metazoa > Mollusca > Cephalopoda > Sepiida > Sepiolidae > Euprymna > Euprymna scolopes. Next base: position 46,264,205 of record NC_136498.1, read on the forward strand.
CTCTCCCCTCTCTCCCACTGTTTCTATAACTCTCTCTCACCTTTTCTCTTTGTCTTTCTCCCACAATAGTTTTCATTTCCCCCTTCTTTCTTTCTATATCTCCCTCTTTACCTATAACTCTCTAATCTCTCTCATCATATGTTACTCATCTGAATTACAGTGAATAAGGCATTGACACAGCATTAGTAAATTATTTTTTAATCTAAATTACTTACTATGAATAAGGTATTGTCAATACATGAATAAATCCTATGTTAATCACCTAAATTACTTACAGTGAGATTAGAAATGTATTTAAAAATTACTGCTAATTAGAACAGTACCGAGAGGAACTGGTAAATCCTTCCTTATTAAATTGATTTTCGCTGACACTCAGTCACGAATAATAATACTGCTTACAGGGGATTTCAGTTTAACGTTATCTGTAATTCCTCATTCTGTACCAGCATATGAAATATAAGCTTGCCTTAAATACAGTAGAAGCCCAGGATACAGTGTCCCTAGGATGCGTTTTTTTTTTCAAATTACGATGTGGAATATGATGTTTTGCCAACCGCTATTTACGTTATTTTCCATTACAGTGTTATTTATGATGTTATTTGATTATATGCATGTGCATTATATACTGTACTGTATTTTATTACTAAATTGTAATGGCGTATCCTGGGGTTCTACTGTACTCTATTGATGGCATGCGACAACATTAAACTTAACTCAACATACGCGTGTCGGACTGCAGAACGATCGATTCGCAGAGATATTTTCGCATGAATTGTTTGAAATTAGGAACGGAAAAGTGCCAGCTGATCTGATTTGAGGCGTTGCCTCATAGCTTCTGTCATTTAGTTACATCAAAGTAAGAATTGGTAAAAAAATGTTTTCTCCAGATATCCAAACTAATTATAGAATTCTAGTTCGCTGATTGAACAAGCTATACTTGTAGCTCAAAACAAAGGAATCCATGAACTTAACAGTATTATTCAGCTTTAACTTCCAAGTGACGTAGTCACATACAAGTTCGTCGACACTTTTGTGAAAACAGGCGAAGTGGTTTATTTTCAAACAGAAGTGTGGAATTCACTAGATTTTTCAGGTATGCCGCCGCATGTACTGCAATTGACAATAGGCGTACCAATATTCAATATGCAAAATATCAACTAGCCCAAGCCTGGCAATGACAACCGACTTGAAGGAAAAATATTGAATAACATAATAGAAACAACAATCTTGACAGGACCTTTCAAACGTGAAGATGTCCTGATTCGACGTATTCCTATGATTTTATTGGACACGCCATTTCAATTAAGGAGATTGACATTCCCTATAAGATTGTCGTTGGTAATCACCATAAACAAAGGTCAAAGACAATATTTACAATTGTGTGACTTACATCTACACACTGTCTGTTTCTCAAATGGGCAATTCTATGTTCCATGTTGCAGAGTTGTCAAACCAAAAAGTGTCTTTCTCGGCCTAAATAATATCACAACAAAAGATACTGTGTACCAACAAGTACTGGGAAATTAAGTATATAAGAAACATGCATTTCCTCTCTATTTTCGGACATTTTTATTTCACCAAATTGAGTCACAGAAACGTGTGGCAGGGTATAGCTAGTATATATATATATATATATATATATATATATATATATATATATATATGATGTAGTTACTGAGATCATATTCCCATCAATGAGTTGCACCAATTTTTTTTTAAACCTCAACCTTGTGAGTGAAACCCACCGGAGCTTTAACAGTTTTGTTGTTTCAAACAACCAGTTGTTAATATGCGATCTGGTTTAGTGTCTACATTTTTTAGCGTTCATAATTGGCTATATTGCTGACAAATCCTTAACATCAAGCAGCTTCAGAAAAGAATAATCTGCAATCAGAACAGGCTAGGCTATCAAAATATTTGTGTTTCACACAGTAGCTCTGGACACAACAAAAGCAGTGGGCAGTGGCAATCAGGATTTTCTCAGCAGCGTTTTATATATACATAGACAGGAACCTCTAAGATTATCGTGATCAGTGATGGTTTTCACAAGTACCATTTCCTCAGCATGAGAGTAGGCTTGGGGTAAAACAGAAACGCCTTCAGCCTGCTGTTTACCATGACAAGTCACCAGAACAGATGATGAATATTCTTGATATTCGAACATCGGCGGTCATTCCTTGATCTATAAGAAGCAAGACGACAATTTGTGTGTTTACGCGTGTCTATCCACACATTCATATGACATGTTTAAATAAGCAGGTTTACGTGTATGTTCAAGCTTTTTTTTTTATTAATAAGAGACATGGAACGCCAAAAACGATGATCTATAGGATAAGTTTTATGTGATGACCAGTAACTTAGCGTAGTCTTAGATGTGGTGCAAAGGCTTCGTTACTATTAGAAAATAAACTAATTTATTGAGTTAATATTTACATTGCGTCCTTAAATCTTTCGTGTGGTTTATATATTTGTTAGCCATAGCGGCAAAGAATAAACTGATTGATTCGATTGGTGTTAGATCGTTTATGGCGCATGGCCGGAATGTAATCACGTGACATTTACAACTTTATTGATTCCTGTACGTGTACTCAGCGAAGTTTTTGTGTATGCAGCATATTTTAAAATGCAATATCATATTGTTATTTTTTCGTTTGATACCTACGCTTGATTACCACAAACCAGCGGGCCTGTGAACGTTGTTTTTTTTTTCTTCAAGGCATGTATGTGACAAGCGACAAAGTATCTATAAGATTGTGCATATGCAAATTAATACAATATATATATATATAATATATATATATATATATATATATATATATATATATCAACTAATAAATATCTATCTAAAAAGATTACTCCAATATACTTTATAAACATGAAATACTTGTAAAAATATACTTCACTTGAAAAAAAAATATATATTTGAAAATATTTTATTGCACTGGTTTAATTAACATACTAGCTAACTACGAACTCGCCCAATATTTCTATCTATACATCATAACCTGATGCACCGTATAATTACGTCGACACACCGGTTCCTGCTGGATCAGCAAAGTAAAGCAACGTTTAATCCGGTCAGTACTTACAGGGGCTGCATGTGCTACCCGCTTATCTCAGCATTGGTTTCCCTCTTGCGATTGAACTCAATCAGAACCGATTCAGGAGAGGGGTTGTTAGGGATTGCGCAATCCTTGGCTCAAAATCACACGCGCAGTTGCTCCTACATAAGGTATTCATTGTCTTACTGACGGGTGCATCGACATCTAAATTATAACCTATGATGATAAAAAGTATTTTTACCGACTAGGGGAAGTAGATAAAGAGTGCATTTTACTTTTTATTTAAATTAAATTTGTGTTCGTACACTCCATAACCAGGCATATAAGCTAATAGAATAATCGGTGGTTTGTTTTATTATACTTAAATATTATTATATTAAAATATTATTATACTTAAATATTATAATACTAAAATATTAAAATTATATTATACTTAAATTATATTTTATATTAAACTTATATTATACTTATATTATACTTTAATATTATTATACTTACATATTATTATCGACGAAAAGAAGTCTCAACAAATAATTACAGTAAATACATATTTCCTTGCATTTTCAAAATATCGTTGTGATCCCTGTAGACAATTTTCAGTTTTGTTTATATATACATTGGCTGATAGGAAGGGCGCTGTGGATACTAGAAAGCTGATTGGCTAACTAAAATATCAATAGAAGAGGAGCATATAAAAGCGATAAACAACCACAGAATTCGCGCATAAGCCTGAGGGGTCCTAGAGTGGATGAAACGCCGAATATGCATTGTAGCTTAATCGCCATATATATTTTATAAATTACTAACTAGCTCTACCTAAGTAGTTTGCACTTTTGAAGTAAATACTTAAAGTTTACGCATAAATCTATACTTTCGTATATTAATTTTATGTGAGTAAATTAAGTAGTTATATACACTTGTGCCCGATATTATTCATACCCCTCGGATCTTTGAGATTTCTATAAGAATATTGCTCAAACCAGAAGGTAGACAATATTAAAGGGATTTCAAACAATAAATCAAGCATAAGCATTTAAGTTAAAGTCAACAAATAAATAAATTTTGCAAGTTTTAAACATTATACAAAGAAAAACAATAATGGCACTAGTTCAAAATTATTCATACCTCTCTTACTAATAGTCAATAGCATGCCCTTTATTCTTAATAACTGCCTGTAACCGTTTTGGATATTTATCAACAAGGTTTTTACAAGCATCAAACAACAATTTTTTGACCATTCTTCAATGCAGTAGTTGTCCAACTCCCTCAAATTTCTAGGTTTCCGCTTTTTAACCTCAGTTTTCAATATGTGCCAGAGGTTTTCGATAGGGTTCAGGTCGGGACTCTGGCTAGGCTATTCCAAAACATTAATTTGATTATCCTCAAACCATTTATTGACTATTTTAGCAGTATGTTTTGGATCATTATCCTGTTGAAGGACCCAGTTTGGTCCTAAATGGAGCTTCTCCGCATCCTGTCTAATGTGTTTCTGGAGTATCTCCAAATATTGCTCCTTCTTCATGTTTCCATCTATCTTGACCAAACTACCTGGACCACTAGCCGAAAAGGAGCCCCAAAACATTAGGCTACCACCACCATGTTTCACCGTGGGTATGGTGTTCTTTGGGCTGTAAGCTTCTCCTTTCTTCCTCCAAACGTAAGAAGCATCCATATGGCCAAACAATTCAATTTTTGTTTCGTCAGTCCACAAAATACTTGAGAAAACGGACTCTGGAGAATTCACATGGGTCCTAGCAAACTTTAGACGTGCTGCAAGGTGTTTTCCGGTGTGCAATGGAGTCCTTATTGGTCTTCTTCCTTTCAGACCATTTTCATGCAGAGTCCTTTGCGATGTTTGCCTTGATATTTTTATGCCAGAAGACTCCAGATTTTCTAAAATGTCCTTAGTAGTGGTGGTTGGATTTGCATTAACACTTCTTACAATATTCCTGGTGGCTCTAGCAGACAGTTTCCTTTTCCTTCCTCTACCAATCAAGTTGTTTGTTGTGTGGTGGCTCTGGAATTTTTTGATGATGCTCTGTGCTGTTGCTGTATGGACCTCAAATTTCTTGGAAATTGACTTGTAACCTAAACCATCCTTATGTGAATTCACAATTTTAGTCCTAAGATCATTACAAAGCTCTTTTTTCTTCCCCATTCTAATAATTTTTATTCTTTTATTGGTTTTCAGTTGATATAATTTTAATTTCTGAAAAATTCAAAAAACAAAATGAAATTAATCAAAGGTTGTATAAAAGCATTCAAAATAAGAATCAAACAGAAAACAAACAATCAGAAACTCGATTAATACTGAAAAAATAAGGGGGTATGATTATTTTTGAACATTGCAGATTTTATAAATAGCTGTATATTTCTTTTATTACAAGTATCCCGAGATTTTAAAATGACGAAAATGATCAGAAGAGGTTTATTAAGAATATGTATCAATATGGACGTAAACAATAAATTCTTACAAAGTTACACCTAATAAACTCAATTTTCAAGGGGGGGTATGAATAATATCGGGCACAAGTGTATATATATATATATATATATCTATATATATATATACACTTTCTCTCTCTATATATATATATAAAGTATATACAGTTTAAGTATATATATATATATATATAAAGTATATTACAGTTTATTGCGAGTATATCTATATATCTATAAAAGCTGGCATGTATGCGTGTGTGCATTTCTCTTTCAAAAAAATCTGTCAATTTTCAGTCTGCAGACTCGTGATTTGACATGCGAGGGTATTGCGATTTGCGAAAATCTTTTTAAATCGGTATTTGGACAAAATTTGGGCTGTTAAGAGGTCAAAGTTCAACGATTTGACCTTTAAGAAATCTACCAAATTCCTCCGCCAATTCTGAGTCTAAAAACACTTCAAATAAAAGATATAGGTGACGTGGACATGGATCGAACTTAATAATTTGATTTGAGCCAGAAACAATAAATGTTAAGTATTCATGATTGGAGTCAAAGTTTTTAAAAATAATTGATCTACGCGGTCTCTACCAAATTACTCGGCGAATGTCTGGTCTAAACATCTGAAATTTTACCTAAAGTGTATTCAGATAGAGGGAAAGCTTTTTAATCGGTTTTTGGCCGAAAATATTGCTGTAAAGAGGTCAAAGTTCAAAAGATTTTACCTTTGATGTTTCTAGCAATCTATGAAGACAATTTTGGGTCTAAGCATTTAGAATTTAACATAAATGGTATAAAGACATGCGGCTAGCCTTTTAATCAGCTTTTTAATCAGTTTTGGCAAGAATGGCGGCCAAGATGTCAAAGCTGACAGACTTTACTTTTGCAGAATCTAACAAACCAACTTTGAGTCTAAACACATGAAATTTTAGATTTAGGTTACTTGGGCATGGGTAAAACATTTTACTTTTATTTGAGCCTAAAATAATAACTGTTAATGGGTGAAAATTCAAGTCAAAATTAAAAAAAAAATTCGACCTCTGCGGTCTTTACCAACTTTTCTCTAAGGTAGTTTAGGAAGCCTATTATAAAGAAAGGCATTGCCGTACATATGCACATAAAGTTATGAACAATGCATAGGATCCGAGCAAAGTCTGGCTGAGCTACAAGAAATATATATATCTGCATGCATTGATTAAGTATATTCATATTTCTATATATATATATGCATTTATAGTATATATATATATATATATATATATATATATATATATTTAATTATTTAATTACGTTATTATTACAGTAAAAAAAAGAATTATATATATATATATATATATATGTATGTGTGAGCGTAAATTTATAAAAATAAATATAAACGGTTTTTTGCATTTAATAATTTATATATGTATAACTGTGCTGATGAATACTTGCATATATATATATATATATATATATATATATATATATATGTGTATATGTACATATGCAAATATTCATAAGCACCTTTATACATATATAAATAATTAAATGCGAAACCGCATAATTTGTATTTTTATACCTTGATACGTACGTGCATATATAAACATCTCTCTGTCTCTCTCTCTCTCTCTCTATATATATATATATATATACATATATATATATATATATGTATATATCCATATCCATATATATTATAAATGCATATACATGGAAATTTGAAGATACTTAATCTATGCATAGAAATATATATTTATATACTCGCACATATATGTAAATGCCTTTTTATATTAGTGCTTATAATTAGTATATTATTATTATTTTTGCGTACACGTTGTTTAATAACAAGGGACTTTGTTTAAATCAACCCTCAATTTCTGAATTAACTGAATAGAAAGGAAGAAAGAGAGAGATGTGCGTGTGTGTAGACAGAGTGTTATATTTTGAAAATGTATTTCATAATCAATATTTATGTACATTACATTACTCAGTGCTTCTATGTACACCTATTCTATCACACACACACACACACATATATATATATATATATATATATATATATATATATATATATATATGTGTATGTGTGTGTAAACGGAGATTTATATTTTGAAAATGCATGGAAATATATTTCATAGTCATTATTTTTGTACATATTAATACTCAGTGATTCCAACTAAACCTACTCTCTCTCTCTCTCTCTCTATATATATATATATATATATATATATATATATATATATATATATATATATATATATCATGAAAGAAAAGAAGAACTCGAAAACCAATATATTGAAAAGTAGTAAACTCGAAAGTCAGGACTACTAAGTCACAGGGATATAAAACGTTTCTAGTAAAGAGTGGAAGCTCTGAATCGACCGGAAAATCCAGAGATCGAAACAGTGCTTGCGTTTGAGTAATCGATAGGAACAAAGAGAGAACAATCAATAGATCTGCACTTAATTTCTAATGGACACAACGGTTCTAATAGTACATTCTCAAGAGTACGTTTTTGTCAACCTATGTTTTCACATTTCTCATTGAAGCACGTCAACTAAACCGGTATTACAGTCAGTTGTTGTTTACATGTTTATCTATTTTTGTTATTTTAAGTTTAATATCGCTATGTTTATCAATCTATCGAATGTTTTATTTTGAGAAATGTAGTACATCTGTTTAAAAGTAGACATTGCTAGGCAATACTATCTGAAGCAGGAATTAACGCAGTGTTCACCGATTTTCTCGTCTTGACCCCTCTCAACTTCTTACGGAAAAAAACATATCTTTAATTCTAATTGCAATAACAAAAAAAAATGCTTACGTTTTGGACTCTTTCCTATCAAAATCATTGCGTTGTATTATTCGAATTATTATGCACGAACCAATGACATAACGGATGAAGTACTAGGTAAAATTCAGTAGCACCCCCCTGATAAAAAGGATAGATTTAAAACTCCTCCTACTTACTGTTACCGATACTGCTAAAAGGTTATACAAAAAAGGCTACATTCCAAAAATCTAATTTAGAAACTTACAATTGCTAAACTTACGTGGGAGGAGTTTAAAATCTATCCTTAAAAATGTTTTCTGTTTAAAGATATTTCAAGTGGTCTTAAATTTCTGATCAGGAGTGTAAGTAACACTCGTAAAAATTAACAGTTACATCCATAATCTGGTGTATCCGAAAAAATATGCAAATAACTTAAGATTTCTCTGTGATGTCGTGGCTGACGAAATGAGAGCATGCTATAATTAAAACAGAATTCTGTTTGAAATTCAGTGGAGCTTTTGGATTTCAGCAAAGAATGTTCTACGAATTTTAAAACGTAGACCTGAAAAAGATTTTAAGGTTTACCAACCGTAACGTTGTGGAAATCACACAAAAATGTAGGACTACTTGTCTGAATAAGCCAAATATTCTTATCATAAAAATGCCATTTCAATTCAGCAAAGTTTCATTGGAATAAACATACTAAATTCGTTTTAATACACAAATAAATACTTACGAGAATAGTCAGATTTTTGGAAAATTCCTAGAAATCAAAATTCCGACAATTACAGACTTAACACTTTCTTTCGCATGGGTTCTCGGCATACTAGTTTCCCTCCTTATCTGATCGACGAGTCTCTTACGACGAATAGAATAAATCAGCACATTACTTTAGCAGTTTCCTGTCATTTCTCTCTAAGGGCTCTTAAAGCAGTTAATTATAAACTACATAAGTCTTTTCCAAAGTAATAAGGCAATCCCCGAGAGAGAGAGAACATCTTGCAGCTGAACAAACAGTATAACCCAACTAAAAAAGCCATTCTCCTCAGAATAGTTTTGTACCTATCTTATTATGTATTTACATCTTTAACTTTAAATATGGCACAAGGCTGAAAAGTAGGCAGAATATAAGCCAACACCCATAAAGCAACGAACCTCTGGGCTATTTAAATTTGTCTTGGCAGCTCCGTCTGCATTACCCTGCTGAGGAACCTACAGCATTTAAGAATAAACTGACTCTAAGCAGGAGTTGGAAGGAAATACCTCTAAATATGTACCTCGTAGAATTCATAGGACCAATGTTTCAGGTAAAGAGATAAAGCTGTAACTTGGTTGATATAAGTTCTATAGGTAAAATATTAAAAAAAAATATTTACAATAGATCCTCGATTTGGTTTGCTAAGACTACGAAACGATATTCTTTACATTTCTCTTGCCTAATAATACTTCAAACTTGCCCCATTTTCTATTTTAATTTTCTTCTCCCCCCTCTCTATCTATTTTACCTTAATAATGCTAATGTTATCACGTGCCACGCGCTCAACTAAAATAAAATGGCAGCATGCTTAGGATAGAAAATAGTCTTGTATTTTCTTTATTGGACGTGAAGAGTTAGTAAGCAGTGCTATTTCTTTTTTTGTTTATTAAGGTGAGATATTTTTTCTTGTGTTTTAAATTGTAATTTTATTAATTAAAAATTATTTGATTAGCTGATCTTTATTTAACATCTATTTATGTTTTATTTTAATTTTAAAATTATATGTACTTACGCTCTCATATAAAATCGGATGTTTCCTTATGGATTTATAGTTTTCAGCTACCTAAGTGCAAAACGATAGATCGCGGTTGCATATTAATTTGAACAGCCAAAAATACGAAAAAAAAAACTGAGATCCCAGTTCGTAGAGGAATTGTTCGACATGTTATATTTATAAGTTTTGTCCCTGAAAGAATTCCTAGTAATTTCTTGTATTTTGGTACTTTCTAAACTGTTCTAGATAATTGTCACTTCCATGAGTTTTACTGAGACATACGGTGTGAAAACCGCATGAATTACACTCCATTAAGCGTCAGCTTAACTAAAATGTTTTTATTATCCTACCAATACGGCCTTTCAACACACCAAATAAGTGTATTCAGAAATTGTCATCAAGTATATAGCATGTTTCTACAGAATTTAAACCGAATCAAACCCTCATTTGTCGAAGTAAATCGAAAACCTCGGGACGGATAAAAAAAAACAACAGTTCAGTTCAAATGTTATAAAAATGGCTGAATTGTTAAAATTATGCCTTTTTTCCGCCTAGCCAATTTAGTGCATAATAAATTACTAGTACTTATAAGATTTAAGAATATAGTTAACGCTTCTCCCAATAAAATGCATTTTCATAATTTAATAAACAAAATTGAATTTAGCTTCAAATCTAAACTGTATGTTAAAATAGCTGTCTGCATATTTACCTAAATAAACATGCGTAAAGTACTAGCACATTAACAGAGCGTTCCGTTAAGAATCGTTTTCGAAATGTTATTTCCGCAATGTTCGTAAACTGCATACGTAACAAATATCAAATTCCGTAGCGTATTACCATATCTTTCTATAGTATCAACCTATTATCACATATTACGAGGTATAATTTGCTTAGTCGACTAATTCAGAAAATAAAATAAAAATGATAATGTCGTTCATCAAATTCCGTCTGTGTTTGTTTACAATATCAGTCCAGCTGACATTTGGGTTCCACGATGAATGTCCTGGAAAACTCACTCCTGATTAATGTACAGTTGAAATATGTAAACGAAGAAATGAGTTGCGGAGATTTTAAATGGTACCTCTTTTACTGTAAATGTGATTCGTTAATAAGAAAAAGTAAAATAACAAGGTACGCCCGGCCGTGAACAGATCAATCGATCTGTCGTCGAATTATCCACCACTAAGCTATATTTCCAGATTATAATAAATGTTTTTTTAAGAGGAAAATATATACTGAAATAGTATTTCCCTTGCCGCTATAACGTAAAATATACACCTGTACAATTATACTTTTTTTTTTATCTAGAAGAGATAAAGCTATTTTAAGATCGGATTTTTATTTCCAGACTTATCGGATGAATTTCTGTACAAAGCATATCTAATGTCTACCATACATATAAATTAGCTTTGTAAAATTTGCAAAAAAAATAGGCTACGTCGTTTTGGAACTCGTGAGGAAGGAACTAACACACACAGTGAGCCTTATATTACAGTAGATATAGTGATAGCGGTTTTGAACATATATATATATATGTGTGTGTGTGCATTACAAGTAAAAGCTTACGATACGTTTGCTGATTTTCATAATTACTGTATTTAATATACACACGTGATAATTTTTCGGCAATCCTCGCCTTGACCAATAATACTTGTTTTCAACTGATGAATATTTTTAATATCTATTTAAACCTCGTCTAAACTAAAATAGAAACAGTATTACAGAATACAAGTAAACGTCAACGGATAGGTTTTAAGTAAATGATTCGCCATATATTTTACATTTAAACGTATAGGCGCCCGATTAAAAAATTAAACGTTATACGATACCAATGGATGTACTATATTTATGATTTTTTTTTTTTACACGACTCTCAGAATTTGTTGCATATAACATTTTAGATAAAAGTTAATGGAATTGAAAGAAATACTCATCAATAACTAGCAACGGTGCCCGGTCGATAAATACACTTAAATATATTTTAATTCATGAAGATTCCCTATGTGTTAATACAGAGCAGGTTTCTACTGAATACTTATTTTAAGTTATATGAAGTGACTTTGATGACATAAGCTAGACTATAAACTATAGCATTTAACACCCTATCCTGGTTTACTACAGTTAGGGCTCTGGCGAGATAGATAAGATTTAAAATCAAGCCACTTCACGCTCACTTTGAATTATCGTATGCACACAAGTAGTAGAAATGTTGGCATATTTAAATGAGCATTTTGCATTAAAACGCCAACATATTTATGTGCGCGTTATTCATCTATCTAACGATCGATTTTACTAGTTAAAATTTATCCTTAGTGTTAAAATTCATCCTTATCTGTTAAAATCTGTGTTGTGACTCGTACTTAAAAAGTTTAACTGATAATTATGGACACACACACACACACACACACCTCTACATTTTCCATATAATTTAATTTGATTTAAATACAGATTTGTTTTCTCTGAGTTTAAAATAATTCGACTTGATTAGCATCTAGTCGAATTAAACAAGAGCTAATAAGTTTCCGAGGAAAATAGTTTTATTTTACTAACTCTATAATCTATAATAATTAAAATACTTGTCTAAAATATATAGATTAGTATTATATATATATATATATAATGTATCTTATATAATAGTATCTATAATGATACTAATTTAATAGATATATAATCTATAATAAGAATCTATAAGATATATATAATCTATAATATTAGAAAAAGTAAATAAAAAAGAAATGCAATTCATAAACGCCTATGCGCTTGTCTTGGATAATACACTATATAATTTTCATATAAAAAAAAAATATTCGCGTGCGTGTATTCATTCACACACAAAATACATTTTGTTAGACGGTTGCGCATATTAAGGTTTGTGTGTGGGTGCAGATATATTGATATGTATATCGATAACTGATTTCGAATCCAGCAGCCGGAAGTGATTAACTATTGCAAAAAAGGGTGAATTCGATTGGAAGACATTCGAAGAATTTGCCAATGTTTTTTTTTGTAGAGATATACAGATTTTTATACTAAGAAATCAAGAGCCAGTAGACAAAAGGCGACCTTTGGCAGGCGGCCGAGTCTGGCATCAAAGTAATGTAAGATTCGCTACTTCAAAAGTTTTAGTCTGTATATTTTTCCTTATTTTTTATATTTCTTTATGTAATCTTTACTATGTTAGCAATTCTTTATGGATAGTTGAAGGAGCGGGTCTTTTTAGTGCAGAAACAAAACATAGCATTTGTTTTGATGTCTTGGGTTTTTATAAAAAATTGTTTTCACTTTTATTTCTAATGTCTTTTATAAGAAACCTGTGTTATGAATATGACCTTAAATATTCATGCATAAAAACACATTGAAATATAACCAATAATGCCAACATTTTCTAATGCAAACGTGTGTGTGCGTTTGTGAATACTTGCAGATACATAATAAAATTATAACTAGTCAAAAGAAAAAAAAACAACTAATATATTAAACGTGTTTTCTCCAAAAAATAGTTTGAGTAAAACATGGTCTTGTTATGTAGATGTACGTCGCTTTTCTTAAACTAATCTAAATTAATCGAGTACTTTCGGCATTCACTATCGTAAACCAATATAAATAAATGGATAATTTTAACGTGATGTAAATTTACTCACGGCAACTAAGTTTAAGTTGGATCAGTTGGTGGAATTCTGGTTTTCATTACGAATCGCTATAGTTTTAGCCACACTGATCAGTCATTGATACTATAAAACACGTGTATAAAATATTGGGTGTGTTTTACAATAGACAGATCGGAAAATATTCAAAAACAAGTATATAACAAATAAATTCTATGAAAAAAAACAACAAATTGTTTTTTCTACCTCACTGGAGAAGTTTAGTGTTTTTATTTTATGTAAAATGTATATTCGGTTCGAAAAAGTCTTGTGTTACTACAAGCACAATGAAGTGGGCCCGTAGTATCTCAACAATGACGTAAAAGTAAACAAAATATTGCTCCAAATTCTAATAGCTTCCTGACAATTATTAGGTCGGGTTCTAACAGTATTTTGCATGTTGTTTTTTTTTTCCAACGACTTGATAAAACTTCACGATATAAGATCCCACCCGGGTATTTTTTTCTTGTGCTCATGCACCGCTTGACATTAGCTGTTTTTCAAACTGAATAAACCTTTCACAATAAATAAAACCACAAAAGATTGTCGGCTAAGTAAAAGAGTAACCTCTCTCGCTTTGGTAACATTTGTCATATTTGTTTACTGACCATTTTATCGAATCTCTATGGATTGTAAAACAAACCTAAAAATTAATTTCGATATGATTCTGTAAAGCAAGTAACTGTCACAGATCATGCAACAGATAAAAATATTTTAAAATCTTAATAGCAAATGTTTTGTGCGGAATAATCTTCCTTCGTGACCGCAGCCTTTTTTGTTTATATATATTAGCAATTATGTATTTAAAATCCGCTTATTCGCCAGTAGTATTCTTTTATAAAACTGATTAGAATGCCATATATATATATATAACGCGTGACTTTCTGGAAAGTATTGGAATAACAAATATCTGTTTCAATGCTTTATTTTCTGACAAAACTTCGGCTGATATTCACTTGCATCTTGTCGAACTCAACGATTTATCTACGAATGTGTCTGTGACATTAATGATGAACGGTTTTATTATCGAAAAGAATAAATTCTGAATGTCGAAACAAGATATAAATACTTTAGAAACAATGGTGAGAACTTTGTTACCTTAAATAAAAAAAATAACTAGTGTTAATTTGTATTTTCTGATTTAGCATTAAAATTAAATCCTCAAAACTAATCCGAAAATAATGTATTTTCACTACACGAAACCTTACATAATACATATTGTAATTTTAGTCTAATATATAGTCACGAGTTTGAATATATGTTAAGTTTTTTTATTTAAAATCAGAACTTCAAATATAAATAAATCAAATAAAGTTTAATTTGCAGAATTTATACAATATCGCGGCTGAGGGGTACATGGCGTAATTTACTATTTAGTTTAAAAATGTATAAGCAGATAAATAAGCTGCATGTTTTGAAATTTAAGAGGTTGTTTACTTCCAAGTTGTCTACTGTGTATGGTTTATCAACGTTGACAAGGGTGTCTGCATTTCCCCTAGAAAAATAGTGAACAATGTTAAATGCACGAACGAGGTAACCAGTTTAACTGTACACTTCGTCAAATTATGTTTTCATCAAACTTTTTTTTTTCTTTTTCGGTATATTGATAGTATCATGTAAAATTTACAAACTCTGCTCAATTGCCAATTTTGTCATGATGAATTGCCAAACCAAGATAAATTCAAACAATTGTTGTCAAATATGCAAAGTAAATTTGCCGATTAAAAACAAATATTTGTATAACATCTATTCATTTGCAAGTAAGTTTCGAGCCTTTATCAATTGCATTTCGATGAACACAATCAGCAGCAATCTATAAACGTATAAAAGTACACTCATTAATTGTAGTAATAACACAATTACAACTGTTTTTCTGTTCGACTTTGTAGGGAATGTCTGTAGGTCATTTACGAAGAACAATTTCTCTGCATTTTTTTTTTCTGAAAACATACGTGCGTTACTATACGTAACAATATTTTCTAAAAAAAACATTCGCAACGATTCGGCAGGTATCTTCAAGAATTAGAACTGTTCGAAACAAAAGTTATTTTCAAGTCACTTTAAGTTGTTTAATCAATAATTATGAAGTCCTCTAAAAGGCATGGCGACAACAAGGGTATATATGTACTAGCAGCCGCTCGTCTTTGCCCGCTCGCAAAATGCACTTAAATATTATATTTTAATTCATGCAGATTTCCTATCTCAGCGCAAATCTCTACTGATTATAATCCAATATATAGTAATTATTTCCCAAGTTACTAAAAATGAATTGGGTATTATTTGCGAGAATCGAAACCATAAAGTTTATCACTCCAGATTAAATCGTAATTTATCTCTAAACTACCAACAGACGAATACAAAAGGTTACGAAATAAGGGCAACTCTGCCAAGATAAATGTTTGTTTTCAATTTTGACCCCTGAGCAGTAATTTTTGCCGGCTAAAAACAGAATCAAATGTTACACCTATAAAATTACTTATATATTTTGGTGTGCTAGAACGTTTTCATCATAAATCCTACACAATTCTGCAAAATGTAGAAACTTTGCATAAATAGAATTCAGCGTGATAGTGAAATGAAACCAATAATTTAATAAGAATCTATAAAATGAATTAACAAGCGCCAGTTTTTCGAATTAATATACAAATTAGTTTACCTTTAGTAGTCGCTCACATATACATGACAGTATACGTAGTACACTTTATTGATGTTTAAATAGAAATAGTAGGCTTTTTACTATCAATATCAGAAAACACTTCATTTATCAAATTAGCTTTGACGTATCTTAAAGTACGCTTGAATATATTTTAATTTGTCCAGATTTTGTATATATTATTATAGCCGAGATTTCAAAAATTTAAAAAAAAAAAAAGTATTTGGGTGCCATCTGCTAGAATCGAAACCGAAAGCAAAACTGTAGCATTCAAAGCTGGTGGCGTTACCATTGTTCCAACGTGACACACACATGAAATGATTAAAAATGAACAAAAATGAACGTACGAAATGCATAACGGTTATTTCAATTTTAACCCCTTTTTGACCCCTTAAAATATTTTAACCGGGTGAAGACCCATTAAGGAACGGCCGTAAAAAAAACAGTATCACGTTTTGGAGATAGTTTGAAAATATAGAAGCACAGACATATAGCCTTTTATATATTAAATTTAAGAAATATTCCTAACTTTATAGGTATATGTCACTGTTGCTTAATTTTGTTGACACATCAGTTCTTTAATCGCAAAAGTAAAGCAATATTTATCATGCTAAGTATTAAAATAATTTACCATTTGTGTATAGTGGGTGTTTTATTTGTTTTTCTTAGCATAGTTTTCAGTCGCTCTCAACTATTTCTTCCGACCCTTATCAAGCAGTGACCACAAGAGGGGTGGAGATTATGCAACGCTTGTAAAAATTATACGATTGGCTTCGATCAGGTTTCGATCCAAGCTGATTGCACCAAGTCATATTTTTTAGCTTTTGAACTCGCTACTATACTTTGAGTACAATATAATAATCAATGAAGTATTAACTCTGTAATACAAAATATGCATGAATTAAAATATATTCAAGCATATTTTATAACTGGGTTATGCTGGAGGGAGGCACTACTCTATATTGGGTACAATATAATAATCAATAGGTTCTATAATAATAAATACGAAATCTGTATGTATTAACATATCTTATGACGACAACGCCGGGCAGTTTTCTAGTATTTTTTTTTTTAATTCAATTTTCACAGAGTATTTGCGTGTATACACCATTTCAATGTGTAAGTTTATATAAACCTGTCTCCTCGCACAAAGTGATGAGTAAAACCAACGTGGCTTATTCTTAGCCTTCGGCGAAAATATTTCCATTTGGGAAATATAGTGAGAAAGCAAATAGCCTGTCGGAAAACCGCTGCCTTTTGAATTCTGAAAAAATATATTTACTCTGAGTAAAAAGTAACTGGTGGTTGTTTATTTATTTTTTACATATTTTATGTCATCAGAATAATTTGTATATCACGAAATTAATTCCTGTTGAAATTATATATAGACGAACAGCGGCGAAGCTTATTTTCTGTCATTTTGATCCCGAGTGTACCCTTATATATCTAAGTATATTTTATATAGAGCACAACAGGGGGGGGGTCAAGTAATCTGAATGATTATGATCGTTTTTGATGTCCAGAAAATATGTATGTAGACGGAAATAGTATCTTTACGCTAGAAATATCATGATAGAAATGTATACAGTATATTAACGTAGGTATGTTAAAGCAAACAAGAATGTCGGAACATACATAATGCAGAGTTAGTGATGACATCAGATGATCTTAATGTCACGTGATAGAATGGCGTAACGAGATAGAATATTAATACACGTAATGAGTCTATACGTTGGAGTCAGACGGGAAAAGTCAGAAAAGTTAACAATAATATCGTCTCTGCGATTTGGTAGCTTGGAGAAACGCGACTTGAGCATAATATAGTAAATTGCAATGTCTTGCAGCTTCGATGGGAAGTCAAGAATAAAAATATTCAAAGATATAAACGATTGCTGTTTGGTTTCGTTTGAAGGGAGGTGAACTTGAATAATGAGAAGAGATGAAGACACCACGGAAAGATATGCTCTTTGCCTATTCGTTACAGACTGATGCTAATGAACTGCTTTATCATGTGATGCACGCACACATATATAGATAACACCACAGGCACAGTTTACTCGCCAGACGTCACACTGTACATATCACAACGTTAATAAGATATTAGTTATATAGTCCCTGTTTATATACAACTTAACTATACAACATATTTATATTATACTTCTTTTTCTACCTTTAAGACAAACACTTACTTTTTCCTATCTATTAGGTAAAGTACAAAATCATTAGATATACAAAAATGGAATGTGATTGTAACGATCTACTACTTGTTCTATTTATAGAGATGAGTTAATTGAATTGCATTAGATGGTTTGTTTTCTGTGATACACTAACACTTCTAAGCTGAATTTACGTAATAAACAAATTCGTTCCAAATGTTTCAATATTTTTTTTCATTTTTACTTGTGTGAGTTTGAATCGTTGTTTTTCTGAATGTGTGTGTTTAAATACTTTTCTAGTACGTTTTATAAAATAGAAACGCAAATTCTATGTTTAAACAAATATCGATAAGTGTTTTTATAGGTCACTGCCAATACATCCACACGCTATGCTTGCTCAACGAATATGCTGATATATAACCGCTGATTTGATTGGGTGATGCTTTCGTAGTATTAAGACAGAAAATAAGCTTTAAATACCAAAGAAATGAATTTGGTAAGTCGTTCAAAACTGAAAGCTAATGGTACAAACACGCTTTAATGGTTGACCATGACAGGTGGTATTTTATAACAAGGGCGCTACCACTTATCGAAACCTGGGGGGGGGCATTCGAGGATAATGGTTTAATGAGTGTAAAGTGGTCGGTGAAACAAAAAAAGAGTATATTTATCCAAAGTGGTAAGTTAGGTAAAATTTGATTAGAGGGTGACTCTATAATAACTTTTTTTTTATTGGACTTGAATGCACCATGCTTTAATAAGCTGGAAAGCAGTCCCGCAATACAAAGCTCTACATGCGAACACTTTTAGGAAAGAAGTGTTGTTCATTAAATGTGCGTTTAGATGAAGGTACAAACAGTAGTTGTTGCTGGAGGAATGTTTGCTAGGAAAGTCTTGTGCGGGGGAATGTAAACTGAAGTTAAGTCGAGCGCTAAAATCGATAATAGGAATAGAATCGTAAAGTATTTTCTACAAAAGTCTGGTTGCAGACGGAAGAGAATACGACTACGTTTGGAAGTTTATTGAAATCTGTTAAGTTCGGATAGGATTCTGAGCAGCACCTTCCCAGCTGTGACAACAGTATTCTGTTTTTATTGTTCTTTTTCTATAAATACCTGCAGCAACTCTGTAAAAATTGAATGTGGACATGTGATTTCTTAAGACTAAGAGATAAGCTCTATCACGACGGTTTACCAATTCTATTTATTTTAACACTAGATGAAATATTTAGCCAATCCCAAAGAAATATTCAACCATCGGAAACATAAATTGTACGGATTCAGACAGCATATTCTATTAGTTCCATTAATGAAAAGATATTGTTTGGAAAACTGTATGTATCATCTCTTATGTTATCAATTACTTATCTATTCAGTAATTCACATTGTATCAATAGTGACAGGATACGCCTTTAAAATGGAAAAGAATACTAGATCAAAAGTTTCTAATATTGTAATAAAGAATGTTGTAAAGTCCGGCTTAATTCCTTTTAATCTTTACAATGTATGACACGTTTATATATTTGTAGGTTTACTCCTAACCTGTTTAACTGATCATTTTTGCATTTTAAAACCCAGCTGACGGCGTAAGGTGAAGTGATATGGAAACATACTGTGAAATGTTGTCTTACATGTATTTTATACTGTACTGCATTTTGTTACTAATTTATTATGCCGTATCCCGGGGGTCTATTGTATTCCTATCTTATTAGATAGGTTGAGAGGGTCCCAACTATTACAAACGTAATTAGTATTTGATTTGCTTAATTTTTTTCATTGTTATTTTATCATTTAGGGTAATTTTGAGATTTAGTAATTTATTTTTCTTTTCGGCAAGTTTTTATATAGCTCTTTAAAGAACTTATGATAACAATATAAATTTTGATGCTGTATATATTTATTTTTTCTGGAAATAAATTATAATTACTTGAAATTAT
Organism: Euprymna scolopes; assembly: GCF_053919585.1. Lineage (NCBI taxonomy): Eukaryota > Metazoa > Mollusca > Cephalopoda > Sepiida > Sepiolidae > Euprymna > Euprymna scolopes. The sequence goes on from NC_136498.1 coordinate 46,284,598, forward strand.
AAAATTTCGGATTATAAGTAGTTTAGCTGCATAGTGAATGTGGTATTGTGGTGTATGTAAACCACCATGGGGAATATACAGTTGACGATCTATTCCACTACATCCAATTTAGTCTCTTGCTACATCTTTTATAAAATTATTGTAATTAAAAAAAAAAAGATGTTCGACCTTGTTTCAATATCGTTTAAATAAAGTTTTTACGAAATTATCTACAAATTGATAGAAGTTCCTTCCAAGAGCGACATTAACCAGTATTTTTGTGGGGGTATTAATCTGTTAATTGGCCTTAAAGTAGAGGGTTCTTATGCTGATAATATCGTTTATTTGTTATAAAACTTGGTTTAATTTTCCTTGACATTAATTACGCGCCATAACGGTATTTCGTGTCTAATTTACTTACCATCTGACTAGTTAGATGCACAGTCGTTTCATAACGCGAATAAAATGCAGATCCCAAGAAGGGGACACGTCGCATTGAAACAAAAATATAAATTGTCTCAGTTACTGACAGAAAAATAAAATGTAGCATCCTAACATGGAATACAAAGACCAAATACGTTTACTATAAATAAGGAAGCTTGATATTCATTTCATGATTTAGTATGGCAAACCTTTTTTTTTTTTTTTTTTTTCGGTGTTAATTTGGTTTACCGGAAACGCAATATTTCTAGTTTAGATTTTCATTTAAACTAGTTGTGTATCCTTGAAAGAAATAGTAATATGAATAGAGCTTTAATAGTTAGCTCTAATAACAAACTGGCTGACGAACTTCACTTTATTTTTTAAGTCTCTTTGCAACAGGGGCTGTCAAGTGGACATTTTCCACTTGTTCTCAGAACTAAAATATTCACAGAAATAGGTCCCATTAACCCTCGCTTAACAAATAGTTTTGCCAATGCAATATCATTTTTTTGTCTCGCATATTAGAATTATTTTTCAATCAAATCAATATTGACGTTTAGTGTTAAAGTATTCCCCCTATCATACTGATTCGATTATTCGGTTTTTCCGACCCAATGTTATCATCTAAGGTGTAATTTTAAAAATGGTTTTGTCGAGGTACCCTCCGACCTTCTACATGTGTATTTTGTCGAACTCTGGATTTTTTTCTCCTGGAACTCTGCAAAAACTTTTATTCACGGCGGTAGTATTCACTCGTTCTGTCAGCCATGACTGGACAGACATCCTAATTAACTTGCAATTGTATTTTTGGTCGCCTATAATGGGGATTAGACCTTTGCCTCTTTGGGCGAATATCATTTTACAACTGCAAACGAAAAAGTTGTAAAAATTTACACTCAATGAGTCCGAAGAAACCATATAATACAAATAAATTCTGGTTTACAGAAATTCAGAAACGTGATTTATATCTATGTAAATACAGTTTTGAATAAAATGTAAGAAAAATTAGGTATCAATTTCAATGGACACGTGTTCGATAAAATTCCTTTTGCAAATTATTTACCAGCATATGTAGTAATAAAAAAAAATGTTTCAAATTGCCGAACAATATAGAGGTACTGTATCTCTAATACTTTTTAATTTACTTACTGTTTATTCTAAGTAATTGTCCTCAGTCTGGAAATATTTGAAAACAATTTCAAGGCGATCTTCTTTCTGCTTACACAACATTTTACTGAATGCAATGTGTTTACTATTTTTATATTTCCATTTCCTTTCCTGTAAGTTTATACAACACTGGTTTCAGCTTTACCACGGGATAGCTTTGAGCGATGGGAAAACCGCTTAGATAGCATTATGCTTTATTTTAACTAAGTCTATTAAGTCTATTAATACATATAACGAGTGTTAATGGACATGTGTGTCTGTAAAAGTGACACCTCAAACAGAATGTAGTTTAAAGTTCGTAAAACAATGGTTATATTAAAATGTTTCTGTATTTTAAGGTTTATACAATGAGACTAATAAATGGTCACAGCCTTTCGTCAAAATTTACATATCTTCGAATTGTCTGAAATTATAACAATATTTGACATCTTATAAGTATCTGAATATTATAATTCCATGTTTAGAATTATGCGAAGTTAAAGTGGGAACAGTATTGGTAACATCTGAAATGTAAATATTTCAGATTTGCATAAGATTTTACTCGTATAGATTAGAATTCAATCAAGAAGTATTTCCTTATTTTAGTTATCTATTTACCATAAGCTACGAATTCAAGACCTTTTCTGGAATCAACATATGGTAACGTCTTTCGAATCCTAAATTGGACTAGAGATGCTGAACATAAAGTTTAGCGATTTTATATATTTTGTTAGTGACACAAAACTGTACGAGGAATAAATGTTGCCTATTCCAGGACGGGTTTGCTATATATATATATATATATATATATATATATATATATATATATATATATATATATATATATATATTAGTCGCTCTTCTACATAGAATAAATGAGTTTAAATACGAAAAAGTTTTGCATGCTCTGTTATATTCTTTATGTAAGTCATAGTAAATACTGCGTCGTAATCGGCTTACCAAAAACTAAAGATTTTTTAGTCTTATTTTTCATTACTTATTCAATAATGGTTGTGTTTACGTATAAGTAAATTCTCTTCCATCGTGCGGGTTTTATGCTCTCCTCCTCCACACTTGTTCCCGGTAAATATAGGATAACGTATTTTTATTTCAATATCTTTGCAGAAGTTTATTTATGAAGGAATTCAGTTTTGATACACTTCACATTGTGACGGATAGCTTTACTCTACTTGCTGTACACCCAAGGTTCTTAGACGAAAGATCGCAATTGCGTATTCTTAAACTAAACTTTTTTTGTACAAATTTACATATCCGTAATCAGTAAGTGCGCGTTCGTAGGCTATGGGATCGAATTTTCTGAATTTGTATTCACTTACACACCGAGAGAGTTGAGTAAGCTACAAACATGATCAATTAATCGAATAAGAATTACCCCGCTTTTGCGATTGTACATAATCATCGAAGATCTTGATATACTTTAACAATATACCTATGCCTGAACGATGAATGTCGCCTGATCGTCCTAGCGGTGATAGATGAAATGTGCTGAATGTTTCTTTTAAGTAAAGCAACAATCGCTGTCTCTAGTCCTATTTAGCCGCAAGACAAACCCGAGACAGTTGGAGGTCAGATAGGATGTAGGATCTGCTGGAACAGCCGATGCTTTCTCACATACAGCGCATAGTAATCCTAAATAACTGCAAGTTACACCAAGTAACTTTGCTTAATCCTGCTTATCTAATCTATCATCAACTTGATTATTCTGTATATGTGGTAAAATAGACAACTGTTATTCCATATTAGACTGAATATTGTAGTGAATAATGAAGCTAATCCCGTTCCTTGTCTAACTTCTCTATTTTAATGAAATTTATACATGCATATTTTATTTCCTGTTCCTCGGTATTTAGGTTACGCCCTTAACATGTTCAGTCAGTTTACGTTTGTTTTACGTATCTCAGGAGATTTCGCGTTTATTTCATATTGTAATATGTTATATATATTTAGTCAAATTCATGAACCAGTAGAAAATTTAGGAATGAGATAAACTGAATTCGATCATTTTAGTGAATAAATTTTGATAAATTATGAGTTGGTTTATGAAAAGCATTGGTAGATGTTGTATGTGTAAGGATTAGTGTTATCTGCCAGGAATTCTTAACGTGATAATATTTCATATACACGAACCACTGAACACCAGACGGTAAGAACACCAGGAATTCATTTTCCGTTATGGAGGTAACACTTCTTGTTTCTACAAACTTTACGCTCGTAACTTTACGAGTTTGCAAATTAGTGATGTTTAGTTTCTCTAAGAGAGTAATCAATATAACATACTTAATGATATTCCCTTTTGTAATCGATAATTTACACTGATTTACTCTTAATTGTTAACTTATTTGCGATAAATCGTATATTTGATTAGAAATAAAATATTTTACATTTGTATAATTTTGATTATTCAAACGACTGTTTTCACAATGTGTCCGCCGAGAACGTCTGTCTTTAAGACAGATGTAATTGAATTTTACTTAGCATATTATCTGTGCCGCTATACGCATGAACCCGAGCGATAAGGGATGAAGTACTTGATAAAAATTCTTTTCGAACGTGTTTTGAAGCGAAATCATCATAGCGGGCAAGATTAGAACTACAATTGCAGGATACATAACGCTACTTTTTACCCTGTCATGGCTGACGAAATCATTTATCACCCACGTAGTTTAATATAGGTTCTGCTTCGAATTCTGTAGATGTTAGACAAAATTAGATGTTCCGTAGGTGTTACACAAAAAAGATTTCCAAGTTGAACCAATGCACGGGTTAGAATGTTCAATCAGTCGAAACATTACGAAAATAACACTCAAGATGAGAGCAGTCTTACAGATAATCAAAATAATTAAAATTATTAACTATCGTAAAAACTTCGGAAACGCGAATTTTTACATCTTCCCAATTTTCAATATTGGATATCAAACAAAATTTAATCAGACTATAGTGATATATATATAACTTAAAAGTACCCTTAAATTATAAATTTAAATCATGGGGTAAAGCACAATTATGTAATACTCAACGTTGCTGTGATAATTACCTCCTAGCACATCTATCCACTAGAAAATCTGCAACCCACGTAAGCTGAGGTCTTGAGGACTCCAAATGCGTATAGTAAACAGTGAGTGAAATAACATTTGATATTCTTTGCCGGATAGTTAAGTCAATAAGATTCGTATGCACAACGTTAAGGTTTGTGTCGAACAAAGATAAACAGTTTAAAAACGTGTTATTTTGCTCGAACTATTCCAGCGTAAAATCTAAAACATTCATCATGCAAATCATTTTGCATAACTGCTTCTTACGATACAAGTGTATGAACATTTGCCCCTACATTTCACAGACTGGTGCCGAGCGAGTAGTCTCTTTCGTCTGGTTTCCGAAAACTAATGTTCGTTTCAATGTGAAAAAAATATTATTTCCGAACGTGGCACTCTGAGATAAAAACAGAAATATACATTATTTGCTTATCTCTTTTCTGCAGAATAACTAACAGAATTAAGGAAATGTTGTTTTGGTGTTAATCAATTGTCAGCGTATCGTGTATGTATGTATGTATGTATGTATAATATATATATATATATGTGTGTATGTATGTGGGTGAGAATAGCATGTGTATACTTGATACATACACAGGCTACTTCGTTATAAAGTCGCAATTACTTTTTGTGAAATAAACCCTTAATATAAATGCATATTCTGGTATGCACGCGCGACAAAAACGATACGTATTGCAGTTTATAGACGCTAATATTTTAAGTTCTTCAATGCGAGTTAGATATTGTATCTCTCTCTCTCTCTCTCTCTCTCTCTCTCTCTCGTATTTATAGGTATGTGTGTATGTATATATGTTTGTGCATATGATCTATATTTGTGTTCCTGGGAATATGTGTATATATTAGATATTGATCCTTTGATCAGCAGTAAATCTCATTTGCTACATTGAAGATTTTTGAAGACATAGAAAAATAGATTCTGTACGTAATATTTATATAAAAAAATATGTTATCGTCCTTTTAAGGCACAGATCCAGCCTCAAGTAGAGATTATAATAAGCAGTCAAAATAAGTGCCTAATTTTTTTTGACATCTGTTAAACACAATATTACTAAACTTACTGGATGTTCTGCTGATTCGGCATTATATATGTATTAATTTTTATTTATTGCGGACTATTATCCTCATCTTTTTCTTAGTTGTTTCATGACATTTCGGCCAACTTTTCCCCTGGTCTTCGTCTTTGGGCCCGTGGCACAGTTGATAGATGTCAAATATCTACAGTTCTAAGTGAGAATTGTCTGAAGACAGCGGTTTCAATCCTAGCTAAAGCCGACCAGATGCTTACATGGTCAAAACGTGGTGAGACAGCAACAACTACGGAAGGTAGTGGATGCTGTCAGAAGATTCAGCGTGCCTATCCCGTCGCAGTTACCACCTGACGAAGGCCAGAGAAATAGTCGGCCGAAAGGCCGTGAAACAACTGATTCTCTCTCCTCTGATCTTGAGCGCGTGAACAGTGCGGGAAGAGGTGGCTAGTTACCTTTAATGCATCTAAGACCAAACTCCTATCTACATCATAAACGCTCTGACCCCCATCAGGCATCAATTGAAATGGATGGCTCTCGTCTAAGTGAGACCCCATGTTTTGATAAGCTTCTGGGTTTGACCTTTGCTCCTGATCTGAAATGGAACACATACATCAAGTCTGTGTCCAAGGTCGCTGGGAAGATGGTGGGATCCTTCTACCGCTCCAGAAGATATCTCACTACTGATGCAATTCTCTATCTATATAAAAGCCAAGTAGTCCAAGGATGGAGTACTGCTGCCACATCTGGGCAGGAGCTACTAAATCCAGCTATTCTACCTTGGCAAAGTACAAAATAGACTTCGAGGCTTGGTGGGGGATGCCCTTATCTCTTCCCTGCAACCTCTTTCCCACAAAAGAGACGTAGCGAGCCTATCTTTGTTCTATCGTTATTTCCATGGCAAGTGCTCGTCTGAGTTCCATTCTCTGGTCCCCACTCGCCAATCTTTTTCAAAAAACACCCGACTAGCTCAAACCACCGGCAATAATTTCCCCCACTCCTTATCTGTGCCTAAATGAAAACGTAGATGCCATGAGCAAAGCTTCTTTCTTAGAACTGCACGCCTGTGGAACGGTTCCGCTTGCCTGTTTCCCTCCCGACTTCAACCTGGATGTCTTCAAGCCCAACACAAACAAATTCCTGATGAACCGCCCCCTTTAGTAATAACTTTATCAATTCTCCAATAACATTACTACACTATCCCATTGATTACTGTACACACAATAACCCTTATCCTCGAGTGGCCCTTGGGCCTTGATAAGTGGTGAACTCCATGTTAAAAAAGGGTGAGGATAATAGTTCGCAATAAATGCAAATTAATAAAAAATACTCATCTAAAAAATTAATTCCAATTCAAATAATATGATATATGTAGTTTGGATTTTCTTTCCTGTATTAATTGATGTTTGACAAGGAAATGTCCTGCCACAGAACCAAACGTGACTTTGCGACTGAGTTCGCTTCCTGTGACCGGAAGTAATTATCATTTCCCATTGTTAATAAAGATAAATGTTCGTATAAAAATACAAGACACGCACAGCACACACGTAGCTTAACTGAGAATCAGTCGATTTTCAAATCTGGCTTGAGGTAGTTGCTAGCTGCACTGATGAGATGTGATACAGCGAAACAGTATATGTGAATGATTTTTCCCCTCTGATATTACAGTTTTATTACTTTTTACAATTATTAAAACGCCATCGATATGCCAGCGACTTCATGACAGTTAACTAATTTGCAAAGCTGGCGTTCATTAAATAATTACCCATTTGTATGGTTTATTATAAGATGATCAGATTCAATTAAGTATTGCACTTAATTTTTATGCAGTCTTTACATCATGCCTGCGTAGAGTTTACGATGACACCTCATCAAACAGCGGCATCGTGTGTGTGTGTGTGTGTTAATGAAACGACTAAATATTTTGTATACAGACTTGAAACTTGATATATTTGGTTTTTCCTATGTAAAATCAACTGTTAACTTGTTAAGATTAAAAACAAAAAAAAACGTTGACCATAACGGAAATAAATCGACTATCTTCTGAGCAATTTTTATATATCTGGCGATATCAGAGAAAGTAAAGATGAAAGCTGGAGTGCTAAATGTTTTGGTTTCAATTCAAGCTGACGGTACCGAAATATTTTTAAACCTTTAAGTCAACATATTATTGAGAAGAATATAATTTTGCAATTTATAAAAAATACGAAATTTACATAAATCAAAGTATCATTTAAACATTTATGATCGGGCAACGACATACAGTCTACTACTACTGTGTATGTATGTGTATATATATATATATATATATATATATATATATATATATATGTGTGTGTGTGTGTCTTTGAAGTTTTTAACATTTGAAACTATACAAAAATATTTTTATCATTCGTTAAAAAAAACATCAAGTCAGTAAGTCATTTAATCACCTGCAATCACTGCATCAACTCTCTCAAATTTACTATAATAACATTTTTTTTAATTTTTCAAGGGATCATCAGTTGTTTACCATGAAACACTGTTTCGGGGATTTAATATATATATATTATATTTTTATGTATTATTTTATGCATTTCTCAAGAAGTGATTCCGTTACATATAACGGAAAAATTTAACTTTTCTTACGTTCGAATTTTATATTGTATTTTATAAATGCTTCTTTCATTGTAAATCTTTCCTCCAGGAATGTACCATTGACATGGCATGTTTTTTCTAAATATTTTAGACGGCAACCGTTTTATGATTTGCTATTAACGTTTTTAAGATCTTTTTTGTTATTCTTACCAAAAAACAATTTTACTAAATTATCTTTATTTAAATAAATGATCATTTTCGATGATTTAAAGACAACTGAACGAGTTTGCCTAGTATTTTACCGTTCATTTTCTTTTTTTTATCGGTATCAAATATCCGACTGTGCTTCCAAGCACGTCTGAGTATCTATAATCACTTGTGTTAGTGAAAGTTAATTTCAAATTGAAATCTATACTCAGATGAATAGAGAATATATATCTTCTACAAGCATACAAATGCAACTTTGTGTGCGAGTTCGTTCCTTATAGACTCCGAAACGGCTGAACAGATTGTCTTTATTTATATACAAACTTTTAATGTGTAACTTTAGGAGTTGTCTTAGTTCTCTCAGAATACCCTACCGATAATTATCGATAATCGAACCCGTTATTTTAATTTATCTATCATCGGTAAAGCTATATTTTTAATGTCGCGCTTAGCAACAATGATAGAACAATGGGTCGTTAAAATACTACTGTGGGTAATTGAGTTTGTTTTTATTTGCATGGCGTGGTCTGTAAGTTCAAACTCCGCACGTATTCTTTTTTCGTTTACTGCTAAGAATTTTATAAGACTAAAAAAAATGTTTATTTAGCAGTGCAAAATTAAAGTATGTTTCTGTTCTTGAGACGTCTATTGAACCAGTAACTGATCCGGAAGAAATTGCAAAACAGTCTACACACATACCTACTGAAATGTGATTCGGTAATTTATGTTGGTTTAATAAAACATAGGCTCCAACAACCAAGCACAATAGTATGCCCGGCAACATAAGATAAGGAATGTTTCAAAAATCACATTAATTCTAACACCAAATAATCGATATTTATTCTGTGGTTTCTTCCTCATACGTTTAATGAAATTATGGCCCCCAAAACCACTCCAAATAGTTTGTTTTGAGCTGGAAGAATAGCTGCTAAGGGGACATGTTCAAGAAATTTGATTGCTGCAGGCAAGGGGACATGTTCAAGAAATTTGATTGCTGCTGGCAAGGGGACATGTTCAAGAAATTTGATTGCTGCTGGCACGTTACATTCACTGTGGAGGGGGGAATACTTTGATCAGAAAGGTGTTAATATAACTAAAATAATTTTGGGATTAGCAAAGATACAGATTAGAATAAGCATCAAAGCAGGGCAGAGCTAGGCCGGGTAATACTACTTGTGTGTGTGTGTGTGTATATATATATATATATATATATATATATATATATACACACTTGTAAATCGCTATTGGAAGCAGAAAGGAAAAATAAACAAACGTTGTATTATAAGAGTTTGGTGTTATCCCACCTATTATTACTTGGCAAATATATATATTTCCAAGCAAATGTACACTGCTCTTTTAGAAATTATTGGATATAAATAGTAATACTTGTTTGCTCTCTAATTTATGAAACTTAAAGTTATTTATATGCATTTGCAGAAGACAATATTTGCTTTAAATTAGGGAATACATTTTAATATTAAAACATGAAAGATTCGAAAAATATATCAAAATTTCATGTTAGTTCGTTTTTTTTTCCACGTAATTTGCCATCAAAAATACGTGCTAATATTTATTGCAGTTCTGGGATTGATGTATTGTTGGGATACATTAGCAATAATAGTTCTATGGACTGAAATCAAAAGCTCATTATATTAATGCTGGAGTCCCTCAAGGGTCAATCCTCGGCCAAACTCTCATCCTGATTTATATTAATGATCTTTCAAATCACATCCCTACATCAGTCGTAGATATTTATGCTAACGAGACTACCATCTATGGTAGCACATGGAAGACCGTAAACGACCAAGTTCTGATTCACTCTCCTCTGGTCTTGAGCACGTTTTACAATGGGGAAAGAGGTGACTGGTTACAGTTAATGCATCTAAAACAAACCTATATTTATATCGTCAACGCTCTGATGTCAATCTGGCATCAATTGAAATGAATGGGTCTCTTCTTAATGTGTTCATAAGCTTCTGGGCTAGAGCTTTACTTCTGATCTGAAATAGAACACATATATAAAATCTGTTGCCAAAATCGCAGAAAAATCGCAGTAGATATCTCGCTCCTGATGCATACCATTATACTACCCCCTCCAAATGTTAATGTATTTTTAACGCACTTATCGGACAGTCTTCCTCCATGTATTTTTTTTCTGACATGTGGTCTTTTGTCTGATCTGAATAGATTTAATTTAGATTCATCACTAAAATGAACCTTATCCCATTTTTTCTTCTCCAAACAATTTTTTTCGCTAAATAACAATCTTTTTATTTTTAATAGAAATTAAAGGCTTCGACCATGGACTTCTTGAAAATATCCAACTTTGTTTAATCTTCGTGAGATCGTTTGTTGGGATTGTTTTTGTCCAGTTTCGGATGTAAAATCCCGGGATATAGAGCCGCAGTTTTAAAGCGATCAGAACGAGATGATCAATTCTCCCTCTTAGTAATTATTCGGGGTCGGCAGCAATTTTCTTTTCAGTCAGGATGGAATACTGCTGCCATATCTGGACAGGAGCTGCTAAAAACAGCCTATCCTGCCTTTACAGGGTACAAAATAGACTTCTTGGCTTAGTGGGGGATGCCCCTTTCTCTACCCTGCAACCTCTCTCCCACAGAAGAGACGTTGCGAGCTTATCCTTGTTTTATCGTTATTTCCATGGCAGGTGATCATCTGAACTCCAATCTCTGGTCCCCCTCGCCAATCCTTAACGAAAAACACCCATCTAGCTGAATCAACTGTGAAAAATTTCCCCCACGCTTTATCTGTGCCTAAATCAAAACGTAAATTCCATGAACAAAGCTTATTTCTTATAACTGCACGCCTGTGGAACTATGTTCCGTCTGCCTGCTTCCCACCTGACTATAACTTGGATGTGTTCAAGTCCAACGTTAACAAATTCCTAATGAACCGCCCTCTTAAGTAAGCACTTCATTAAATCTCCACACTAACATACTGTACTTGCAATAACCCTTATCCCTGAGTGGCTTCCAGGCCTTGATAAGTGGTGACCACCGTGTAAAAAAAAAAAAAAAAAAAAAAAAAAATTCTATAACCGGAACAAGACCATTTTCAATAATTTAGCAATCTCCCCTTATGGACTTTTTTCATCATAATGGTCACAAATACGCTGTTTTTCCTCTATAGACAGACTTTTTCGAATATTCTGATTCGACATTTTGTTAAGTTATTAAAATTGCTAAAGTTTGTATTAATATTTCGCGTTCCTTAACTTTTGGACGCCTGTAAATTAATTAAAATTACTTGTATGTAAAAACAAAAACCCTAATATGTATTCAAAATTAAACATAAAAATTATTTTTATTTAACCATTATTAAACATAAAATTCATCAAAATGTTTTTCCCTTTACAAAGATAAAGTTAAAAGCCACTCAATAAAAATGAGCGACCGTTCCTTAACTTTTGGACGTTACTGTATATGCTACTAGAGAGGGGGGTGTCGCTCGGTCGTAAAATCCGCTTAAATATGATTTGTCCAGATTCCGTATATATTATTAGTTGTGATTTCAAAAGTATTTGAGGGTCATCAGCTAGAATCCGAACCGAAAGCAAAACTGTAGCATTAAAAACTGATGACGTTACCGCTGTACCAACGTTACACGGATATGATCTGATTAAAAATAAACTAAGATAAAAGTACAAAAATATACTTTGTCTTTTTATTGGAATTTTGACCTTAAAAACATTTTACCCGGCTAAAGGCCTATGATAGATCGGGCCACACGCCCCCACCTTCAACTATTTGAGGCTACTAGCGCAGCTCTGCGATTTTAGTTCCTGGAGAGATAGTTTGAAAATGTGGAGACAGACAGGCAGACATTGAGTTTTATAAATTAGATAAAAACCTGTGTTACCATATACTTAATATTATATAATGTGCTGGGGTGAAATACATACCTTATCTTGGCGGCGTGTGTAATTGCATCATATAATCCTCGGAACTATCTAGTTCCTTTTTTTTTTTTTTTTTGTAATTATATTAACTATGGCATCCATTGCAACTAAAATTTTGCTTTCATTAAAGTCTCCCAATCAATTCATGTTTTGTAAGAACTTATTGTATTTCCAGCCATTATGAATATTACGAACATTTTTTGTTCGTATCGTCTTTCATTAACGGTTCACTTATATTCTTTTCGTTGCAGGTAAGTTTGTAATTCTTTGCAGTCGGGACGGGAGAAGAAAAATTGGTGAGGTAAGAAAACATCTTGTATTTAAACGGGAAGAAATATTGATGCAAAAGAAATGTACGCAACTCGCTTCGATCCAGGGTTCTGTTTTTTAATTTGTTTTAGAAAACGATTGATCAACCCAGCATTATAATTTTTATAAGCAAATGCGTTTTTGGATCTCCTTAAAACTGAGCTCTGACGTAATTTTATTGGTAAAATATTTGTATAAATTAATAGTTGATATGGATTTTTACATCCTATTTAATATAATTTTTTTACTTTTTCATATTTTCAAAATTAGATTTTTTGTTTATTTTTTGTAAAATCTCTCTCGGGAAATTGAGTAAGTTTTCATGAGGATTTTCGGATAATTATAGAAAAATAGTATAAATATATTTAAAATAAAACATTCTATGAACACTTGGCCTGTTTTGATATTCACTTTCAATGAATAAATGCTTTCAATTTGCACAAGGCATTTAATAAATAACACATATATAATTGCAGGTGGAATGATATTCAAAAATTAAGAATAAATGAATTTCAGCAAAGGTTGTTGATAGTGCTCAATTAAAGAGATCAAATTATTGTTTTGTTTTTTTTTCCTTATGTAAATAGTGATATCTTGTTACGATGTACAGAGCGTTTCGATCTCATCAGGTAAAAAAAGTAAAAAGGTTCAATACCATTTTCGAACGCCGTGGGGCAAAATTAATGTTCTGTGGATTTAAATTTAATTACAAAAATCAAATTTCTGTTAAGGGATAGTTTGGAGGAGGGTAAGACTAATAAAGGTAAGGATAACGCATCGATATAGAGAGGGTATGAATTCACGTAGTGGGGAGGGGAATGGAGAGTTAGGAAGGAGTCTGTACAAACGAAAACAGTGGGCACTTATAGCGGATGTCAGGAGGCGATATTTACAATTTCTTCATTGAAGCCATTTGAAAATGTCTAGAGAATGGAGAAAGTTAAACAGAATTGTATCCTATTCTGTCTACAAAACCCGACGATTATTTTTTTCTTAACATATTTAATTCTTGTAATTATATTTAAATCCATAAGAACATTAACCTCACGTCAATCATAGCACTGTATATTTTCTCTCCTAACATTGAAAATTGACTTTGACCTTTATACATTTTCTTGCCTTAGTAGATCAATTATGATCGAAAAGGTCTGCACATCGTAGCAATATATGACTTCACTTACATAAAGAAAAATTATATATATATATATATATATATATATATATATGATTACGAGTATTAATTTTAAGTGTACTTATCATAAAATTTAAAAAAAACTGCATGGGGACGTTATATTCCACTATCAATCTGAATAAATACATAGATTTAGATTATTCGACTAAAGTTATTTCACAGTGTCGCTTTGTGACCAAATTATTGAAGATATTTTCTTCTCTCTATACTCTAGCACGCTGTTAGTTTTTGCTGCTTTTGAATATTAATTGGTTTAAATATAAGAAAACTACTTTGCTCTTATGGGCAAGTATTTTTCATTTCTTAACCATTATAATGTTTAAGGTATTTAGACGAGGTTTAAAACCTATCACACTACCTACCGGCACCTACTTTTATGTTTGAATTTGATTATCATTCAAAATTTTGCATTTTCATTCGCATTATTCAATTTGTAAATTAGAATTGACCCCAAATCGCACGTTTTTTTTAATGTGGAAAGTCTTGGATTATTTCATTTTACGATGTTTAGTATTTTTTTTTTCTTCAATTAAATCATAAGTTCGTTTCACTTTCATGGGGATAGTCGACATAGATCATAAAAATCTGCGTATCTTTGTGTATTTTAAAATGTGCCAGGTGATTACTGAGGTCTGGCCGTTATCTTCAATTCTGTAAAGGTTTTACATGGTACGTGATCTGTTTGTGTGATGAAATATCTTATTAAAAATATCCGATTGTGGGATTTGAAATTTAGGTAAAAACCTAACTTGTACATTTAGTCGATAACGTATTTTTGAAAATTACAAGCATTATCTAATAAAGAACTGAAGTAATTTTTCTTGGTGTCGGCCTTTATGTCTAGTATTTTATTGAGACGGTTGTTTAACATTCATTCACATTCGTATGAATCTGATAATGTTTCACTGGAAATAATTGGATTCTAACGTAGCCCACCAAAGTTGAGTCAGTGTCGTTAATCCCTTAGCCATTGTCACGTATGCAAACATATCTCCAAGTGTGGATGTTATGAAATTTACTAGCTCGTTTTTAGTTCATCTCGTTTTAATTTGAATGTGTACTGTCGTAATGGAACGGGTAGACTAAAGAAATTATTTTGAATTGATTGGCTTTAAGCTTAACCTTAAATAAAGGTAGATGATTTTCAGTGTAACTTCAATCTCATAGATAGCGATATTTATTCAGAGCAGAGGAATCGCCCGACGGTCCTCCCAAAGAGTGGGGCCGTATGTGCGCTGATCGAGGAAAAGAATAGTTCCTTCTGTTTATTATTTTTCTTTGTATCAGCCCATTCCTCCATATGTCTTTCTCTGCCATCCATCGCCGTCGCTTTTCCCTCAACTCCCCTTCACTTTTCCTTCGTCTCCCTGTCCCTTCCCTCTCCTTCGTCCCTCTCCTTCTTCTCCTTCGTCCCTCTCCTTCTTCTCCTTCGTCCCTCTCCTTCTTCTCCTTCGTCCCTCTCCCTCTTCTCCTTCGTCCCTCTCCCTCTTCTCCTTCGTCCCTCTCCCTCTTCTCCTTCGTCCCTCTCCCTCTTCTCCTTCGTCCCTCTCCCTCTTCTCCTTCGTCCCTATCCCTCTTCTCCTTCGTCCCTATCCCTCTTCTCCTTCGTCCCTCTCCCTCTTCTCCTTCGTCTCTGCCCCTCTCCCTCGTCTCTGCCCCTCTCCCTCGTCTCTGCCCCTCTCCCTCGTCTCTCTGCCCCTCCTCCTCGCCTCTTTCGTCTCTCTGCCCCTCCTCCTCGCCACTTTCGTCTCTCTGCCCCTCCTCCTCGCCTCTTTCGTCTCTCTGCCCCTCCTCCTCGCCTCTTTCGTCTCTCTGCCCCTCCTCCTCGCCTCTTTCGTCTCTCTGCCCCTCCTCCTCGCCTCTTTCGTCTCTCTGCCCCTCCTCCTCGTCTCTTTCGTCTCTCTGCCCCTCCTCCTCGTCTCTTTCGTCTCTCTGCCCCTCCTCCTCGTCTCTTTCGTCTCTCTGCCCCTCCTCCTCGTCTCTTTCGTCTCTCTGCCCCTCCTCCTCGTCTCTTTCGTCTCTCTGCCCCTCCTCCTCGTCTCTTTCGTCTCTCTGCCCCTCCTCCTCGTCTCTTTCGTCTCTCTGCCCCTCCTCCTCGTCTCTTTCGTCTCTCTGCCCCTCCTCCTCGTCTCTTTCGTCTCTCTGCCCCTTTCGGTCTTTTCTTTCGTCTCTCTGCCGCTTTCGATCTTTTCTTTCGTCTGTCAGCCCCTCTCGATCTTTTCTTCCGTCTGTCAGCCCCTCTCGATCTTTTCTTCCGTCTGTCAGCCCCTCTCGGTCTTTTCTTCCGTCTGTCAGCCCCTCTCGGTCTTTTCTTCCGTCTGTCAGCCCCTCTCGGTCTTTTCTTCCGTCTGTCAGCCCCTCTCGGTCTTTTCTTCCGTCTGTCAGCCCCTCTCGGTCTTTTCTTCCGTCTGTCAGCCCCTCTCGGTCTTTTCTTCCGTCTGTCAGCCCCTCTCGGTCTTTTCTTCCGTCTGTCTGCCCCTTTTCTTCCGTCTGTCTGCCCCTTTTCTTCCGTCTGTCTGCCCCTTTTCTTCCGTCTGTCTGCCCCTTTTCTTCCGTCTGTCTGCCCCTTTTCTTCCGTCTCTCTCTCCCCCGGTCTCTCTGCCGCTGTTCCTTCGTCTCTCTCTCTCTCTCCCCCGGTCTCTCTGCCTCTGTTCCTTCGTCTCTCTCTCTCTCTCTCCCGGTCTCTCTGCCTCTGTTCCTTCGTCTTTCTCTCTCCCCCGGTCTCTCTGCCTCTGTTCCTTCGTCTCTCTCTCTCTCTCCCGATCTCTCTGCCTCTGTTCCTTCGTCTCTCTCTCTCTCTTTCCCCCGGTCTCTCTGCCTCTGTTCCTTCGTCTCTCTCTCTCTCTCTCCCCCGGTCTCTCTGCCTATGTTCCTTCGTCTCTCTCTCTCTCCCCCGGTCTCTCTGCCTCTGTTCCTTCGTCTCTCTCTCTCCCCCCGGGTCTCTCTGCCTCTGTTCCTTCGTCTCTCTCTCCCCCCGGTCTCTCTGCCTCCGTTTCTTTCGTCTCTCTCTCCCCCCGGTCTCTCTGCCTCTGTTCCTCCGTCTCGGTCTCTCTGCCTCTGTTCCTCCGTCTCTCTCTCTTGCCCCCTCTTTACTCAACTGTGTTTTCCCTCTAATTGTTCCTTCACTCCTTTCTCTTATATTTTTATTTTTTTACTTCGTGTGGGTCTACCTTTAGCGAACTTTGGTCCTAATGTGGACTATTTCTTTAACTGAAACTGTTCATATTTGTGTAGGCTTAAAAAAGCCAGCAATGTTTTTTTTCACATAAAGTCGGACATATTTCGTCGGCTATACTTTATTATGATAGGGCATATAATTGAGAATAACAATACACAAATCTTTTTTTCCAAATATATTGTACACCTGAGGCGTGTTCACTTTTCGCCACTTAAAATTGTTGCGGAACTCTCTATACTTGCCTACAAATAACTCAAGCACACAATGCATTCTCAATTGAACAGTGAGTGTGTGGCGAAACATGATTCTGGTTGACATCATGGTCGAAAATTAAAATTCTTCGATGTCTTTTTTTTTTTTCTTACGTAAGTACAAAGTTGTAGTCACGAAATCACAAACGCATAGCATAGATACAGCGGTAGTTCTCCCTATAGGTCGATAACATTCTGCTAGATAGGGGTCCTGACAATCCTTACCATATCCAGCTTTAATATAGTCTTTAAAAAATATCCAGACAGTATGTAGATATAAATATACTCCAACTCTATATGCATTGCTTAACTTAGTTATTGTTACAATCAAATTTATCTACGAATATTCCTCCAGAATGTATATAGGATTTAAGCATGAAATTATGTCTTTGATTATACTATAAAAATATAACACCTTACACACTTCAAAAAATAAAATTTTCTCCTGCATAACATTAAACTATTTTCAATATCAATAGATTTTTAAGAACAAAACGCCTTTCACATATAATCTGACTGTCTTAATGAAATGTAAGCAATGGGTTCATGTTTGACTTGGTAACTTGATAAACTCTTTGAATAAATCAAACAGGAGAGATAATATTTCACGTTAAATATATTATCCTCGCGACTAACACGAAGGATGTAAACACTCGCTGATCAGATAGCTCCGTTGTTCGCGGCAGGTCGACTTTATATCTACACGTAGATTATGGATCGACTAATCCCTGTCAATATATGAGCAGACAAGTTTGGTAAACCTGTGTCACCAAGATTATATATCTTATGTAACATGGAAAACAAAACGGCAAGGAGATCAGTTTCAGGAAAACAGAAAGTTGGGCCATATTTGAGTGAACTAAACTAACCGCTTCTTTTCCAGGCGGGTGTAAGTCACTAATACCTGAATTCATAATTGACTGAAAGATTTCTCTGAAAAGTAACACATAACATTAACAAATTAGTAAATGCATCAGAGAATGCACGTTTTGCGAATATATAAGTTAATGGACATAAAATTAGTTTTAGTGATTATAAAGATATATATATATATATATAAGCGAAAATGTATGTATGTATGTATGTATGTATGTATGTACGCTTTTCCTCGATGTCCACAAAAGGCTTCTTTCAGAGATGCGCTTGCTCGGTTCATAACTTAAAACTTTTTATATCATATATAAATTGTAATATCTCAGATTTACCCACGGAGCTCGCCTATTTAATTTTATTGACTTTCAAACGTTAATTATTCGACATTTCCCGCATCGGCACGCGTTACATTCGGTTTTCGGTATAAAAAGTGATACTCGACTCAAATCACAGGCCGAAAGCCAGTTGTCTCAAGAGAGTTAAGTAACGTTTGTTCAATGTCGACTTCGTCATATCAGACTGTAGCTTTTATTTCGCTCCTCCTAATAAACAGGGAGCGGGGTTTTAAAAACAAACAAACTGGTTTATTCACCTTATTCAAAACTGTCCCGCACAAAATGCTAACTGCTGAATACCTATCGCCGTCACGTCAATCAAAAACGCGCATCGGCTTTTTTTTAAACACTTTACTATTTTCCAACTGCGCGTCGTTAAGGCTTCTTTTTTTTTTTCACGTGCACCTGTTTTTTTCACATTTTCGGGGCTTTTTTCACATACCCCCGAAAAACACCCGGGCAACGTCGGGTACCCATCGCTAGTCAAAAATAAAGGGTATCGAAAATAATTACACAGTTATAGAAATCAAACATTTCATAATGGCGAGATCCTTCTATCGATTCAGTTGATGTCTACCTGCTGATGCAATCCTCTACCGATATAAGAGCCAAGTACTTCCAAAGGTGGAGTATTATTGCCACAGCTGGGCCGAAACTGCTAGAAAGACTTACTCTGCCTTGACAGTTCAAAATAGACGTTGTAGCCTAGTGGGGGATGTCCTTTTCTCTTTCCTGCTTCCTCTTTATCACAGAAGAGACGCTGCCAGCCCGTCCCTGCTGTATCGTTATTTTCATGGTAAGTGCTTGTCTGAACTCCAGTCTATGGTTTAACTCTCGCCAAACATTCACGAGAAACACCCGTCTAGCTGAAAACACTATAGTTTCCTCCACTCTTTATCTGTGCCTAGACCTAAACGTGGATTCCACGAACAGGACTTTCTTATAACTGCACGTGTGGAACTCTTCCGTTTGCTTGCGTTCAAGCTGACTACAATATAGTCGTCTTCATGGCGAACGTAAACTAGTTCCTGATGCGCTGTTGTTTTTAAGTAATCCAATTTACCAAATTTACACTTCTAACGATTACTATGATATTGTCTATTTGACTACAATGCACGTTTTAACCCTTATCCTCGAGTGGTTTCTGGACCTTGACAAGTGGTTATTCCTTTGAACAAAACTTCATTAAACAAAATGTTAAAAACGAAAGTAGAATAGATTTGAAACTAATCAACTTGCAGTTGCTGCAACAAAAAAAAAAAACATTATATATACCTCTCTTCTATTATATAAAAGGAACTTTGGAGTTCGTTCCACGCGGACTCTAAAACAGCTGGACCCGATTTTTTTGAAAATTTGTCTCGTGTCTGGGAGTGCTTTAGATAGGCTTTGTATCGGAATGTCTTCTATACGTATCGATAATCGAAAAAATCCGATAAAAGAATGAACAGCCTATTTTGACCAAAGATAATGCCTTATATAGCCTAACAGCACAAGAACATTTGAAGAGTTTTATTACCGCACATAAATTTCCTGACATGTAAAAATAACAAATCATCCATGCAACAGGAGCGCATTTAATGTTATTTCAAGCATTACTGAACCATGATACTTATTTTAATTATCAACTTTAATTCAAGCCATTATATGAAAAATTTAATAGATCTACAGTAAGTTGTCCATACAATGTAGACAACAAGGTATTGTGGACTAAGTAATTGCTTGCATAATTGTAAATCGGCTATGACAATGAAATATAGGAAGAAACATAGATTCTCATAACTGTCGTGCAACATCGGGTCTCTCTGCTAGTATGCCTATAATGTTGTGTTTTTCTCTCGCTATGACATTGATTAAAGAAAAACGAACTTTATATACTAGATCATGCTTATGCGATCGGCTATAAAAAAGGGTGACTAATTGTCATGTCCGTTAAAAACGAGTGTTCATTAACTACTTATTCGTTTTCATGGTTCTTATATGATTGGGTTCCTTTCGCACAATTGAGTTTTTTGAAGCTTGAAGGATGTGTAAGAAAGAAATAGCGACAGCTAAGAGAAAATTCACAAAAACTACCAGAAAACACATCGAAGCGCAGAAAATGGGAACTCGTGACTTCTGGAAAATCTCCAACAGTGTAGTAAATAATTGGCAATCAATCTATCCACTGTCCAACAATCATGATATTGTTTGCAGGCCAACGAGAAAGCTACTATGCTTGCCAGTCGGTTTTTCTAACTCTATATTGGACCCAACAAACCACTTCTTCTCTGATTTTCCTTTGCAGACTGACACACACTAGATGATCTGAAAATCACCTTTTAAGGTGGATAGTATCATTAAAAACGTAGACACCGTAAAGGCATGTGGACACGATCTCATCCCGGCTCTATCACTATTCCATTTCCTCTTCAAACTTTACAACAAATACCTTAATTAATCTTGTTTTCCTTACTGCTGGAAAACTGTTTTTGTGGTACCAGTGTACAAGAATTCTGGCGAAAGAACTGACCCATTAAATTATCTCCTCATTAGCCTGCTCCCGTTTTTAAAATATTTAAGTTTATAATGAAGATCTTGTTCACCACCTTACAGTTGCTAAACTTCTGACTTATTAAAAATATAGATTTTGGAAAGCCCGTTCTACTGCAAATATCCTAACTTTAATCTCTGAATATATATACCATACATTGATCAATGCAGGGAGGGCAGGGCAGTAACTCTAGAAATATTTACAACATTTGACAGGGTAATGAACGATCGTCTTCGCGGGAAAATCAAATAATATAACACGATATCACTGGACGAATACTTAACATAATAAAATCTTAAATAAGAGAAGAATCCAGGTTGTCCGCGACGGTCGTACATCTAAGCATTGCTATACATGCAGGTGTACCTCAGGGATCGATACTTGGGCCTTCATTGTTCCTAATATTCATAAATGTCCTCACTGATAAAATTGTCTCTGAGATGGGTATATTTGCTGATGACACCACACTCTATAATAGACAGTGGCGGAAAATGAATGTTGACATATCTACGGCAATAGCACAAACACTACGGCAATAGCACAATCTATAGTGGTACAGTGAGAAAAATTGGTCACATTAAATACTGCCAAGACTAAGCTTGTTTCCATCAATGATTACAAGAAATCGCTGTGAATATATATATATAATATATATATATTATATAAATTAAGAACAAGTAGTTAATAAAACATGTTAAAAACGTTTAATTTTAAAAAGGAAACACTAATTTTAAAAATATTACTAATAATAATATTGAGATCATTTTGAAAAACTTAACTGTAATTCTTATTTTATATATAATTATTGGTATTAATGTAAATGAAACATTTCGAATTCTATAATACTCTCATGACTGCTTGCTATGCGTTGCTATGTACACTGATGTTGACATTCATATGCACCTCATTTCTTGTGTTAATTGCCATCGGCTTATAATTGAGAGTCTATGCTATAAAGTCGAGAGGAACTTGTGAATTGGCTCGAATACTTCTCGCAGCATTAATTATTAGTATGTAGACTGAGTATATAACCATGAATCACTAGTATATGTAGGCAAGAAATAATTGTTTATATTCATATAGAAAATGTTACAGAGTAGAATTTTTTTTATCAAAGCGTAAACAAAATTTATATCAATTAAACTTTTCTTGGGCATAAGTAATTAACGAATTCACAACTATGATCACAATGTTTTGAACACAATGCATATTATGTTTGCATCCGCAGTTTAAAAAGTATTTTAGCCGGCTTAACTATGTAAGTCACCATCTCCAAATAATTGCTGTTACTTCAGTTTCCACCGTATGTAGAGACTAATTGAATCAAAATAAACCCATTTACATAAACAACCAAGAGACTATATAACGAATGATTTTATATTCTTCGTCATAGATATGTAGTCTACGTGCATTGCATATTAAAATGGTATTTCTATCCCGAAATGCGCAGACTGAATATACGCATCTAATAGCCTTAGTTGGTATGTTTGACGGTATCGTGCGATTAATTTTGAAAAGATTCAAATGGCAGACATAATGTACGCACCATTTCATCATTACCTTTATAAAAGACCATGTAAGTAAGTGTTTATTGCTTACGTTTGTACTATTAGCCCCGAAGAACTAGGAGGTTTTTACTGCTAAAGTATTATTTTTTGAATCACAGATACCGTTAATGTATGCATGTAAAATATATACGTTGTTTAGGCTTAAAAATATACGAATAGATTTTAAGTAGAAGTTAGTTAAAGAAAATGTGTAGTAAAATACAAGGACGTTCCAAAAGTGATGCCTCCTACTTTTTTTTATTCAGATAGACTGTATTGAGGAGGATCGCAAATTGCATACTTATGACTAAACGCATGCATCCATGACCTTAAATTGTCAAATCTCTTATATATTAATATTGAAATTATAATAAAGCAACCGTTATAATTGACCTGCATAAGACGCGGAGATGCATTTTTGTAATTTCTGGACAGAAGTGCATTTAGAATGTTAGAGACTCTAGAAAAAAAAAACTTCTGCAGAACTAAAGGTCGCTCGGTTTAATGACACTACTATTTTCTTCGTAGAAATGAAACCTTTACACGGTTGGTTGTTTTTTTTGTTTTACGGCATATCAACCCTTCTCAGGTTATTTAACGCCGAATCTCAAGGTTGTGAAGAATGTTTTTTAATAGAATATATTTGTTTTCAAGTCGCTTTCTATTTAACCCATATTTGGAACTCTAAAAGGTCCTAGCATTTCGGGTCAGTGGACCTGGGAGCAATGGCAATTAAAGAGTGACTCCACACTCCCCAAAACCCTCAAGCTGGGGTCTCATCATCAGATGTAGTTTAAGGCTCTACCTTTACATGGAACGGCCCTCTTATATAAATACGTTCTTGTATATCGAACACATGAGCCCGCTTAATATATACCTCCATATCTATCTATCTATATATAAAGGGCATAATATGTGTGCACACTTTATGTATGTCCGTTAGGGTCTGCAAACGATTGTGAAAAATGGAGCGCTTGTTACCGTGACGTCAGACTTATGTTAACTATACGAACTATGGAAAATTAGAAGCGACTTGATATTTTTGTTCAAATCTTTGTTAATCTTCAAACTGCAATAAATATTTAATCTTTGTTATAATTGTGTTAGGTTTTAAAATTTATGGTTTAAGGATTAATAAAATATTTGTATATGAAATATTGTTTTACTAAATATGTACTCGCGTTAATTAAGGCATTGCATACGTTTGTTTCATAAATAGACGAACAAAATATGAGGGGTGTATACAAAATGCTTAATATTTGTACAATATTTTCAATAGTTTTAATCGGGCGATGAAATAGCTGACAAGAGCTATGTTATTAAAATTTCATATTAAAAAATATAACACAATTAAAAATCTGTTATAACAAAACTTTGACATAATGGAATTTTCAGAGTTTTACTCTTAGAAAAATCATTTAATTTTTGGGAAGTTATTTTTTTCCTTGAAATTTAACTGATAATAGTATACCTTGATTAGAAAAAACGCTATATAAAAACAAACATTAAATTTATATCAATTCGTTTTATTGCAACTTCAAGATCAGTTTTTTTGTTCAATACATGTATTTAAATTTATTTGGACTCCTCTGTTTAATAATTAATAGAAATTTCGATAGATTTTAATGTTTTGTTCAAATTTAGAAAAAATAAATAGGAGGGGCACGCACAAAAAGTATTTTCTTTTATGTCCAGCCAAAATAAGTATCTAAAATTTCACGAACATTTCACTATTTAGTTGATTTTTGCTAAATTTATTAAACATGGGTATGTTTTCAAGTTCGGAATGCTTACTACGTTGGGAACGTTATTTTAAAGTGTCAGTTATGTGAACACGATTTTCGTCTCGCAATTTCATTTTCGTACGATGACAATTTTTTGAAAAACTATTTCTAGCTTATTTTGCCCTTTTAAATGGTACAAAAGTTATATTCATAATTTGAACTTGCATTAAAGATACATTGTTATAATTGGAAGTGTTAATTCTATGGTGAATTTTGGGGGTGCTTAATGTCCGGCAATGCCTTTTTTTGTTGGGATTCCTGGGGGAAGGGAAGTTTACTATGTCTAAAAACAAGACCTCATCAGTTTGCCCTGTATTTAAGAATTCAGATAATAAGTCATCTCCCACTCAGTACAGACCAATACGTCTCCTATGTGTTATGAGTAAGTTGCTGGAATCCATGTTAAATAGAAAAATAGTCAATCACCTCAGCAGGAACAACCTTCTTAGTGACACACAGTATGATTTCCGCTCTGCAAGATCTACAGCACATGTGCTGACGGTTATATCTCACAGGGTTATAAAATCTCTTGACAAAGGCTTCCTTTCTAGGGCAATTGCTCTTGACATATCAAAGGCCTTCGACAAGGTATGGCATAACAAGATTTCCAGCTAAGGTATAACTGGAAATGTGTTCTCAATCATTAAATCATTTCTCTCCGATAGGCTCATAAGAGTAGTGGTCGATGGACAAAAATCGGAAGCCTGCAGTATTAATGCTGGAGTCCCTCAGCGGTCAATCCTGGACCCAAGTCTCTTCCTGATCTACATCAATGCCCTCCCTAAACACATACTTAAATCATTCGTTGACATCTATGCTGATGACACGACCATCTACGGCAACACATCAAAGTCTGTAAATGACAAAGTTCTCTCTGATTCTCTCTCCTCTGAACTCGAGCGCGTGGTTCATTGGGGGAAGACGTGGCTGGTTACCTTTAATGCATCCAAAACCAAACTCCTATCCTTACATCATCAACGCTCTGATCCCCATTTGGCATCAATTAAGATGAGTGGCTTTCGTCTGGGAGAGGCCCCGTGTTTTGACAAGCTTCTGGGTTTGACCTTTACTCCTAACCTGAAATGGAACACGTACATCAAGTCTGTTACCAAGGTCACTGGAAAGATGTTGGGATCCTTCTACCGCTCCAGAAGATATCTCACTACTGATGCAATTCTCTATCTATATAAAAGATAAATACGTCCAAGGATGAAATAGTGTTGCCATATCTGGGCAGAAGCTGCTAAAAACAGCCTATCCTGCCTTGACAGAGTAAAAAATAGACTTCGTGGCTTAGTGGGGGATGCCTTTTTCTCTACGCTGCAGCCTCTCTCCCACAGAAGAGCCGTTGCGAGCCTATCCTTGTTTTATCGTTATTTCCATGGCAGGGGCTCGTCTGAACTCCAATCTCTGGTTCCCCCTCGCCAATCTTTCACGAAAAACACCCGTCTAGCTGAATCCACTGTGAAAAATTTTCCCCACCCTTCATCTGTGCCTAAATCAAAACGTGGATTCCATGAACAAAGCTTCTTTCTTGGAACTGCACGCCTGTGAAGCTCTGTTCCGTCTGCCTGTTTCCTACCGGACTACAACTTGTTTGTGTTCAAGTCCAACGTTAACAAGTTCCTAATGAACCGCCCCCTTAAGTAAGCATTTCATAAAATCTCCACACTAACGTAATGTACTTGCAATAACCCTTATACCTGAGTGGCTTCCGGGCCTTGATAAGTGGTGTTGACTGTGTTAAAAAAAAAAGTTTATATACCCCAAGATTATAATAAGTACGATTCGCGAGCGCGCGTCCCGTCTTGATTTAGTTATATTGATTTTTACCGAATTTTTGTCTATTTCGGCTCCCCTCGTGTGTGTTGGGCTTTATCGTAAAAAAGCGAAACTAATCTGAAGGAAGGCAATTTACTCGGCTTCCATGCCGGAAACGTCCAGAAAGCAATCGGCTTTTGATCAATGTGAGGAGAACCTCTTATATCCGACAATTACTATTCATTGGGACACTCCCTTTTTATAGGGAGTGGATTTCCCCCGAACATCTTGGGGAAACAAAACCCCAAAAAGCTATCTCGCAGTAAAAGTTAACTGCGGTATTTCTATTTGATATGATTAAATTTAAATTCACGCACCTGTCAATTTGTGTAAACAAACCCAAAAAAACTGCCTCGTAGTAAAACTTAACTGCGAGATTTCTATTTGACCTCATTTTTTTAATACTTAAATTCAAACGCTTTTCTGTTACTGTCCCTTGCTTGCTGAGCGGGTAAACATGCCGGGTTGTTGTCACATTTTTTTTTTCAACCTTTGCCTCATGGCTCCTGGTTAGAGCCTGCCTACCTACAAAACCTTTTTTATCGATTTATTTTTTATTTTTTCATCTACACCCCCAACACACACACTTTGAAACACGCGGACAACGCCGGGTCCCCCGCTTGTCTATTATATGAAATAAAAAATGTGCGCGAGCGTTTTTGTGTCCCTCGAAACCTTTTTGCACCGGGTTTCTCGCGTCGACTATATTCCAAAAGTTTTCTCATACTTCCTATATTATTATATCTCGGATTTGCAAACGGACATCGTCTCTATCTGTTTTATCGAGTTTAAAAAAAAGTCCTCTGTCCCGTCGTTTCGCCTGTTTTTTTTGTCTTTTTCGTATGAATAAAGCGAAACTAACCGAAGCAAATTAAATCGCTTGACCTCTCGGCCGTTTGGCATAGGAGTATCTGTTCCGATGTTCCACTTAAAATGATTAGGTTTGGTCAATGTAGGGACGACCCTTCATATCACCTAATTACTTTCGAAATGATTAGGTGTGGTTAATGTGGGAGACCCTAAATATCGGACATTTTTCTTCCACATTAAAAACAACATTCGTTGGAGGTTTAAAAGTAACGCCATTTCTGCATGTCAACTTTTTGATTGACATCGCTAAATTTGAACGCTTTACACTTCCAATTGTGTCATTGCTTAGCTGTAAAATGTTAGGTTTTCTTTCACTTTCTGTTCCGACTTCGCGTCAAGGATTGGAGCCCAACACAAATCTCTAAACACACATCTCCAAACACACCGGCAACGCCGGACACCCCCGCTAATCATTATATAAATGTCGCGTTGTGACTTCCGTCTTAATAGGGTCCGAAATTACTAAAACTATCTTTTGCAAATTTCATACCTAATTAATTTATGTCTTACAGTGTTCTTAGATATTTTTTACAGGGATTTCTCCGATAAGTATCGAAAATCAAATTAAATCCGATCATAAAAAATACAGGGAAATATTTATGTTACACCGGCCAGTGTAACAAATATTTCTCTGTAAACATTCGTCTTTTTATACACAACAGTAGAAAGACCGTTTTAAATCGTCAAGTTCAAACAGCAAATTATTTCTCGAAATATATAATAATCAATAAACAATTGATTTTATAATACATGTGCAATCTAGATAAATTAAAATATCATGTATAACTGTATTGAAAGTTCGGGCAACGCTGGGCGAAACGCTACTGCGGCAATATATCTGATAAAGTGTTAAGACTTTCACAATAGAGTATTATTTATTAGACTTTCACCAATTGTTCATATATTATATATCGAGAATGCGTTCTATATATTTCACTAATTCATTATAATGTAAGTATAGATCCAGAAAATATGTATTATATTAGGAATGATACATACAGTCAATATATTTCATTGAGGTCTAAGACCGTATGAAATTAACAAGAAAATAGCATTGTACGAAAATAGAACTTGGTATTTTCTAACGAATTAATCTTGTTAAAAATCAGACTTAATTATAAGTACAAAATACGAGCAGTTTGTAAAAGGTCATAATTAGACGCGGACTGTACCTTGCAAGCATTAATGCATATATCTCTTCGAAACGTTACGGCGATATCCTCGACTGCTTATAAAACCAATACTTACACTACACACATCAATGCATATGAGAAGAATATCGACAATTCAACGATATATCCTAGTGCATATATATGTATGTGTGTATATATATATATATATATATATATATATATATATATATATATGAGCAAACAGGTAATAAAATATGTTAAAAAACACTTTGAAATGAGTTAAAAACATATTTAATCTGAAAAAGAAACACTAGATAAATGGATAGTCCTTAATCCGTGGAGTTTCGAAGAAATACTTTCCTTCTCATTAGAGGGTAGAAATTAGCAAAATGCGGGATCGGATTTTGCATGCAAAAGTAATTGATGAAACTGCAAGTAAGTCAAAGATCTTACTTGAAAACAAAAAAGTGAAGCAGAAAGAATATGGTGCAGAAAAAGGTGATTACACATGAATGGATAGTCTGGAAGATAAAAAATCCAGTGACGGTAAAATCCAAATGTAAAACTTCAAACAAATTATAAGAATTTCCATTTGTACAAGTCAAATCCAAGAAAATCCCATAATTGGAAGAAGATGGTCCATAATAACCCAAAGGCAGAAATCCATGGAATAATTCACAAAAATGTGTACAGGAAAAAAAGATTCCAATAATATTAATGAAAGAAAAATAAGATATGCTTTTCACTCTACTTCCGAGACATAAATATAAATAAGATCAGGGAGGAGAGAAAAGAGAAAAAAAAAAGGAGAGAGCAATATATATATATATATATATATAATTTTATTTTTTTCTATAGAAATATATCTTTCTTATTATATATCAATCCTTATATCAGCTCAATGTGAATATAAAGTGGTTGATTTTGCGCTACGAAACAGACACTGACAAAAACTGTAAGGATTAATTGATGTAAAGGAATAAAATATAAAATTGTACACATCATATATTTTGGAATATAAAATTGTCTATATATATATATATATATATATATATATATATATATTAGAAGGGTCAATTTAGCTTGTATGCGCATATCATAATATAATGATTATATCACCTTGACATATGTTAAAACATCAACATTTTTAAATTTAAAAAGAATTTCTCGCAGTTAACGTTGGCCGATTGGATTAGGTCCTTGCTAATTACGTCGGATAACTTCTGTTGCCAGGTTCGAATCTATCGACCGGTGTTAATTGTGACACTCTGCACTGATGATTCTTGAAAGGATGGAACAATAGTGTCTGCAGATATTTTATAATTATAGTAAATAATTATATCTCGATTCCAAAAGGAAGCTACATCATCAGGGAGATAGGCGCAAAAGAAATTATGATTCCTTCTCCCATTGGTGTATCTTCCTTATTGAATTGCTAAATAAATTCATCTCCGCTTATAGACATTTCCCTATTTTCGATACTTTGTCTCATATCGTAGCTCTACCTTACATGTTAAGTATTATATTATCTCGAAAGTCTTTATCTAAATAATCTTTCAATATGTTTGACCTACTCGCGTGTGTGCTATAGTGTTAATGTTTTGTTTTAATCCGTAACTTATAATACACTAGTGTGTTCCGTAAAGTTGTTATAGTGCATATATTACAATTTATAGTTTAATGGAAACAATATTCGCATAATCCTTTCCTTGTTCTTGATGTTTTTATCTTGTCACCTTTATTGTCTATCTGTTAGTCAATTTCTCTTAATCAAAATATTGTGTATAATATACGTGCAATAAATACAAATACACTCGGAAAATAACCGAATGAAAAGAATTGAAAAACTTGATCGATAAACAAAAGACGTTGTCAGTCTCAATCATTAGGCATCCACTGTCTTCGGAGCACTTCATTCGCTAAGCAGCTTGCTAAAATCACCGGAAGTAGCAAATACCTCCTGGCTAAGATGGTGGCGTTTATTTTAGCGACTGGTGGTGGACGAAAAGTAGTAAACGCTTAGCATATATACATGTCTGTGTCTAGGACGGCTTTCTGATAACGGTTAATAACTCGGCTATCTTTATGCATCACCGGTAAACTGTCTGCGATTTAGTTGCCTTTACTTTTTGTTAAGTTCTTATTCTTTCATTGTGTATTCAAACATTTTGTTTTATTTCTCGTGTGTGTATTTCTTTTTTTTTTAATCTTTGTTAGGATTTAATCTACTTTTCTGGCTTATTTCTTTTTCTTTCTTATTCGCCCTCTCTTTTTTCATGCATATCTGCTTTTCTAGATTCACCTCTCTTTCTCATGCCTTCACAACCTTTTAATTTTTATATCTGTATCACACTGTTTGTTTTTTGCCCCACATATTTCCGCTCTGTCAGTTTTCTTCTTCCCTCTTGTGCGCGCCCATTTCCCCTTTTGTTTGTCTCTCATCTTACCTCTCCCAGACTATCACAGCTAAACAAATGGTTTTTCCCCGACCACAAAGCTACCAGAATCTAGTCTAGTGTGTAGATAGCTTGCGTAATGCTGTTTGGAGTATGTTTCTCTACAAGTTTTGGGCATTTTCTCCCAGGTTTTTGCTTAACGCACGTTGTGCAGGACTTAATTTATTTAATATCATTTGAGGGATTCTTATTAGACGTGCTAGTTAAGTTCCCTAGCGGTTATTTTCTGCAGGTCAGTCTCCTACTCTAAGGCGCTGACTTTTCCAATTCCACTTGTCAATTTCTCTCGCAGAGAGGAAGATAAATGCCCATTCTCTCTTTCTCTCTCTCTCTCTCTCTTATATACCCCCGCTCGCGTACGCACTTTATCTTTTCTATCTCTGCTGCTTTCAATGTTTATTTTCTTTTGCACTTTTCTTGTATATCTATTCATTTATTTTGCAATTGATATTTACTTTCATTAGAACTTCGTAACTAATTGTAATGTAATAATAGAAAAAGAAATACTTGACGACTTATCTTAGTGTCTTCCCTTTTCCGCAATCCACTCGACTTTGAATTTCGTTCTTAACGACGTTATTTTATTCATAGGCAAATTAATAAATCTATATCCACACTCCATGATCCTTAATGAGTTCACATACAAGCTCATGCCCAGATCGTCACTTACATTTATAGGCCGTCTACACATCAGATACTACTAGCGACTACTGCCCGACCCGAAACGCAGCTGTCTCTGAGGCATAGCTGTCTGATTACCCGGCCTCAAATGCATCTGTATCTGACTAGCCGACCCAGACAGTTGGCTTACTTCCCAACCCCAGACATAGCCAGACCTTCATGCACGGATAAGTACGGAAACCGTTCATATTAATTATATTCTTCAAATTATACAATTTCGAAAGCCTAGTAAAAAGATAAAGAATCAAGTCCTTGTAAAACCATAACGTGCTAGATCGATTCGGTCTTCTACTCGTTCGAATTTTTTAGTTCTTTCGTGTCTATTTTTAAAAACGTGCACATGCACGCAGCCATGGCATGGCTAAATATTGCAGAAGAATAAAGGCAGAACAATCCTTAAAAGTAATATAACTATTGATTTAAAATTCACGAAGAACTTGCTTGGATGCCCGGCGTTGTAAGCGTGATTTGATATGTGTTTGGAGCAAAAATGTGGTAGTAGGAAGGCAGGCTCGAACCCGTACTGCGAAGGTGGAGATGGACGCGAAAAAAAATGACATCTTTGTCGTTCTGTGCTTCACTAAACCGGAAGTGGCGAAGGTTTAAATTACGACTTGTCAATCGAAAAGAAGGGATGACTCTAGAAAATACCGGCAAAATAACCACTCCTCTCTGAAAAGTGTTCAGTTGAGGCTGACGGAATTAATGTTTCTAGCAATTTTTCGCAAAGTTTTGTCCAATGGGTTGAGCTTCAAAACGATACCCATCTCTTGAAAATCCGTCGCTTCTGTCGAAAATTTTAGGCATACATACATACATTTAAATAGTCAGGCGAGCTTTATTATGATTAGATGACAGTTTCCTTGTTTCTTGCTGTATGTCGCGTTGAGTTGCCGTAAAACACAGATATTAAACCAAAATTTTTGTTACTAAAACACCATCCGTGTTTCCTATAAGTAAGTACTTTTTAGGGCATCAATCACAGAATTCCATTAATGTAAATGATACTGGATTTGATCCTAAAAGGATTTTCTTTTCTAAAAAAAAAAAAATAAAAGTACTGCTGGTGTTTGAAATAGAAAACTTTTTTCCCCAGGCTGAGGCAACATTTCTACATCGAAAACGTATTTCTTCGTGATGCTTTTATGGTTGCAGCAAAAAGCTGAAACTGACAGTGTTATTTTTTTTTTTTTTTTTTTTTTTTTTTTTTTTTTTTTTTTTTTTTACGTGGAACGAATAAATAAAACAATCACACATAAATAGTGTATATGTCCTTAAAGATACGTAGTTCACTTCAATATGTTTCTTTTGGCTGTAACATTTATTTATTAACTCTTTTGCTTTCTTAAAAGCATCGAAATTGTGAGCGGTACTCTATATGAGAAGGGAAATAAGTATACGATCATTCGGAAAGAGAAAGGATGTTAATTTAACAGATGTGAGTTCTGTCAACGTAGTTTGCATCATATCCGCTTAACAATGTATCTGTATGGATGCCTGTGTGTATAATTTTTTTATATAATTTTTGTGATAATTTTCTTGGTACGAATCCGCTTCCATAGTCTTACATAAGTCTCCCATGTATTTCGTACTCTACATATCATCGTAGGCTCATATTTTAAGGCGTGTACAAACAAATAGTTATTTTATACAAGTAAAGCAGGCATTATGGATACGTGTTATGTCATACCATAGTTACTCCTAGTGTCTGATTATCATAGTCAGCCAGACTGATAAGTTGTAATACAGAGAAACAGGATATTTGAAATACGAATTGACTTGAGTTGAATTGCTTTTTTTTGTCTTTAATTAATATA
>NC_136498.1:46327727-46337727 GCF_053919585.1 Euprymna scolopes
CTATAGGTCTCTGTGTAGCTCACTCTGTCCTTCAATCTACCATCGAGGCGAAATTCCTACGTGTGTTTTCACCAAAACCTCACTCTCTGAAACGCATTACTCTGGAATATCTTCTGTAGAGATTACAACTTGGTGTCATTCAAATTTATTATTAACAATCATAAGAAGAACTTTCAATAACCGAATATATTTAAAATGATAGAATACAATTAAAAATACATTAATATCGTTCTCCCTCTATAATAGGGATAAGGGTTAGCTGTTCATTCCAATCCAGTGTCATATATATTATGGTTTGTCCTTTATCACTGATAAAAAGTATTCAACATTTTTTTACGATACTAATCTTAAAATTGGTCATCAGATTTTGAAGAACATACTGAAGTAAAATAGTCATGTGATGATTGCCATTCTTAGCATTAAGTTGCGGCTACATTAAGCAAGACGTTGTACGATTAATACTCAAGATGTAAAGAGTAATCCAAATACTCTAAAAAAAATATGAGTAAGCAAGTTATTTGTAGAAGTATTTGTATAGGTTTATACGAGAAAAGACCGAGGGGCATCGTTGCAATAGAGAAAGATGACTTTAGAGAGTGATTCATTATAAGTGACTTATCATCAGTGGATAATATTTATGTGCGTAGGTTTTGTTCTCAATGTAACGAATCTCACTGAACAGAATATACTACTGAAGAGTAATTTTATATACTACTTTTGAAAACAAATATTTAACAGATAGAGTAATATTAAGACTTTTGCAGAAAGTTAACTGCATATATGCAGTCAAAACGTATTTATAAATACAGGATATACTACATATATACGCCATCCATGTATTTTGCATCTCTGTATTATACTTCCATTTGCAACAGTAGTATGTATTTATATATGCAACATACATTCCTAAACAGGTGCGTGTGTATATATATGCACAACAAACGCAGTGTGTAAGTATACTCAACTCATAAGTCAAGATGTCTGAAGTCCAAAGGCAAAATAGTAATTATGTTCACTTATGTACTTAATAATAAAGAAAAAAAACTAGTACTACAAAGAAAAAGAAAATACTACAAGGAAAAATAAGCAAATATAAATGATTTCTCCGTAAATAAACATCTTACATTAACTACAATAAAAAGAAAAACTACATAGTTAATTTAATCTGACGGAAATGTCTGTCTGTCTGGTGTGTGTGTGTGTGTAACGTAATATATATATATATATATATATATATATATATATATATATATATATATAATGTGTGGGTGTGTATGAGAAAAAAGCATAAATACTATATTAACATTTTGTTTTTGTAACTTGTTGGAAAAATATTGCGACCAATATTCCACTCTATCGGCGAATTCATAAACTGACTTGATTAAGTTTCGCATTTTCAACACGATTAACTTCTCGAAAAAAGGGTTGGTCAGAATATAAAAAAATATGCTGTAATGTGTTTGATAGATTATCTTAATCATGATCGTCTAGGTTACCTTACCTAATTACACAATACGATCTGCACCGTATAATTATGATTGCATTAACAGAAATTCATTTAATATATAAAAGGGTAAATATATGTCTCCATATTTTCAAACTCTCTCTCCAAAACTAAAAGTTGCAGAGCGGCGCTAGGAACCTTTAATGGCTATTTCATGGGTTTTTAGCCTGTTAAGTTTTTAATGGGGTCAAATATGGATCATAATTTTAAAAAATCGTTCTATATTTTGTGCATACATCTTAGTTTATTTAAAATGTCTCATTTTTAATTAGTTTTAATGCGTATCTCGTTTGTACAGTGGTAACGTCCACACGCTTTGAATGCTACGGTTTGGGTTTCGATTCTAGCTGACGGCACTAAAATACTTTTCTTTTACTTTGATAATCACAACACTATAATATATACGATATCTATTTAATATATAAGCATATGTTACGACCGAGCAAAATCGCCCCCCTCTTGCTAGTCAAAAGATAAAAGGGAAATTCGGACTTCATCACTTTTAAAATATCAATGTGTAGTTTAATGGAATACACATATTGGAGACTGTACTCCGTATGGAATTATATATACACTACACACAACTATTTAAAAACGAGTTAATACCGGAGTAACAGCATGTCTTTATGAAAAATATAATAACAAGCTTTATTTTACATTATTTAAACATATAAAGAGCCTTCAAAATAATTAACATAGTTTCTGGCTGGTCTAATTTACGTTGCGATTATAATCGAGTATTATACTGCTCTATTCTTGAGCGTCATATGCCTGTTTCAGACGAATAATCCCCGTCATCTTTCAAGTATATCCTGTGCAACTCGATGACCCAAAAACACAATTGCAAATTACTAAAGATTTCTACCTAGTTATCGCTGAGTGAACGCGACGATGCTTCCCACGTGGATTAAATGCAGAGTTCCGTTCGAAATTCCGTGTATATTCACGAGTCTGCCGAAGATTCTTCGAAAATTCGATAGGATACACCTGAGCAATGGCGGCGACTACATCGATAGAAATATTGTGCATATAATACTCAGCATGAGAAAAATAGTGTTAAGTATTGAAATACGAATGATCTGTTGCTGTAAAAGCTGCTCATCTCTATGCAATAAAGCATTCGGAACTTGAGAATTGCGCAACTGTGCGATATTCTACTGCTGGGTTGATATAAAGCGGAAATGATATATATCTGAATTTATATATAAGTACATTAATTTAATGTTAATTTCTTTCCACTCTTGGAAAGAATGCTTGTTTGCGTATGTTTAACATACGTGAGTTTGCGAGTAAATTAACTATACAATAATAGATTACTTGTGCAATGCGGGTGCAGCAATAAATATAGCATTAATTGAAAAAAACAATTCATTTTTTTTATTTAAGAGGAACGGTGGCGTATTCCTTAAAATTATGGCTAAGCATGTTATTCTGTTTCCTTTGATGCACTTATGTCCAATATGTTTAAGATTTTATCAAGCACATACACATTAACACTTTTTTTTATCGGATAAAATTGATATTTATTCGGTATGTTCCGGCTGTTTTCTTATGAAATAACTAAGTGACAAGATATTGCATGTGACAAAATATTGCATCCAATTTCTGCATAGAAAATAAGTAAATTGCTATAAAATGTACATGCGTTATTTTTCATTCAGTATTTTCTTGTTTAAGGATTGCCGTGTTTATTTTTTTTAATTACTTTGACGCCGAGTATTTTTCAATTTGACCTTTTCTAGCTCCTCGTATTTCTGCGTCCTCAAAAATTATGTTTTCTGATTTTAAACGCTTACTGGTAAAATTTAATATACGAAGAATATTATAGTTTAGTAATTACATAAATAAAAGCTTATGTTCTAGAATAAAAGCTAAAATAATTCTCGTTCAAGTTAATTAGCAAATAAATGTGTAAGAAAATTATAAACTAAAATTAACTACTACAACTGACCTTTCCATGTACAGTAGAACCCTGGGATACGGCATTTATCCTTTTCGGGGTTAAGAATGTTAGGTGAAATCGCCGTATGACGGGGGCATAAGCAAAATTTTATACAATACATACGAAAATTAGTAAAAAAAATATACAGTATATAATAAATGGGTATATAATCAAATTACATTATAAATAACACCGTACGTCAGGACAAATGCCGTAACCAGGGGCCGGAATATTCGTATTTCACATCGTAACCTGAAAAAAACGTAGCCTAGAAAAACCGTATTCTGGGGGTCATCTGACACTCAATCTGCATATCATGGTTATGTGAATATTCTCAGATCTTGTGTAAGGAAAAAAAAACGAAATAGCTTATTAATGACTGTTCGGAATATGATAGAAAACTATTAAAAGGTCATAGCTGATAACGTATCTTTTGAAATATTTGGGTCCGGAAGGAGAAATAAACTATAATAAATATGGAATGAGGTTGAGCTGAATGTGGAATTTCTAGAAATATAAATGCGGAACCGATTATCATATGAAATGGTTGGTTTTTCTATTAGTGAAGTTTAAAAGAAAATACGATTTAATTGTGCATATATATAAGGATTATGTGCATATCTACCTTGAAAATACGCTGTGAGTTCGTGAATACTGTTATGTAATAACTGCCGATATTAGAGAGATTATATTAGTGTGAGATAGACAAGGGGTGTATATATATATATATATATATATATATATATATATATATATATATATATATATAGTGTGTGTGATAGAGAGAGAGGATACGTGTTAATACAGCCGGGAACATGTAACACACAATGAGAAGGGATTTAGATATAGACAGGGAGATTGATAGAGATTGACATTTATACGGTTTGACAGTTCTGTGAATGGGAGTGTTTCTATAACATTGACGCATATATTTCTTTACCTATTTTTGAGATGAGGATTTCAGCTATTTCTCATAACCAAGGGGCGTTCATTATTTATAATAACTGAGAACGATACGCATTCTTAAGATGGCTCATTCTTAGATGAGTTTATACAAAGTCTTATAAATACAGATGAGTGGAACACAAATTTATAATACAAATTCACAATACCTTTCTGTTGAATAACATAACACTTAGACGCAGATACAAAATTATAAAGTTTTTTTCTGTTATTCTATTCGATCGGTAATGGCTTTGCATCAAGGAATTCAAAGTCTCTACGTGATTTCTTTTTTCCCTCCTTCGCTTCCAACGCTCGATGTCAGCTCGGTCTGTCCGACCCTGTCCCGGCGTGACTTTTTTCTGACTCACTTACTCTGACTGCTGACTTACTGACCTAAAGCTCTCTATATTGGGAACTCCTGACGCCATTGCATGACCAAACAACGTGCATATCAGACTCATGGCATGACATGCCTCACATGTCCAAGCATGCATCACTCCTCACATATTTACAACGATTGATTTCTCTAACCTAATTTTCCTAACCCACTTTACAAATGTTTAATATTTTCTATTGTTCGGATCTAGATTCCTTATTTTAATTTCATTTCTTTAACAGAAACAAAATTACATAATTACATTCCTTTTTTTTCAATAAACAGATATTTAACTATTTCATGTGAACTAAACAATGCTTAATTCTACATTCCATTTTCAATAACATTTTGTATTATTTTAACTTATGATCGGAATTCTCAATTTTAATCCTAGCTTCGCAGGTTCGAATCCTCAGCTATCCTATCTCACATTAACTCACAAGAACAGGCGAATTGTTCTTGTAACAACTCGAATGTACAAAATTGATAATGGAATTGAGCTGAACTAGGAATTTCTGTTTTCTGTAATTTTCCATTCTTAACGGTAAATCCATTGAATACATTTCGGAATCGCATACTAATCATGATTTGCAGCTTCCAACAGTTATACGGACAACACTTTGTAGATTAACATTAATCCCGTTGTGCATGTGATAGATTTATATCGAAATAGTGGATTCTGACGTTTGTACAAATAAAGAATACCGCAGATTATATCTTACATTATTAACCATTTTTTATCACTATATTTTTCTTCAATGATCAAATAGTTTTTTTTCTCTCTAATTTAAAACCGATCGATCCGGAATGCATTTTTTATAAATAAAAAAAATATAGTATGTACGTGTCGCTATGGTCATTTGGGATTCTGTTCTTTTTTTGTTATTTTTTAATCACTAATTATCCGAGCACTTTGACAACCTGAATTAAATACTTAGAGATTTGCAGAAGAATCTGGCGTAATTGAGCACTTCACTTCTAATTACAGTATACTGACGATGCGATTTTGTGTTAGGGATCAAGTTGTATTTTTTATCATTCTGACATTCCCGCTATTTTCGGGTTTTATATTGGATTTTTGCGACATTTTTTGTTTCTGCTCATAATTCACTACTGATATTTCAAACATCTTTTCTTAACTCTTCGATGTTCGCTTCTCAAATTGGCCAATTTATGAAGACGCTTCATTAGAATCTTTTGTGACACTTTCCGCTGGGCCCAAATCATTACTTAACCCTGAACACACAAGGGACCCAATTAACCTCCCTTTCTTTTGCTTCTTACACTCGCAGCCTCTACATTTTAGTTGTAATTAACGAATTCGTCATAATCATTTATCGTTTTGGCGTTGTCCTCTCGTAGCAACATGATTTTGTAGAAAAAGAAAAGAATAACTGTGCACTAAATAAATAAGAAGCCTTAATTATAAAAGTAAAACACGTTTTTCGAAATAAGAGTTACAGAGCATAATGCCTGAAAATAAAAAATATTTCATGTGAGCAATAGCAATAATATAGAACGGCACGGATTAGTTATTTATATTCTATTTAGATTCATAGAATCACTGGTCCAACCTTTAGTGTCATTTTCAGTTTTGGTCGATGTAGCCTCCGACCTTCTTTAGGTGTACTTGTTTAACCCGACAATGTTTCTGAACTTTGGAATTCGGACGAAATTTCGAACGGAACTTTTTTATTTACATCACGGGGGGGGGGGGGGGTAGCATGATCTTGTTTCGTCAGCCATGGCTGGATAGAATCCTGTTCACGTAACTAGTAAGAAAATATCGGGCAACTATGATATACAATTGTTGAAAATGTAAATTTTACTTCAATATATATATATATATGATACAAGAAGTCAAGAATATTTATACGGATAATATGCAGGAAATATATAGCCCTCGTACATATTACTCGTTTTCGTGGCTTCGAATCGTGTAACCGATTGAACATGTTAGTTTCACGCTAAGGTTGATAGCACGAACTCTACATTTATGTAGACAATAATTGCATATTCCAATAAGTATTTATGGACCCATTTTTTGTGGGCCCTTTAAAAAAATATAAGCTATCAGAACCCAAAATTGACGTCCTATCTACGGAATATATGAAAAGAATTTACAGTGTTTTCCGCCTGAAATGGGGTTGCGCTCGTTTTCTTTCTTTCACGTAGTTACCATTAGTGTTCGGAGAATTATGGTTTGACTTAAAGGTGATTTGTATCCG
The DNA here is from genome assembly GCF_053919585.1 of Euprymna scolopes. NCBI lineage: Eukaryota > Metazoa > Mollusca > Cephalopoda > Sepiida > Sepiolidae > Euprymna > Euprymna scolopes. The sequence continues at coordinate 46,334,723 of NC_136498.1, forward strand.
AAGGTTCGAATCGTATGGGTGGCTGACAACTTCTATTCATATTTTGGATTTCACAGGAATGAAAACTATAGTCTGTGTATAATAATTTATTGAATGGCACAATATATGCTGACACCCGTTTCATCGATAGCCAAGTGTATATCAAATTAGACTCACTGTTTATCTTTATCCACTCTATAAGTATATATTTCTTTCATGATAACAAGCAGAAGATGTGGAAATTTCACCACCACATATTTTTGATATACTGCTACTGGGCATTCTGTGGACGTTACCCGTGAATGGAAACCCCGCGATATTACTGTAGCTCTTTTGTTAAAACTGTAAATGTATTTAAGTAATTTAGTTAATGTAGTGTCGGATTGTTTTATTACGGTTTTCCTCCAATATGGTTTTAGAAATCAATGAGATTTCCATTATATGGATGTCTGAAGCGATAGAAAACACCACGATTTCATTTTACTATCTTTAGACGGAACATATGCAAACCTTAAATCATAGCAAAAACACCAATAAGGTATATTTTAGTTTCATATACTGTCCAAACGCGATATCCTTTATATTTTAAATTGTCTTCGGTGATCGGGATATCCTATGTGTTAAAAAGGGGCAAAAAGTAATAACCTACTAGGCACATGAACTTAGCTTATCTATATGCTAATTAATTAATGTGGGGTATGTTATGATCTATCCTCTTTTAATATATATGATCACCAAACTGAATAATTTATAATCTGGAAACCGTGGCACACGTACGTTAAAGGTTCTAAAGTAGTAATATATAGATAATTATACATTTTCCTCTCCCCCTTTCTTATCTTCACTTGCCCTTCTATTACAATCACTCCACCCCCTATGTGCTCTCTTTGATAACTACCACCACAACTCTCATTACCTACTTTACGATTTCAATATTCAAATGAATTCTTCATACTGACAAGCAAAAAGATATCTCGTTTTTGCAGTATGTAGATGTGTACATGGCAATATATGCAGGAGAGAGAGAGAGAGAGAGAGAGAGAGAGAGAGAGAGAGAGAGAGAGAGAGAGAGAGAGAGACGGAAATGGCCTTGTATTTTTTGTTTGTTTTCTTTTATCCTTTTAATTTACTAAGTGATATCAGTCGGTGCAAGCTAAGCCCGGCTTAGTAAAATGGCTTCCGAGAAACAAAGAGCTGCCCATCTTGTCTGCTTTTCAAATGCTTACCGATTCGTAAGACAACAAAAAATAAACAAACTGACAAAAACGGGAAAATCGCTCTTCTGCGAATCTCGCATCGCTCTCCCAAGCGGAAGGCGCCGTTACGCAGGAATGTGGCCAACTTCACACTTGAAGACGTTTTAACGATGTATAAGCGCGGCAAACCGTATACTCAACGATTCTCGAGCATTCAATAGCCTGGTAAAACTGAGCCTTGCTGATTATTTTCACAGTAAGGCAGCCATCGTAATATTGGAACACTCAGTTAAAGTAAGGAAGATGGTACAACATATATTGTAGCAAATTTTATGTGGCGAATCTGCATGTTTTTTTTTTTCTATATTTCGTAATTGTAGAATTCTGTTGCATCCTGCATATTTAACCGGTGTCATTTTTAGTTGTTTTGATTCAACTACTGTACTGAATCTATATTAATAAAAATGCTATATTATTGGGGCTTTATTCATAATAGTCCTTGTGTTAGTCATACTTGACCAAACGAGCGTTAATTTAACTAATTAGAAAACAAATTCTGATAAACCAAACAACTCACTTAATCTGTTATCTCTGTTTTTTTTTGTTTTTTTTTACATAGACGTCACCACTTATCAAGGCCGATAGGCCACTCAGGGATAAGGGTTAAAGAGTGTAGAGTAGTAAAAAGGACAATATAGTAATCGATAGTAATGGAAGTTCGGTAAATTTGTTCACCTAAGTGGAACGGCTCATCAGAAACTTGTTCACGTTGGACTTGAAGACAACCATATTATAGAAAGCTGGAAAACGGAAGACAATTCCACAGGCGTGCAGTTCTAAGGAAGAAACTTTGATCATGGAATCTATGTTTAGGTTTAGGTACAGATAAAGAGTGGGGAAAATTATTGATAATGTTTTCAGCTAGTCTAGTGTTTCTTGTGAAAGTTTGGCGAGGGGGGACCATAGATTGAAGCTCAGTCGAACACTTGCCATTAAAATAACGATAAAGCAGAGACAAACTCGCAACATCTCTTCTGTGAGACAGAGGTTGCAGCGAAGAGAAAAGGACATCTCCCACCAAGCCCCGAAGTCTATTTTGAACTCTATCAAGGCAGGACAAGTCTTTTCTAGCAGCTCCTGCCCATATGTGGCAACAGTACTCCATCCTTGGACGTATCTGGCTCTTATATAGATAGAGAATTGCATCAGCAGTGAGATATCTACTGGATCGATAGAAAGATCCCACCATTTTTCCAGCTGCCTTGGCAACAGATTTGATGTACGTATTCCATTTAAGATCAGGAGTAACGGTCAAGCCCAGAAGCCTGTCAAAACTTGAGGCCTCCCCAAGACGAGAGCCATTCATTTCAATTGATGCCAGATGGGGATCAGAACGTTGATGATGTAAAGATAGAAGCTTGGTTTTAGATGCATTAAAAGTAACAAGCCACTCCGTTCCCCATTGTACAACGTGATCAAGATCAGAGGAGAGAGAATCGGACAGAACTGTGTCGTTTACTGTCTTAGATGTGCTACCATAGATGGTAGTGTCATCAGCAAAAATGTCTAGAAATGATGTAAGGATGTGATTTGGAAGATTATTAATGTAGATCAGGAAAAGAGTTGGGCCCAGGATCGACCCCTGAGGGACTGCAGCATTTATACTGTGAGCTTCTGATTTTTGCCCATCAACTACTACTCTTATGAACCTATCAGAGAGAAATGATTTAATAATTGAGAAGACATTTCCAGCAATACCATAGCTGGAGATCTTGTGAAGTAAACCTTTATGCCATACCCTATCAAAGGCCTTTGATATGTCAAGAGCAA
>NC_136498.1:46345227-46355227 GCF_053919585.1 Euprymna scolopes
GAGCGGGCAGAGCAACGTGCTTATTTGGAATATCAAATAAAACACAATAAGCTAGTTGCTCTGCCTCAACCTGTATATAACACGGCTCCACTGACGAAGTTTGGTCCAGTTGAATCACAGAATTAATGTTTCAAATTTTAGACATTACTCATCCAGTGCATCGCTGATCAAGAATATACCAAGCTTGTGGGTCCGTATTTAATTGTTTTGACTTAATTGTATATATAGACATACATATATACAGTAACCTAGACAACTGTCCTGTATCTAATAGATGGCGACGCATTGTGCATATGAGATTGGTTTCGCAAATAATTGATCTTTCTACTTAGTAGGGGCATTTGCAAACAGGTAAATTATATTGGAAATTATACAAAACAATTATACAATCACGGAAAACAGGAGCAACCGCTGTAATTAGGGAGAAACGGTCTATATAAATCTTTCACAGCTACAATAAGACAGGTGCATCGGATTAATGCCTAGTCCATGCATTTCAAGCCCAGAAATTGTTTTTACTCGTACGCTTCTCGTTGTTTAGGCAAAGATTTCTTCATGCACAATTTCACCGATATAAAAATTATCGCAGAAATCTGGTGATTAATTAAACTACAATCCCTTACATTCGTATGATGTCTTAAGTTATGCCTGTATATTTGTCATAGCTTGCTGGTCCTGAAGATCTGGGAAACTGTCGAGAAAGAGACTAAATCCAATTTCTTGTCACAAATAGAAACGCTGAGTGATGGTACCAGCTCCGACTGCAACTAGACAAAGCCAATTACTTGGTGGATTTTAAAATTACTAAATGCATATAGTTCGTCGTTAGTATCAGTACCGCATAATTACTGTCATTTGTTGTTGTTTAGGATATAGTCCTGTATCAAGAGATAACCGTAAAGAAAATCGCATGACGGTCTGATTCTTTGGATTTTCTAGTCAAAGGAATGTATCGAATAGGGACACGGTCAGTGCGTGTAAGCGTTCGAGTCTTCAAGACAAAATAGATTACCAGATATATTAATGTTAGATGTGATGGAAAAGTGTAGGTTTATTTCACAATGCTATGATATTCGGGAGTTGTCTAGAAAATGATTCTACGCCGTTTACGTTAGTTTCAAATCGACGAATTGGTTTTCTGCTAAGTCCATATTGTCACATCTCGGAGCGTCATTAATAGGCGAAGAAGTATATTCCCGCGATAGGCAGAGCTCACTGACCCCGTATTCAATTAGTTTGAAAGTCGATAGTATGTTTGACTCAGAAACTCAGGGAAGGTTGTTAACAAAGACTTACGAATCCTCCCTCACCCGTGTGTTTAGTTATAATACGTAGGAGATCAGTAGCACAGGTTTACCATTAGTTTTATTTCTTAGATGCATGCACGTCCCATATCTACTGGTCCATCATTAGTGAGAGGTGTAGTCACGCACCTGTTCTAAACCGCATATTTCTATACGAAGGATTAATTGATTTAGTACTAAATATAAATATCTGCTTTAAAATTACTCGTCCACAAAATCTAATAAATTCCCTCTCGTTATAAGTGGAAAAGGACGTTTGAATATGTATTACAGGGTGCTTTAGATTAGTATCTTTAAATTATATTTAGAGATAAAATATAGTTAAAAGATAAATAAATGCACGAGTAGAATAAGAATCTGATAAAATAAGGGTTGATTTTATTGCCTTTTGTCAACCAACTACGAAATAATGAAAGTGTATAGGACTATGACGGTTAAACGGTTAAAACGCGTGCAATCGTTGACATACACCGAACATGTGATCATCATTAGAAAATCTTATTTTACTACAACACTAACGCTTAAATAAGACTGCCCAACCCTTTATAGTCATAACTGGGAGTCCCTCAATATTAATATATTTCGATCTATTTGAGACCGATAGTTTTTGTTCCGCAACACTTGTAGCTAATTATTCTTTGCAGATAATTTGTTTTGTTTTTTCACTCTTAAGATTTCTTTGTCTGCACGTACATTTTTAATCTGATCGTCTCATTAGCACATTTGATGCTGTGTGAATTTAACAGGTTTTTTGGTGCCTATCATTAAACAACGATAGAACAAAGATTTGAATCGTCATTACCTAATTAGTATAAAAGTAAGGCCTGTCCTAAATGTTACATTGGAAAGAGGATTGTGAATTTGTTAAATTAATGGGATTTAATGATCATTTTTTGTTATAGATTTTAAAACAAAATTAAACCTATAATTATTTTGTTGAATGCGAAAGCAAATATTTGAAATCCACTAATATTTGTTAATGGGTGTTTTGCTAATAATTAGATCTAAATGCAATAATATTTAAGGATTTAAATCATTTTTTTATTTATTGATAGCTTAACAGTATTAATAACAGGCATTATCCCCTTAATATTCATAATTCAATAAAAACGAGTATTCTGTTGTCAAAACTGCTGTCATTATTAGCTTAAAATGCATTAATTTTGAGATTGGGGTTATGTCGTATTAAATGAAGTCCTATGTCACGTTGACGTACTAGAATTAGAATACATATCACATGCTCACAAAAAAAACTCGATTAGACGATATTTCATACAAATATTCATAATTGCGTCCGAAAGCTGAAAATAATTAGAAGATATAAACAAGAGAGGGTGTGTGTGTATATATATATATATATATATATATATATATATATATTTGCTTTCCACTAACTTTTTAGTATTCTGAAATAAACAGAACATTTCGTCGAATTGATTCTTGTACATCAGTTTATTCATTGTCTCGTGTTATAAGTTTCACATATCGAAATATAAATTAAATGAGAGCTGTTATTTTACTCGGTTGACATTGGTCGACGAACATTATACTTCATTTGTGTTGCTTTCAGTTCCAAAATGTCGTAAAGAAAATAACAAAATAGCATCTACTAAAAGATGATACACAAATTTAATAGCTGGATTGTCTTGTCACTTTGATATGAATTATGTAGATGATTAAAAATATTTGTTAATTTTAGTTAGTTTAAAGACTACAACCTGCAAAAATTATGAAGTCCAGTAGTTAAACTACCACTAAAATATTTGCATTATCATAAACTTACCTTGATTATTATCCATAGTATTTGACAAAGGTGTGTTTATGACAAGAGAAAGTCTCCACACTCTGAGAACGACGGAGGGGTATTGAATGTAAGCACTAGACAGCAACACTTTCCATCGTTACCAGACTAATACGTTATCAAAGTGTAGTATCTGTTCTTCAGATACTGCACTTCTATTTCCTGTTCTCTTTCGGTGGAGGAGAAATCCTTCACGACTGAGACAATTTTTATTTTTGTACCTTTTCTCCACGTTAAAAAACGACCCTGGTGTCTAACTCTGTCCGGTGGGGAGGCATAGTAAATAGGTACACCATTATTGATGCCGTTATATTCATTTATTTACAACTGAACGAATACGTTCAAGCAGATCCTAAAAGGTTAATTGCAGTTTCAAGCATTTTCTGTGGTTATTGTTGCGAACTCTGCATTGGTCAGACAAGCGGAGTTGTATAACGACTAAACACGTATCCGTGGATAATTATAATGTAAAAAATATTTAAGTCGAATTCTCTGAGCATCATGTTAGAAAAAGACAAGTTTCCTTATAATTATCTAGGTACTGTTTTATGTTAAAAAAGTATCACAGGAAAATAAATGAATCTATGAATTACACGTGTATTTGCATACAGATATGAGTGTACTTCGGGCCTTTTCCGTGTGAGTAAGCCCCAGCCCGTTTAAAACATCCCCACACTGTGATCGACCATATCTCACCCCAGTCGTCATAACCGTTAACCCCATCACCCATATACATTATATAATTTTCTCTCTCGCTTCACATCCATCCGACAAAAAGCACTCGCCCTCCGTTCACAACTCCATTAGTTCCTGGGATTCTTCTATTATTTTTCCAACATCCATTTTATGATTACTTGTGGCAACCATTCAACAGCGCACATCTCGCCAGTGACGAGATTTCATCGCATTTTTTCTCGATTTTCATTTTCACTTTTTATTTTCTTTCAATTTTATTCTTTTTTTTTTTTTAGCTTTGTTTAATCACTTGGCAGACAAACGAGCGAGGTCTATTGAAAGCGCCCAAATACATTTGTCCATAACTCTGCCGCTGACCGATTTTATCCAACACAACGGCGCTTAACAACAAACACGAATAAGCTATTATCTTTCTCATTGGCTTGTTATATAACATTTTTTAGATAAATAACAAGGGATGTGTCATAACTGTTTATACGACAAACCATACATATGGATGCACGATTTATTATTAACGGTCAAGATCACCCAGTAATGTCCAGGGGAGTTTTAAAATTACTATTATAACTTGGTGTGTCACTGAGAATTTGTTTTATACACATAGATTGCATATCAAAGAAGGGAATTTTAAACAATAAATAAAAATAGTCTCTTCTTTCTTGGTACGTAATATAACAGTTTATTTTTAGGTAAATGACAACTAATTATATTGAGACATTTTACTTTAGTACTTATTACTTATGTAACACTTTATTGTTTAAACGTTATAATTTCAGTTTATTTTCTTAATATGGTTTACTATTAACGGTCAAGATCACTCTGCATTGCCAAGCGGGGAGTTTTATATTTACTATTATAACTTGGTGTGCAAGTGGGAATGTATTTCATAAACATGGGTTGCATATAAAAGGAAACTTTAAACTACAAATAAAAATAGTCTCTTCCTCATTCCTTTGTAACGAATGTTCTATAACAAGATTTTAGGTAAATAACTCATTACATTTAACTTTAGTACTTATTAATAGGACTGCGATAAAAGAATATTCTTTTCATTGTTTTGACTTTATATATATATGTTAATATTTTGTTTTTATATAGTGATGTGGTTCTCAGTTGATAAACTGGGTCTGTGTCAGATTTATACTCTAGTCAGAACAATAAAAAGAACATGCTATGGTCACAGCTCTACTTAATTACATAACAATGCCTTACTGTTAAAACGTTTTAATCTCACTTTATTTTTTTAAATGAATGGTAAATAAGAGGAAAACTATTGAATAAAAGTGTCTTATCCCTACAATTGCAAATAATTAGGCAGCGTCAGACAATCAGCATTTCTTAAGCAGGTGTCATTTTCACTGACGGGTATCTAATAAATGCTGGTACTACTCATGAAATATAGATTTAAATACGGTTTAATTTGATGGATTGATTCCAAATTGAATGATAAGGTCTATTTGCGAATACAAAATGCTTAATGAAAAAAGGGTGACTGGTTGTATGACAATTTCGTAAAAGATTATTGACGTAAAATTTGAAGACACTTGCTGTAGCCAACATTGAAATAATCCGATGATAATGTTATCACTAACAATACCTCTTCGTTAAAATTCCCTTTTATATGAAGTACTTAGAAATAAAAAGGGAAATCTCCTTCTCCAACATCAGGGGTCTACGTTCTAACCTTCCAGAGGTTGAAACCCAGTAACAAGAGACTAAAGCAGACCTTTTATTTTTAAGCGAAACTGGCATTAAACAGCCTATTCCCCTAGATGGGTTCGTAATTATAGGGCACTGTCACTTAACTTTAAATCTGACCCCCAAGATCTCCATGGGCATGGAATATGTGCCTATATTAAAGATGGCTTTCCATGTGGTAGGGATATCTTCAGAGAAGTTTCTAAATTAACCTATATGTGCTTCCGGGTTGCACTTGTTCACACTACTGCATTTATATTTACTCTGTATCGCCCCCATAACAGCGGAGTTACTATCTTTAAAAGCATATCTGAGAAAATTGACCAAATCCTATCTGCTTATCCTTCAGCTAACATTCACGTATGTTGAGAATTCATTGATCACAATGTGGAATGGTTGACTCACTCAAACAAGATCGATGATGAAGGGAGGTTCTGTCATGATTTCTCCATTGCTTATGACCTCACTCAGATTTTTCACGGACCCACCCGTGTGCCCGACAATGATGGCCAGTATGCAAATCTACGAGACCTTTTTTCTCACAACTTGCCCTGAACCATGTTAAGTTTCTGTTCTGTCTCCTCTTGGATCTTCCGACCACACTGTTGTATCAATTAAGATGAAAATGAAATGTAAAAAGTTTTAAGACGAACCTCTCCATCGTACAGTATATCGATACACTATGGCTGACTGGGACAGCTTCCGGACATTTATATCAGATCTACCTTTGCGTTCCATGTTTAAAAAGGATGTGTCCTCTATAGTATCAGACCTGACAGAATGGTAATTGTAGGTATAGACCGTTCCCTACTCTCTAAAAATGTCCAAAAACCTAACGGCCATCTATTGTTCTATACAGAATGTGCTGCTGCCATTGCGCACAGAAATCACGTTTCCACTGCTTCCAACGTAATAGATGTATGGAAACTAAAGCCGCGTTCAGGACTGCCAGCAACCATTGTAAGAAAGTATTAAAGAACACAAGAGAGTTGTATGCTCAATCGACCTGAGGTTCTTTACCAAGAACTTTGCAGCTAATTCTACCCTTTGGGACCAAGGCCGCCAACCCCCAATATTTCCTCCTGTATCAGAAAACACGCTATGTGATATACATATATCTCTAAGTGATGTTGCCAAGCTAATCAAAAACCTTGATTCCAGTAAAACAACACGCCCAGTGCCCATACTTACAAAACTCTTTAAAACGCTGTCTTAAGGTGAATTGCTTCCCATCACCCTGGAAATCTCATCAGCATTTAAGAATTCAGGTGATCGCTCATCCCCCTCTGAGTAAAGGCCTAGAGGTCTCCTGTACGTCATGAGTAAGTTGCTGGAATCTGTTAAATAGAGAAGTAATCAACCATCTCAGCAAAAAATAACCTCCTTAGTGACACAAAATATGGTTTCCGTTGTGCTAGATCTATAACAGATGTGCTTAGTTATATCAAATAGGATTAGCGAATCTCTTGACGAAGACAACCTTTCTAGGGCAATTGCTCTTTACATATCTAAGGTCTTTGATAGGGTATGGAAAGGTTTACTTTACAAGATCTCTTGCTATGGTATATCTGGAAATGTTTTCTCAATTATTAAATCATTTCTTTCTGATAGGTTCATAAGAGTTGTAGTTGATGGGCAAAAATTCGCAGCTCACAGTATTAATGCTGTAGTCCCTCAGCGGTCTGTCCTGAGCCCAACTCTTTTCCTGATCTACATTAATGATCTTCCAAATCACACCCTTTTATTATTTTTATTTGATGGAATACTGTTGTCACATCTTGGCAGGAGCTGCTACAAAGGACGTGTCTTGCCTTGATGGTTCAAAATAGATTTCGTAGCCTCGTATTTGTCCTTTTCTCTTCCCTGCAATCTTTATCTCACAGAAGAGCTGTTGCGAGTTTTTCTCTGCTGTATCGTTATTTTCATGGAAAGTGCTTGACTGAGATTAATCTATGCCCCCCATCGCCAAACTTTCACAAGAAACTGTCGTCTAGCTGAAAACACTATCAATAATTCCCCCCTACTTTTTATATGTGCTTAAACCTAAACGTAGACCCCATGAACAGTGCTACTTTCTTACAACTGAGCGTCTGTGGAATTATATTCCGTTTTCCTGCTTTCCAGCTGACTACAATATGGTTGTCTTCAAGTCTAACGTAAACAAGTTCTTGATTAGCCGTTCCACTTAACAACTTTACCGAATTTATATTACTAACGATACTATATTGTCCAATTTCTGCTGTGTACTCTTTAACCCTTATTCTCGCGTGGCTTATTGGCCTTGGTAAGCGATGATACCTATGTAAAAAAAAAAATCATTTTGAGAAATCGCTCCAGACATACGAAGCCACTTGATGTGCCGAGCTAAACCTTTTTCGTAAGGTATAAAAATCAACCGACGATCACTAAGTTACATTCTGGCTCCATAACAGCACTTATCTTAACTTTGCTAGAAACATTTGATATGATATGAATATACTCAAAGAAAAATGATTAACGATAGTTACGATGCTGTTGAATGTCACAGGTTCAAGTTTCTATTCCTTATATGGCCGGAGCCTCGTCTGTAAATTTATATATGAATAAAACTAAGAATGTGTGGGCACTTCTCAACCTATATACTCTAATGTTTGCTCTGTCGATTAAAAAATTTGTGATATGATATCCAGAAAATTTTTAATCCGTTTTCATCCGTATAAAGCGGCTGTCAAGAGGATTCATCGAATTTTAATTTGTCTGCTGTTTCACGAATGCACATGCGTAAATAGCTCACGTGACATTTTATGTTAAGAATAAGTGGTTTGAAAACACGTCACAAGATCGTGTCACACTGTCCTGATTATTATCGTACATTTGGTTTTTATCTCAGCTCGAGTATCTTCTTTTTTGTGCTTACAGAAACTTAAGTTATAACTAAGATCACACTCATGTTCATATTTCGGCTTCTATATGTATTGTGTACTTTAAAACTGGGCAATACCGGGAGCCCTGCTACTATATTATTAAAAAGGAACAGGAAATAGTATAATAAATTTAATTTTTACTTAACAGATGCCTCGAGATAAAGGAAGTTATTTTCAATTTCAGTTGAGAATTAATCGAACAAACACTTATCGTTGGCTAATTTTTAACCTTTGGAGTATTTTTAAAAATTCATAATCTTACACGAAGTGGTTTCATAACTTGTTTGCAGTAACTGTCATGAGAATCGATTAGAAAATAGATGTAACAATCGACAGCTTTAAAGTATCTGTTCAACGTAATTTTCCTGATCTCAGGGATTTTCTATTCTACAAACATAAATGTCATAAGCAATGGAACAAATCTACCAGGATAAAACTCGCTTATTTGTATGCGGTAAAACAGTTTTTTAATAGTTTATGCGTTATATATATATATATATATATATATATATATATAAGCGAAAATTATGTATGTACGCTTTTCCTCATGTCCACAAAGGCTTCTTTCAGAGAATCGCTCGCTCGCTTCACAACTTAAAACTTTTTATATCATCTATAAATTGGAATATATCATACTTAACCACGGAGCTCGCCTGTCTATTTAATTTTATTGACTTCCAAACGTTAATTATTCCACATTTCCCGCATCGGCACGCGTTACATTCGGTTTTCGGTATAAACAAAAAGCGAAACTCAACTCTAATCACAGGCCCAGAGCCAGTGGTCTTTAGAGAGCTAAGTAACGTTTGGTCAATGTCGACTTCGTCATATCAGACGGTAGCTCGGGTTTTTTACAAATAAACAAACCGATTTATTGACCTCATTTAAAACTGTCCTGCACAAAATGCTAACTGCTGAATACCTATCGCCGTTACGTCAATCAAAAACACGCACCTGTTTTTTTCACACTTTACTATTTTTCAACTGCGCGTCGTCAACGCTTCCTTTTTTTCACGGACATCTGTTTTTTCACACACACCTTCAAACACCCGGGCAACGCCAGGTACCCCTCGCTAGTATGTAAATAAAAATCTAAACTCAATTGAAATTTATATAAACCCTGAAGGTTTTATTTATATATTACTGACAATTCGAAGTCATTTGATGCTGCAGTAAATTAAGATAAGTTAGATTTATTGCTCAAAATCTATACATGAAAATATAGATCCTATTGTATGCACTTGATATGCTGTCTGCAATTGGCTGCGTCCCAATGTAAAGAAATGTTTCATGAACACGGGTGTATGTGTGTGTGTATGGGTATGTGTGTGTATATATATATATATATATATATATATATATATATATATATATATATATATATATACACATATTTCTCATAATTTTGTAATTTAAATTTATGGCGTGAAATGGTTAAATTTCAAATCTAGAATTTTTATATGCAAGACAAAGAATACATTTCAATAAGTATATCTTCTTAACCTATAGGTTTTCGATGTGTACCCATTTCCTCAAAGGGGAAAATATTAGCGAATATTCTAATTGTTTATAATTTATTAAATACAATAAACATAGAA
>NC_136498.1:46360227-46375227 GCF_053919585.1 Euprymna scolopes
GTTAACTTAATGGTTTAATTTTAAACATTATTATTGCCGCTGCCCCTGTAGCGTCATCACGCCTTTTTTTCCGCCTTCGACTCATGATTCGAGTTCGACTCTTCCTGCTTACCAAACTTTTTTTTTACACTTAAAAACACCTGTGAACTCTCGCTAATAAATTTTAACATCGTTCGTTTTTTGGGTTTTTTTTTTCTATCGCGTTATCTTTTTTTTTTTTTTTTTTTTTTTTTTTTTTTTTTTTTTGGCAATATTTAAACAAGCTTATTACTTCGCGTTGTTTGGATTTACCCAACCACACCCACATAAACACCCGGGAAACCCCGCTAGTGTATATATATATATATATATATTAGGTGCCAGGTGTTACCCGGTTGTAAAATTCGCTTAAATATGATTCTTTAATATCTACGCAAAGTTTGTACTTAGAGCAAATTCACTAATTTTTTTTTTCTCGTACCTGACATATAAGTGTCCTGCGACGTAGCTCCGTCGTAAAATACGTTTAAATATATTTTAATTCATGTAAATTTCGTATTTATTACTATAGACTCATACATAATTAATTGTATTGTACTCAATATATTGTAGTGATTCCAAAAGTGAAAACATTACTGTGATGCCATCCGCTAGTATAAAAACTAAAACACATAGCGTCTCGGTCTTAGTCTTTGACTGTGAAAAGTTTGCTACAATGACATGATTTAAAATTAAAGACTGAGCATATTAGTATAAAAAATGTCTTAACTTTTGAAACCACTATTATATGGTTGGTACAATAAAATAAACAACGGAATATTGACTTTAAACAAATACGAATTCTACAGGAATTAAAATGTACTTAAGCTTATTTTGCGATAGTGTTACGCCGGGGATGGTGGGATTACTAAATATTAGGTACATGATAAAAAAGTCAATAGATAATAAGCCTGGTGAAATTAAATTCGAAATCTGCATACATTAAAATATATATTTAAGCGTGTGGTAGTAATATCACGTTTTTTTTAAATTACTTTGGGAAGGAAAACCAACGCATGTAGCGTTCTGGCCTTCGTCGTGGGAATGGTTTGCTAGAGATGACGTTAAACTTTGAGACGGTGACAAACAAATACCGAATTTTAGTGTGTGTGTGTGTCTTTAAGTATGTGTGTATTTAAAGATATAAAAAAAATGAAGCCGGAAAGCAAGATTTTAAAGGTTCATTAAATTAAATATTCATAGCGTTTTGTCAATCGCATGACGTTTTCAATTGCGTTCAGCAATTCCTCAAATAAAATTCCAAACATGAAAAAAGGATGTATTCTCGCTCTGTTATCTATCTCGTTGAATTTAACCGTTTATGTAGTGCACCACACAATCCGGAATCACACACACGTGTGTGTGTGTGTGTGTGTGTGTGTGTGTGTGTGTGTGCTTTCTATAAAGCAATCTAACTCGTGTGTAAAGTGAGGGTAGGCGTTCAGATTAAATAAACCTGGAAATGCTTGCAATTTCCCATGCTTCGTTGAGTGTTGCATTTTGTGGGGGCAGCTAACACAATGAATATTGATATCGTACTCTACTGAAACGTATCATAGCCTTGAAAAATTCATTAAAAATACACATCTCATGTAATGTCCAACCCCACATATCCTACCTTTAAAAATGTTAAACTTTAATTTTTACTTTTCCTCTCCACTGATTTTCGACCTGAACATTGCGAGTGTGTATGTTTGCATTTATTTTCATTAAGCAAATCACCAACGTTTAAATAGCATCTAAAGAATAACGCAATGCATGTTAAATAAATTATAATGCAAGTTGATTAAATGTTCGTTTCCTTTTAAACTTATATCTATGTATGAAATTGAGCTTATAAAATTCACGCTACCTAGCACAAATCGAACAGACACGATATATATATATTGGTATTATAGTAAATTCGAGAGAGTTGATGCAGTGATTGCAGGTGATTAAATGACTTACTGACTAGATGGTTTTTTAACGAATGATAAAAAGTAATTTTTTGTATAGTTTTAAAGGTTAAAAACCTCAAAGACATATATATATATATATATATATATATATATATATATATATATATATATATATATATATATCACGGTGATCCACCGGTTTTCGTCAGATCACCGAAGTTGAGCTGATGAGTACTGGATTGGTGATAATTTGGGAATTTTAGGCGATTTCTGTGTATTCTTAACTAGCCGTTGTTTCCCGTCGTTCTGAACCTTCACTTGCCACTGGTATTTAACAAGAATGGGTATAGTCGGAGATATCGCAACTTTTGTAAAAAAAAAAAAAAAAATCCCTCCCCGCAGCCACCCTTACAGCGAGTATCCATAATTTGTCAAGGCTGAAAGAAGCTACCATATATGTATATCTGTGTGTATACATGGAGATATATTACTTATCACTCGTCTAAGGACGATCAGTGGAGGTGGAACACGTTCGGGAATACGGCAAATTTCTTATTACTCTCTAACAGAATGTTCGGAACCTTGTTTGTCAAAAAAAATGGATTGTAAGAGAAACAGACAAGTGGTGTATCTGCTCTTCAATGAAACTTGCACACACACACACCTACACACACACACACACACACACACATATATATATATATATATATATATATATTTCTTGCAAAAGTAACCAGCGTTGACTGGGTTCAAAAACAGCCTACAGAAAATTGACTCCTATTTATGAAAGTATGATAGATTATATGAAAAGAGAAGATTGCAAAGAGATAGCTTCGAATGTGGGGTATCAAAACCAAATCAAAATATGATGAAAGTAAAAATAAAATAGATAAACCCCATAATTTATTATACCATACCTCTTCACACTGAAGCGCTTATCACAATATTCTGTGGATCTATTTTTAAAAAAAAACTTGTTAAACTTTGACATATTTTCATTCTATGGAGGTCAGGCGCGAACGAACACCCAATAATTTTATTATACCATATTTCTTCAAACTGAAACACAATTATCAAAGTATACTTACGCAGATAGATATGAAAAGTCTTTATTAAAGTGTGTGCCTATTTCCATTCTATGGAGGCCAGGCCCGAACGCAGACCCCACAATTTTATATCATACCTATTTAAGTCAAAACATACTTATCAAAGTATTCTTATGTACATCTTTATCAAAAACACTTGTAAACACTTTAAAAAATTTTTTTTATTTCCATACTTTGTGGAGTAGGCGCGAATGCAGACCCCACAATTTTAATAACCCACTGTTCTGCCAGATCAAACATACCCATTCCTGTGTCTCGATACATCTATCATTATATGCAATAAGTTTTTTTTTAATAGTCAACCATGTAGGAGTCTATTCGTGACCAGACACACACACACACATTCAGCTTATATATATATATATATATATATATATATATATATATATAGCTGAATGTGTGTGTGTGTTTTTGTATGTATAAATAATATACATGTTTATACATATGTGCTAATTCTCCAGTAATATTACTTTTGGGGCAATTTGCAAAATATAATAACTTAATAGCAAATTCAAAACATCATTATATCTAAATTCGTTAAGAATTCGACATAAACAAACCGAAGTACAGGTTGTTCTATCCTAAAATAATATAAAGGAACTTACTAATATTCAATCGTCAACTGGAGGCTTCCCTTTTGTAAGTTTTTCCCCCATTTTTTTTTTTTTTTTTTTTTTTTACATACATCTATGATTTTATAAAATAAAGATGTTTTTAAAATGGCTTTCAGACGGAGATCGATTAGTATCTGTTGTGCGTAACAAAATGTAGTATTTTAAGGAAAAGAAAATAATTATGCACTTCGTTATTTTGTTCTCTTGTCTTTAATTTATATAATCGAAGGCAAATAGAAAAGTCTCACCGGTGAGAACTAACATATCTAATGCATTACACACCTGGGGAAATCATCGTCACATATGTTATAAAACCCCATTTCGTGTTTGTCACCTAGCCTAATCATGCACACAAACTCAAAATCAAAATAGCTCCTCCGAGTCGGTTCGCGTTTTTCTACGAATATATTCCCAGAAAATCGAAGCCACTGCGAGCGATCCAGATACATTAGTCAGTTTTATTATTAAACTGAAAGATTGTACATACATTTTTGTGGCTGAACAATATTTCTAGGGAATTAATTCCTGTCAATAACGTAATTTTAATTTCGAAGTGAGAACAAAACAAGTATTCTACTCTGAATACGTCTCTTTCCCCAATGACGGAAAGTGCTATTTTAATTTTCCTCCTTCCCAACTTGGATAAAATTATATACAATAACGAAAGAAGGTCCAACAACGAAAGACCCGTTTTTGTCCTGCTACTTCGATTAAGACATCGTCTAAAATAGCATGTTTAACTTTTTCTTCTATTGCAAGAGTGCAAGGTTCGAACATCACTCCTGTTCAGCAGACACAGGTTAATCTTGGCCACATATTGCAATATCTTCTCACGCCATTACAATATAAACTAATAGTATTTTATAATTATTTTCCCATCCATAATAGGTGTGGATGTACAATCGAATTATATATCTCGTTATATATAATGATTTATATAAAGGAACTTCTGTGTTCGTTCCTCATGGAATAGAAAACAGTTGGGGCGAGTTTTATGAAACTTCACACGAAAGTACTTTAAATACCTAGCAATGTTCTTAAATGATTTGTGGTAATGTCTTCGATAAGTACCGATAATCGAAATGATCGGATGAATGAAGAAACTGGCGATTTTGAACAAAGTTAACATCTTACACAAGTGCATTTGAGGAGCACTATTACCACACAAGTACAAAGACCCAACATATAAAATCAACAGTAGCTACTTTGATATAAGAAGCGTCCGAAATCAATGTTTCTGTTCAAAGCACACTTTCACAATGATACTTGTATTTTTTTCATTTTAAACTTTAATTGAAGAGGTTATTACCGCACTACAAATAATGCCAGCCATATAGAATCAACAGTAGGTTATTTGATATAACAAGCGCGCTCGGAGTGAATATTTCTGCTTAGAGTAGAATTAGGGCATGGTAGGTGACTTTGAAGTTTTTAACTTAAATGCAAGCC
Organism: Euprymna scolopes; assembly: GCF_053919585.1. NCBI lineage: Eukaryota > Metazoa > Mollusca > Cephalopoda > Sepiida > Sepiolidae > Euprymna > Euprymna scolopes. The sequence goes on from NC_136498.1 coordinate 46,365,313, forward strand.
ATTATATATAAACATTATTTCATGAAATCAACATTACGTTTTCTGTACTGCAATATATATGACAAGTGATTGCAAACTCAATGCAAAAAGCATGTGAGGTTCCATTGATGGGCATCGCTTTTGTCCTTAATTAGAGCAGGCAATCAGTCGATATAATCGAAAAGTGGGTTATTTCATCGATTTCGGTTACAATAAAACTGAGGGAAACATTCGTAAATCCCCGTTTTATGGAAATAGACAATTGATACATGCTAAAATTTCCTATGACCTAGTTCGAAATCTACATGCGTCCTGTTTCTTTGTTTGAATATGACCCGATTTTCTGCATAGACGTAATCAGGATCGTGCCTCGAAATTGTTTAGTCGAAGTTTTATTTTCTTAGGAGTAAAACCTATTCTGCTTAAAAATCTAAAAGCAAGTTTCAGCGGTTGCAAGTGAAGAAGTCGGTGAAGGTTGTAACAGGAATATGCGAAGGTTGACGCAGAAACGCTCTTGTAATCCTCAATATATTGTTATGCAATTCTAAGTTTGACACATCTTCATTTGCTACACGGGGAAACAGATGACAAGTGAATCACACATCTTTCTTGAAATTGTTCCTAGTATCGATTGTCTTTGGGCGCAGAAAGATGCCAATTATAAACTGACAAGTCGATCGACTTTTATTATTCCAGCTCAGAATTTCGTAGTACAATAGGTCAATTCGGTTAAAATAGCCCAATTTTCAGGAACGTAGTGAGAAAAAACGTAATAAGAGGGGCATCGCAACAGTAATTCCTCCTATATTTTTAATTTCGTATCGATCAGGGGATTTTAAATTGCATTGCTGTGATGACTAAACTGACACATTCATGACCTGAATGTTGCATATCTCTATTGCAGATATTGATGGTTGAAGGCTCTAACAAAACAAACCCTGTTATAACCGTGCGTCTGAAGCAAGAATTCGCCACTAAATCCCTTCATGCAGAAAATAGTGAACCGATCAACATTTACTGACACTTGTTAAACATTTCCAAAGCCAACGCAGTTGATGTCAGCATAGTTAGATTATTTATCGATTAACAAGTTGCGCCAAAGTTATCGATGGCAAACGTGCTCTGGACGCCCATACAAAAACTCGTCCATCATTAGCATAAAGCATTGAGAATAGTTGTGACTACTTCTAAAATTAAACTCAGCACAAAAAAAGTCGATCGTTTTAAGGGTACCACTCCCGTCTTCATTGCTCTAAAACATTTAAGTTTAAAAAATCGGATGAATTATTTTTAGATCGACCCTCGTATATAAATCTTATATAATCCTTTGAAATTCAAAATGATGAGAATTGTAATTGATTGATGTAAAATGAAACTCGATAAAGGAAAACGTATAAAAGTCTCTTCGCGATGTGAAAACTGGTCTCGACTAAAATAAAACGAAACGGAATTCTAAAATGTTTCGATTCATTTAATGGTTTTTATGTACGAAGAAAACAGCAACGGTATATAATATGCGCTTAGAAAATTTTAATTAACGTAAACTTTATAATTTAATTAAGAAAATTTAATAGTCCATATTGTACCTCTATAATACCACCATTCGCCCATTTATGGAGTATTGTCATATTTGGGCTGGTGCATCTGCTACTAGTTTCTCACTCGTAGACATCGCTCAAAAGAGTCGCCAACCAGATAGGTCCTGGACTGTCATCTAGGTTTCAGCCTGTTGAATCCCTCTGTCTTTTCTAAAATGTCTTAATCGTGAATGCTCCGAACTGCAAGTAATTGTACCCCCTTGACGTAAATACCCCCGAAAAAAAACCGACAAGCAGCTAAATCCCACCCCTAAAAAGCAGAGATCTCTAGGTGTAAGGGAGCTTTCTACTCCAGTAGTTATTCTCCAGAACTGCTGGACTTTGGAATTTCCTTCCGGGTTACAGCTACCCCAATTGTACTGACATGCAGAAGTTCAAGTGTAAGGTGAAGCAACATCTTGCTGTCTAACTTTCTAAATAGTACCCCTGTTTCTTATGTCCAGGCCCTCTACATCAAAGTGGCAATGTTCCTTGTTTGGGGTGAAAATTTAATTTAAAAAAAAAAAGAAAAATTTACTAATCGAGCGTTTTGGTTACATTTAAAATATGCATAGATTTGTGACCTGATTTCTGGATCTCTATAATATATTATATTTTTACTGCTGCTTTATTAATCATCTGGTGACTTTACTACGGCCTTGTTCCCAACCTGTCCACCCTGAGTGCTCTTGCCAGAACCAGGAGTTCGAGACGACAGATCTGACACTGACACGTTAGCATTGCCTCTAGTACCACAATAGAATGCTACTTTATAAGGAATGTTCTATCTGTGAACGTGATTTTTGAGTGGTTTCGTAAATGCAAATTGTGTTGCAAGACTAAAACTGACATTTGTTCTGTTCCATTGGAGTCTTTGTAGCTGTACTAATTTACAATAATCCTTACTCCGACTAATAGGTAAGAGAAAGGATGTCATTAATTTCCGATTTAGAAAATTGCTTGTTTTATCGATTTAGTCGTCTACTCTTAAAGCATGTCCTGTTCGTAAACTGTATTTATCTAAGTGCAGATCAAGCGCAACTTCGTTTAACATTGCTTTCGAAGGGAAATTTGTTTTAATGGGATATAGCCGAACCGTATGAATACGGTTCACGACCCCTTTCAATTAAACGAAAAACAATGACCGGCATGCACTCCTCATACCTGTATATACTTTAATTGTTAATTACGAATCTTGCTTCTTTCAATGAGATCAATTTAATCGGTGTAAGATGTGTTATTTAGGGAGATCGCAAACATGAAATGAGTGTTAATGATGAAGGCAGTGCATGGAAGGGTGTAACAGTTTTCCGTGGAGGACGAAACGTGCAAATCAGAATAGAATAATGGGAGCTAATTAAAGGAACGAGTCTTGAATCGGTTTGCCTTTGCAGAATGTAGAAGTGAAAGAGTACAATGGAAAGGCTAAAAAGAGTAAAAGTGCGGAAAAATTAAAATGAATTATAGGTGAGTGAAAGTGGGAGCAAAGTAAAAAGGCATGTTGGTGTTTAGGTGGAAAGACGAACATAAAGCAGAAAGAATAAGTGAATTAAATAAGAGAATTAAATAATGGAAAAAAGAGGACGAAAACGGTATATTAAGTGAAATAACAAAAGGGAAGTAAATTAAGAAATGCAAAGGTAAAATTCTACCGAACACAACGGGTTATTCGTGTTTGTATTTTTCAGACTACGGTTCACATCATGGGTGTTATTCGCTTGACGTCTCGGTCGAGATAATCTCAAACCACCTTAATTTGAGTTTTGGCAAACTAGGAATCTGCACAGAATTCCGAATGGAACCATTTAATTAATCCACAGAGGTAACATGCCCTTGTTATGTCAGCTATGACTGGGTAGTAGTTTTAAGTAATTAATTGTAGTTTGCTGCAGTGCGGATGAACCGTCAATCTTTTCTAATTGAATTTTATCAAGTTCATATCCAGTGTAGCTGCATCCTTGCCGACAACTTTCTTTCCAAGAAAATCCATGCATAGAAAAAATGCCACGAGTTTTTTTTCTCACCTGCCTTCCAACGATAGTCTTCAAGTTTAATGTAAACACATGCGCTGAGCTGTTCCCTTGGATAATAAATTTGTCTTAAACATTCTACGAATTTCAATCCTTAATGCTAATTCTCTTTATCAGCATTATTCTTGAGTGGTGCTGGGTATCGATATGTGGTACTCTATTATTAAAGCAACTCTATTTTCATTGTTTTTATAAAATGTGTTGATAGAAATGCAGTGTATTTTATTAATAAATATGAAGGTATTTGCCTTCTAATTAATAAAATATTAATCCTTAAATCATAAAACACTTCCTGCGAATATTATATAGAAATGTAACAAAGCTTTCGTTTTATTGTCGAGTGTCCAGCGATTAACAGAAAGGTAGTTCATTAAATGTGTAAATGTGGATTTATAGAACATATCAATGCCAAAAAAAATTATTAAAATCGGAAAAAAACTTACTTCAGTAAAATTAAAAGCTAGATAGTATGCAACTATATTCTAAGGTTACATTTGTAAATTGTAATCATTACAAAGTTCTCATAAAACGTTTAATAAGGATTTACTACTTTACAAGAGTGAAGTATGGCAAATGCAGATATTTTTTAAATATTTTCCGATATGTCTAAAAGCAGATTCCAAAAAGAGTATCCTATAGTTTTAAGGGTTTTTTTGCGATTAACAATATAATTTGTAAAGGACTTACTAAATCAGACTATCAGGTCACTTACGTAGGATAGATACAAAAACAAAATACAATAAAATATTTAACAGACTTATCTTTTTTATTCGTATTGCATTTATAGCGTGACTGTTATATACAAGTTTCTTTAAAGAGTTGATTTGATATGTCTAAAACAGATTAACACGTGTTAAAAATTATAAGTGGCTTACCTTAAAAGATCAAATATATCAGTTTGTATGCTGAAGTTGTCAACTATTAAAATATATGCCCAACACAAGTTTAAACTTTGTATTTACCCGTATATTGATATTACAGGTATTATTGCATTTGTAGCAGCATTGGTTTACATTCTGCAATATCTAATTATATTGGATCGGTTTATTATAAATGAACAAGCAGCGATAATTACTGCTATAAACCATGATGACCAACACTTTTCGGCATCCTATTAACACAAATTATTATTTTTGCAAACTCGTCAGACGCGTAACTCTCTGCACACCGAGACGCGTAACTCTCTGCACACCGAGACGCGTAACTCTCTGCACACCGAGACGCGTAACTCTCTGCACACCGAGACGCATAACTCTCGGTATGCCTAAAAAGACAAAATAAAGACATCGCCAAAAAGTAAACATCGAAGTCAATATTAGAAACTAATTAAATCGTAAACAATGACATCACAAATCCGAATTGGCGCACAACACTTTTCAAAGGGGGAACATATGTTTGTTAGATGTTTACTCGCAACTTTATGAATAACAATATATATTCAATATATTTTCGTGTGGAAAAATATTTAACCACAACCTTTTATATTATGCGTTTGATATACTTTCACCTGTCACTGTTAACATAAGTGATACAAAAATATGGTCAAGTCTTTATCTTAAACTTTTTTTTAATTTTCAAAAATGTAATAACTCATAAGCACATACCCTGTTCTTTAAAGACTCAGGGCGCTTTAATTACCGATTTACCTAGTGAATACATTCGAACTCTTAAATATAGACTGCCCTAATAAAAGGTATACGCTCTTTAAATTATCTCAGCTTCCTATATGAATACGCTATGCCACGTTCCCGGGAGATGCTTAGGAATAAATAATGGCACTTCTAGCAGAATAGAGAACGTCCCCAACTATCATATTGACGTAAGAGCATATCTTGATAGTTATATGGGAAACAGATAGTCAGGGCGAAGAGGAAGTATCGAGTACTCTCAACGCTCACCGGATTTGACTCCTTTCCCATGTCTCTGTTTTTTTTTATCGTTTTCTGTCATTCTCGGACTCTCTCTCTCTATCTCTCTCTCTATCTCCCTTTGTCTGTCTAAGTCTCTGTTTCTAATTGTTGTGTTCTATCTTTTTTGTAATTGCCGGTTCATTTTTCTCTTTCTATCCTTTTCTTTCTTACTCTCTATATCAGTGGTTCTCGACCTTTTTTACTCATGGACCCCTTTTCCCTTATCTTGGTGGACCACTTCATAATTATTGGCCATAAGACAATCTTCTATTTTTCACTTATATAAATTTGGAGGTTTTAATAATCAAGGAAATATTATATAATAAGGCTTATCTATATATCTATCTATCTATATCTATCCATCTATATTCCTATAAATTCGTTTTTCTTTTGGGCGTATTGATATTCATATTAAAAAAACCCTTTTCTACTTATTTAAAAAGAAAATACAATTTTCTTATATATGGGTTGTGGAATTGCATCCATCTGCAAAAGGTCTAGCTAATTTGCATATTCTTTTAAACATTCATTTTAATTAATTTCCTATTAGTTTTTTTCGGTTTTCTTATGGGGTGATCATCTTTATTTAACTATTACGTGTAATTATATTCATGCAGATATTCTACATGATTTATACTTCCGTAATATTTGCGTAAAACGTTTACAGGAAACACAAAATTGTTTCCATATATATTTATATATACGTATATATTTTTGTTGCACAGATTTTGCCTACCAAACTCCTCCTAGAGTGTTTGGTCTACGGACATAAAATTTCATATATAAGGTGTTTGAATCCATGCAAAACTTTATATTTGGGTTTTAGCCTGGAAAAATCCGTGCAAAAGTGTGAAAATTAAAAAAAAAATGAAATTTGCTAGGTGAAGGTCGAATGCCGCCATTACGAATGCATAATGTAGTTAATATTGGTTCATGTTTTAATTTTTAGCCTTGCAGTAAACATGTTTTCATAGCCCAGCCATTTATGACAGAGGCAAAATAAATCGTGAGCTGAACGTTTTGGTTTCGATTCTAAATGGTGGCGCATGAGTATTTTTTTTTTTAATCATTATTATATATTGCATCTAATTTATCTATCTATCTATCTACATCTATAAAAGTGTAAATGTCTGTCTGTCTTTTCTCTATGGTAATTAAGGAAGACTATTATACAGAAATACATTACTTTACATATTCACACTTTTTAATATATACATATGCACATAACCTTATGGACAGTATATAGGGCGCGAGCAAAGCCGGGCGGAACTGCTAGTTTTTAAATAAAAACTAATTTAATTCAAAGTATTCTACAACAATTATAAGTTTTATGTTTTACCTGTGGACACCCAGAAATGTTCCATGGGTCCCTAGCCTCCATGTGAACCCCGGTTGAGAACCCCTGCTCTATATCGTTTTCTATCGCTCATGTTCAGGCAATGGATTTTCCATGTCTTTGTGTATACGAAAATAGCCACAGATATCGTGTACTTTTTCGTGGGTATTCAATGTACACAAGCTTTATCTAAAAACTCCGAAACCTAATGCAGTATGTACATCGTTAGAGGTAACTAATAGGTCAACGCTGTCGGAGAAAACGAGGAGGATGAAGTGAAAAGGTGTTGTTGTGGGAGGATGCTGGCATAATATGAGAACAATAAATAAAAAATGTCAAACAGAACAGGTGCATGGTAAAGCCAGGAATTCTGACGAATGTAAACAATAAGAAATAAGAGGATGGAAAAAACAAAGGAAACCTGATTAAAAGAGCACGAACAAAACCGTATGATTAGTATAGAAACGCGGGGCAGATAAAGATGAGTGAAAAAATATTAATGAAAAGTAAGGATCTTATTGAAATAAGAAAAGAACAGATAAATCGTAAGAAATACAAAATGAAAATAAGATCATTTTTCCAAGGCAAATGATTCATGCAATACGTTTTTAAATAAGAAAAGTGACAAAAAATACCGTTTTTCCCCCACTATAATGAACGGGGGCCGAAATACTTAAGCAGAACGCTATCCCCATCATTAACTAGCAAGCATTAGAAAAAAATGAAGAAAATGTTATTCATATAAATATACGAATGGATAAAAGGATTTAAGAAAAAAACTATGAATGTTACTGACGAAAAATATCAGCCAAACTGACCCTGACAGAACCTAATCACCAATCATATATATATATAACTTCTTTTTTTTTATCAAGCACATACTTTTTTTTAATCGGGGTCTCTTAGTAATGAAATTAAACTGTATTATATCATAGATGCATTTTTACTTTTATGTGAATCAAGAATGTTTTAAGGCGTGGCGAATATTATCTGTTGCCCTCTTGAAATTAATGGAATTTTTAACGAGGAATAGTCCGACTGAGACATTTGGGACTACTGATTAATGCCTAGATTGATGAACATCAAAAAGACGTAGTCGCCGACGTATAAAGCTATTTTTTTTTTTACAAAGGCATCACCACATTATCAAGGCCCAGAGGCCACTCAAGGATAAGGGTTAAAGAGTGTACAGTAGAAATTGGTCAATATAGTAATCATTAGTAATGAAAATTTGGTAAATTTAATAACTTATATGGAACGGCTCATCAAGAACTTATTTACTTTAGACTTGAACACAACCATATTGTAGTCAGCCGGAAAGCAGGAAAACGGAAGACAATTCCACAGGCGTGCAGTTCTAAGAAAGAAGCTTTGTTCATGGAATCTACGTTTAGGTTTAGGCACAGATAAAGAGTGGGGGAAATTATTGATAGTGTTTACAGCTAGACGAGTGTTTCTTGTGAAAGTTTGGCGAGGGGGGACCATAGATTGAAGCTCAGTTGAACACTTTCCATGAAAATAACGATACATCAGAGACAAACTCGCAACATCTCTTCTGTGAGATAGAGGTTGCAAGGAGGAGAAAAGGACAAATACGAGGCTACGAAGTCTATTTTGAACTCTATCAAGGCAGGACAAGTCCTTTCTAGCAGCTCCATCCCAGATGTGGCAACAGTATTCCATCCTTGGGCGTACCTGGCTCTTATATAGGTAGAGAATAGCATCAGCAGTGAGATATCTACTGGATCGATAGAAAGATCCCACCATTTTTCCAGCGGCCTTGGCAACAGATTTGATATACGTGTTCCATTTAAGATCAGGAGTAATGGTCAAGCCCAGAAGTTTGTCAAAACTTGAGGCCTCCTGAAGACGAGAGCCATTCATTTCAATTGATGACAAATGTGAATTAGAATGTTGATGATGTAAAGAGAGAAGCTTGGTTTTAGATGCATTAAAAGTAACCAGCCACTCCTTTCCCCATTGTACTACGTGCTCAAGATCAGAGGAGATAGAATTGGAGAGAACTTGGTCGTTTACTGTCTTAGATGTGGTACCATAAATGGTAGTGTCGTCAGCATAAATGTCTACAAATGATGTAAGGATATGATTTGGAAGATCATTAATGTAGATCAGGAAAAGAGTTGGGCCCAGGATGGATCCCTGAGGGACACCGGCATTAATACTGTGAGCTTCTGATTTTTGCCCCTCAACTACTACTCTTATGAACCTATCAGAAAGAAATTATTTAATTGAGAAGAGTTTTCCAGCTATACCATAGCTAGCGATCTTATGAAGTAAACCTTTATGCCATACCCTATCAAAGGCTTTAGATATGTCAAGAGCAATTGCCCTAGAAAGATTGCCTACGTCGAGAGATTTGCTAATTTTATGCGATATAACTGTAAGGACATCTGCTGTAGATCTAGCAGAACGGAAACCATATTGAGTGTCACTAAGAAGGTTATTTTTGTTGATGTTTGATTACTTCTGTATTTAACACAGATTCTAGCAACTTACTCATGACGCACAGGAGACTTATTGGCCTGTACTGAGAGGGGGATGAGCGATCACCTGAATTCTTAAATACAGGGCATACTGATGAGATTTTCCAGGGAGATGGGAAACTATTCTCCTTAAGACAACGTTTAAACAGTTTTGTAAGTATGGGCGCTAATTCCGGTTGAAGTTTTTTGAGTACTATAATTGGAATACCATCAGGGCCAGTTGCTTTACTCGAATCAAGGTTTTTGATTAGCTTCGCAACATCACGTACAGATATACGTATATCACATAGCGTGTTTTCTGATACAGGAGGAAATATTGGGTGTTGGCAGTCTTAGTCGCAAAGGGTAGAATTAGCTGCAAAGTTCTTGACAAAGAGTTTGGCTTTGTCTGATGCTGACGAGATTACCTCAGGTCCATTGATAATAGTTGGGATGGAGCACACGCTTCTGTTCAGGATTCTGTTTGCTATTTGCCAAAACTGGTGGGAACCAAGCCGCTGCTCAGCTACTTTGGACTTAACAGATTGAGCATACAACACTCTTGCGTTCCTTATTACTTTCTTATAATGGTTGCTGGCA
>NC_136498.1:46382727-46392727 GCF_053919585.1 Euprymna scolopes
TTTTCTTGTCTATTTTTAATGGAATGTTCATTTTCTCCCCGTATATTATAAGTACACGTCTAGCTTTGTATAAAAGAGCTATTTAATTTTAAGCCATATATTTTTTTAATTAGTGTCATATAATATATGGTAGTTTAATTTATCTACTCCTTTAATAATTTCTAAACATTAAAAGATCTAACTTTTTACAAATTATTTCAAATAACACTTTGCCTTTATGCATAAAATGAAATTAAACTACGTATAGCACACTTAATCCACTTTTTACGTCTAAAATATGAATCCCTAAATGAATAATGATTGGTTCTATATTCTAAGAATACTAGCATTTCAGCCCGGCGTTGATCGGGTGTTTGGAGGTGTATGTTTAGCAAAAAAAAAAGCGGTCATATTTTAAATGTTGACTCTATGATGACCCTTTAATATTTATTGTTTTGGGCTGAATAAATATCCGTCAAAATCTCGTGACCTACACAGAAAACGTCTGTGTTTTTATACGGAAAAAAAAACACCTAATCAAAATACATGCAGATATTTCTATAAATACGCACATTCAGCCTTATGAAGCCTTTTATGAATGAAACACAAAGTTTGTGTAGATCATCTGCGAAAATACCTTTCTATACTACTAGGATTCCAGCGCGCCGTTGCCAGCGTGTTTGGAGGTGTATGTTAAGCAAGAAAAAGCAGTCATTTTTTTTTTTACTTCGACCCCTATTATGACTCCTTAACATTTATTGTTTTATGACTCAAATTCAGTTATTGAGATCCATGTCCTAGGAACCTATATCTAAAATTTCAAGTGTTTAGACCAAAATTTTCGGAGGAGTTTGGTATAGTTCTCAAAGGTCAAATCGTTGAACTTGAGACCCCTTAACAGCCAAATTTCTAGCTGAAAACGGATTACAAAGATTTTCCCGAATCTCACTACCGTGTATATCAAATTTCGAGTCTTTAGACTGAAAATTTACTGTTATTGTGTTGGAAAATGTCACACACAGACATGCCCACTTATATATATATATATATATATATATATATATATATATATATACTAGATTTGGTCGAGCCATATGTACTGTTCATAAGGTTATGTGTATATTAAAAAGTGTGAATATGTAAAGTAATACCTTTCTGTATAATAGTCTTCCTTAACTACCATAGAGAAAAGACGAGGACATTTTCACACACACACATATATATATATATATATATATATATATATATATATATTGGAGGCAATATATAGTAATAATTTAAAAGTATATAAAAAAAACCATGCGCCACCACCAAGAATCAAAACCAAAACGTTCAGCTCACAATTGTTTTTGCCTCTGCCGCCAATGTCTGGGCTATGAAAACATGTTTACTGCAATTCTAAAAATTAAAACATGAATTAATAGCTACGACGTTGTGCATTCGTAATTCCGACGTTCGACCTTCACCTGGCAAATTCCATTTTTTTTTTTTTTTAATTTTCACAATTTTACCCCAAGTTTTCCTTGGCTAAAACCTAAATATAAAGTTTTGCGTGGATTCAAATACCTTACATATGAAGTTTCGTGCCTGTAGACTAAAAACTCTAGGAGTTTGGAAGGCAAAATTTGTTAAACAAAAATATATACGTATACATAAATATATACGGAAATAATTTTGTGTTTACTATACACTTTTTACACAAATATTATGCACTATTAATCATGTAGAATATCCGCATGGATATAATTACATGTAATAGTTAACTAAAGATGATCATCCCATTAGAAAACCGAAGCAACTAATAGGGAATTAATTAAAATGAATGCTTAAAAGAATATGCAAATTAGCTAAATCTTTTGCTAGTGAATGCAATTCCACAAGCCATATAAGAAAATTGTATTTTCTTTTCAAATAAACAGAACAGAGGCTTTCCTTTTTTCCTGTTCTTGGCCTTCGGGCCGGGATACAAGTGCTGCACTTAAGATAATTTGATAATAGAGGGAGAGACCCTCTATACTGGGACTATTATTATTTTTGGTAACCAGAGTGTCCCCTTTTTGCCTACTTGTAGGGGAACTGGTTTTCACCCCACATTAAAAACGGCCTTGTGCCTAATTTGCTTTGGTGGGGAAGCAAATAAATACAATAAATAGAAAAGAGGCTTGCCTTTTTTTCTGTTCTTGGCCTTCGGATCGAGATCAATGTGTAGTATATGTTCTTCAGATGCCGCACTTAAGGTAATTTGTCCCAGTCAATGGAGGGGAAACCATCTATACTGGGACAATTGCTATATTTGGACCCAACCAGAGTGCCCCTTTTCTTTTTATCGGGGTCCTGGTTTAATCCCATTTTAAAAATGACCTCGTATCATATTTTGCTTTGGTGGGAAAGCAAATAAATACTAATAGAAAAGAGGGGGTTTAATATGAATATCAATATACACAAACGAAAAACGAATTTATAGGAGTATAGCTATACATATGCAATACTATGCGTGTTAAATAGTATACTTTCACTTATCTATGTAAAATGTTTTAATGAGATATTTTTTGTATGCATTTCTAATATTAACTCTAATAGGGATTAATGCGTGAATAGATTGTGTCAAGTAAAAATTTATTTGACAAATAAACTACAGATAATTCATAGCATTTATAAACCCCATTTTATATGGGGAGTAAACGTGGAAGATCCTATCTAGCTTTATTATATTGATATATTTTAGTAGATATATACTTTCGTTTATGGACAGAAGCAGCTTTGTTGTACGTTAGTAAATGTTTTATAAATTATTTACAGCAACTTCAGATATTTATTAGAAAAAAAGTATTTGGTAATTTGATATTTATTCAAACCTGAGATTGTAGAATAGAATCCACGTTGAACCTCGTCCTCATCGACATATGTACTGAAGCTTCAGGCTGCCGTTAGGTGGTTGGCATTTTTCCAGTATTTTAAATTTATTGAGTTACTGTGTCACTAATATGAGTTTTCGGCCACAGGAAAATTGAACAAACCACTTGAGACGCACAATCAATAGGACTTTTCATGATGAATTGTGAGAGGAGAAAAAAAAACTTGGCCATAATGCAGTGTCTCCAAGAAAACGGTGTATACTTAAGAGGAAAAGTCTACGATTTCTTGAAGATTCAGAGTAATAAATTGAATATACAGACTGAACTATATACATTGACTGAGTGTATTCCTATGTTTGTATCAACATTGTTATGTGTGTTGTCCTATTTACAAACTCGAGACATCACATTTAACGAACGGATTTTATTCGTTATATTGGCACCGTATTAATTGACGTACATGCAACGTACTTCAATACACTTTATTTTAAAAATAACTTAATCTGACCAACACAACTGCAAGTGTAGCACATTTTAAATAATCACCTTTAAACTAAAAAAGAGTTTAAGGGTAAATTATATTTAACATGAATATGAGAGGTTTATTTATTTTATTGTATGAAATCTTTTCTGGGGACGCAAATCAACTCAACATTCACTATATTTACAATATATGTACAATACGAATATAGTGATAGGATTACTCACACTTATTTAGAAATAACTGTCTCAAAGATCAAATCAAATTATTTGAATCGCGAAGAATGGGATTAGACTATTCTTGCATCCATCATCATTACAAATAAATCTTAATTTATTTTATCTTTACACCTTGTCGCGATCTTCGACCACCTGTCAATATCCTATCGCAGCGTTGCTGTTAATAAAAAAGTAGACTTCCCCCTTTGATATTTGCCTTTTAGAACTGCCAGAAAAGGTTGTCATGATACCATATGCAGGTTCAAAGTCGTTTTAGAAATGTGGCAAACCGTATATAATCATTAGACTGTCTTTAATTTTTACTACACATTTTTGTTTTTGCTTATAAATTTGATAAATTGATTGAATACAGGAAAATATGCAAAAATCGTTAAGTCTTTACTAATATTAGTTCTCCATCAGCCAGGATATAATTCATTCGTTGGATGCTTATTAAGGCGGTATGACAGGTGCAACATGATATGGCTCATGTAGCCCTTTCTGCCTCTCCAGGTTGCCGAAAAAAACACAATAACAACAATGTTATTAGTTTGAAATCAGCCCGTCTCAAGATCAAGTAGAACAAAGTTTTTTGTAACGAGGTAATACATTGTGTATCCCTGAATGGTTGGGTATTCCACGTTTAACTTTCCTTTAGTAAACTGCTTTCCACGGCTGACGAGCAATACCCACAAACCACACATTGTACATACTTGCATGTATACACTATAATAAATATAAATATGGACACAGCAACTTTCATCTCTTTATTCTGCAAAAAAAATAGATCAAGCCCACGTATTTTATATTGATATTGAAGAGTAAAATTTTGATAAACCATCCACGGCATGAATGATGCATTATGTAACAATTTAAACAATGTTATGTGCAATTTCACTCAGAAAATGAATATGTAATATTTTAATCTGAATCGCTTTTACGTAGATATGTGTTGATATATTCAATAATTCACTTGGTTATTTATTACAATATGCAAAACATCCGCTAATTCTGTGCATTATAATAGTTTTTATACTTTCACAAAAAGATAGTTGAAAAAAGTTTGTAATAGATAAATCTTGTGTCAGTTTGTTTTGATGAGATATAATTGTTAGATAAACAACCAGAACATGCCGATCATCTTGTCGATAGGGAGATTGGTTGAGTTGCACGCTATCATATGTCGAGATTTCAGAAAGTAATCACATTTTTATATTTCATATACCATAACAAAATAATAATGGCTGTAAATTATTTCTGGCTACAATATCCTTGCAACTATTAAAACATGCTAATGACTGCCTCTCATCTTGAGAATACCTCATCTTGAGGATACTTCATCTTTAGACAGGAAATTTAGTTTGATCTTCACTCCTGTTTCTAAACGAAACAAATGCATCAAATCCCTTGCCAAGGTCGCTGGAAAAATGATTGGATTATTCTACCGCTCTAGTCGATATCTTATTACTGCTTTAACTCCACCTTTATATGAACCAAGTAATCCATACGATAGAGGACTATTGCACCATCTAGGCAGGGGTTGCTTGTAATTTATTAGGTGCCGCCCTTTTTCTCTTCTCTGCAACCTCAATCCCACAGAATAGAATTAGCGAGTCTGTCGCTGCTCTATCGATATTTTCACATCACAACCTTAATCCGAAATAACGATCAAACCAGACCCGCATTCGAATAGAGATTCGTCCTCCTCCCCTGAGGGACACATTTGTAAATATCCGTGGACTTAGAACTAACGTGGACGACGCAGAATCATTTTTGTTAGCGCAAAAATATCTGGGTAGTTTGCTAAGTGAAAATAACTTGCATTTCTCTATCTTATCTAATCATTTAAACACGTCTGGTTATCTTCCACTTTTCCTTTAGGACACTGACAGACATATGCCCGAACTTCGTAACACTCTTTCCATGACTAGGGAATATAAACTAGAATTAAATGACCAGGCCTTCATATACTTAAAACTTACTTTACAACATAGCGTTAGCTACTTTTATTTTCTTTATCTCTCTCTCTCGCTCTCTCTCTCTCTCTCTCGACCAAGGACTGTACTCTAATCAATCATGTCTCTGATAGCATATATGGAGCACACTCCATTGACATTAGCGTCCAAATATATGTATTTGATTATTTAACGCTCACCACAGTAATTGGCTTGACTTCTTAAACTACATAGTTGAGAGAATCAACCATTACATTTCTATATCCCATTCCTTGGCATAGAAAGTAACATTCCCGACCCCTCTCCCAGATCGAGAGAACCAGTAAGTTTTACTTCTGGATCTATTTCTGACAACAGTTCCTGAGGATTGTGCAACAAATGCTCATTGCCTATTCGTGAATGCAGATTATGCTGTGATAACGATAGTTGTCACTCTAAATTCTCGACATTAAGTTGAAGAGACCTTGCTTTAAACGATAAGGCCTTACAATAAGTCTGATTAGGATAGCATTAGAGATCATATCAGAGATGCCTTATGGGGATATATCTTTGCATTTCGTGTGGAACAGTGCGCAAATGAAACGCGGTCTGGTTCAAAGCAGCAATTGAATCACATATTTCTACATGGAAGTTCCATAGCAAACCCCACTCTCCCCAAATGTTATACTTGCGCGGCTGCCACTGCTCAATGGCAGGTGCATACCGCAGGTTTACCCGGCATAAGGTCAGTACAAACGGACAAAGATTTATATTAGTTAGAATTATAGTAAGAACGAAATAGCGACAACAAAGATAGAATACACGGAAACCACTTGAAAATGCATGTAAGCGCAAATATAAGGAACTTTTGATTTCTGGAAAATCTACAAAATTATAGTAAATAAGCAATCAACAACTCCCCCTATTATTGAACGATCCTGGGGGGGGTGTTGGCACGGCATCACAGAAAGCTAACATGCTTTACTATTAGGTTGCCTCAAACTCTATTTGGACTCGGCAAACTGTTCCCTCCATGATTTTCTTTTGTGGAGAGAAACCAAAGTAGATGGTCTGGAATTAGCCCCTTCCTAAGTGCAAAACATCATAAAAAAGCTATACACGTTAAAAGCATGTTGACCTGATCTCTTTCCGGTTGTACAATTAAAACAAGGCCGATAGCCATTAGTCGCCTGCTCTCATGTAATATATGAATGCGTGAATGTAGGATTGACATGAAATTCTTAAAGACCGAAATATGGGCTGAAATGACTTAAATAAATAAAAAGTAAATGACTTAGAATGACTTTAATGAACTTAAGGATGAATTGAATGACCTTAAGCATGGCTTGAATGCTTAAAAATAACTGGAATCCTTCAAAAACGACTTAAAGCCATTCAAGTCATTCTCCAGATCATTTGAGACTGACTGGTTGTAAAGTGGGTGATCATTTTACATTAAATTAATTGAGAAAAGTGATCCCCCAATTTATAACAAAGTTACAAACATAAGTACAGCATGTAGTAAAACAGATACATTTTGATCTTGGCCAAAAGGCCAAAAAAAGCTTAAAAAGCTAAGAACCGCATCTAGTAACAGACCTTGAATCTTAACCAAAAAGGCCAAGCATAAGTGTTACGGACAGACCGACCGACGGAGTGACTTATAGAGTCGCTTGCACGCTACTAAAAATGCTCCGCTAAGGTTGCTTCAGTTCTCTTAACTATTAAACAAATGTTAACGAATCTTGCTTCACTTGCTGCTTGAAAACTTCTTCTGTGGTACCAGTTTATGAGAATACTGGTGAAAGACTGACCCAGTAAATTACCGCCCCATTAACCTCCTTCCTCTTTTCGCCAAAATATTGGAGTCTATAATTAAGCTATCGTTCACCACCTTACAGTTACTAAACTACTGTTTAACTAATAATATTGATTTCGACAAGCCCGTTCAACTGCATGTATAACTAATCTCTGAACGTATCTACAGTGCACTGGATGAGACAGTAGGGGGGGGGTGAGTAGCTCTAGATATACTTAAGGGTTTTGACAGCGTATGACAAAATGGTCTTATAAAAATCAGATCATATGGATACTTAACATAATTAAACCTTTCTTGTATAAGAACAGAATCCGAGTTGCCCTGCATGGGCTACGTCAATAAAATGATATAAATGGGGGTGTATTTCGGGGGTCGATCCTTGGACCTTTATTATTTCTGATATTCATATATGATCTCCCTAATTTAGTCTGAGATGGGCATATTTGCTGACGACACCACGCTCTATATCAGGCACAAGAGGAAAACGAATAAATACATATCCGAGTGAATTGCCGAAAACCTCGAAGGACCTCCAGTCTGCATGGAATAGGTAAACATAGATTGTAACATTACATTTCACCAGGACTAAGCTCGTTTCCTTTACTAATTACAATAAATTTTCTAAACCACTAATAGCAATGGCTAATTAAACATTACCGGAAATTACATCGTTGAAAATCTCCTTGGCTTAACGTTCACAGGGTTAGGTATATTGAGGGCATTGCCAAGACTACTGCGATGAAGGGGGCTCTCTATGCTAGAAAGTTACTTATGTCTAAAATTATCTTGTGCATCTACATAGCCACCGTTTGCCCATGTATGGAGTATTGTTATCACATTTAAGCAGGTGCATCTGCTACTCGTTTCTCGCTCCTGGAAAGGTTCAAAAGAGTCGTCAACCTTAGAACTCCCTAACTATCACCTAAGCTTCAGCTTCTTTCCCATTGACGAAATGTTGCATCCGTCTGTGTGTTGTACAAGTATTTTAATGATAGATGCTCCGACGAACTGCAAGCCCTATACCGCCTCGACGTAAATACTCTCGACACCCCAACAAGCAGCAGATTAAAACCCTACACATATCTTCAGATGTAAGGCCTTCTAGTTTGATAGTTTCTTCCGAACAATTGCTAGACATTTGAACCCCCAGATTCCTGCTTCCCCAACTTACTGACTTGCAGAGGTTCAAGTGTAATGTAAACATTTTACTGCTAAACTCTCTATATTTTATCCCTGTAATTCATGTCCTAGATCGTAGCCCCTTACATCAGTGTCTAGTTTGAGATGAAAACGCAAAAACGTGTCCCATTGAGCTCCAAACCCCGCTATTTTTATTTTCACAAAACACACCCGTCTAGCCAAAATCACTTTCAGTAAATTCCCCTTCACTATCGGTCCCTAAATCTTAACAGATATTTTAAGAAAGATTCGTGATAATACTCGCCTGTAGAACTCTGTTCCGATGGTCAGCTTTCTAATTGACTACAATATCGACGTCTTCAAATCCAAAGTAAACATGTTCTTATTGAACTGTTCTAATTAATCTAATTATACCAAATTCCTTCTACAAACGATTATTACGAAACTGTCTCAATGAGTATAATATACACATAAACACTTATCCTCGAGTTCCTCCCAGCCTTGATTTAAAAAGAAAAAGCTGTCTAAATATTACAGATCTGCTATGATATGGATAGACGAGGTAGACATCTATAATCAATCGGACGTTTAGAAGCTAAAATTATATAGCAAGAGCATTATCAGTACATACTTACGTTCCTACCTGCGTAACGATTTACCTATATTATCCCAGATAATCTCAATTCATTCGATGTTCATGGCGAAATCTTGTCTAGATAAGAAATATATTTATTGATCTTCTCCTGCTTATCAATGGGAAGATATTCCTCCAAGGAATAAAGAGTTGCCTCCGTTTCTGATTGTATATGATTACGTTGTTAACTCGGTCACACTCGCACATGAAGACACTCTCTCCGCGTATAGACACAGACACATAATCCATCAAACAAAACGTGAGCAAGTAAATTCGCTCGCGTACACACATGTATGCACATATACACGTATATGTGCACATTATTTATCTACACACACTATCTCATAAATACGCGGTCGAAGATGACCATAGGGAATTACGCACTTTCGTGTACACGCACATGCACGAACGAAGTTTAACGTACACATTAATGTGTTCTAGAACGCCCGCGCATAGTCTCTGACACATATTCAGGAAACTTTTTCGTTCTAATAGATGCATGCAAATTCTTTGAGTAACATATAATAGGGATCTCTTTTTTTCTGAAATACTGACTCTATCATTCCTTTTAGCATAATAATTATCGCTCTCCATCTAATACGTAATATTCTAGTCTCTCTGGCCATCTGTCGCATAAGTTTCTTCTCTATGCCTGAGAGAAAGAGTTTCTCATTTCTGCCAGATACGTAAACATTTCGTCTCTTTTCCCGACACATAAACCTTTCTTTTTCTCAGTGGCGGAGACACACAAACCTTTCTTTTTCTCAGTGGCGGAGACACACAAACCTTTCTTTTTCTCAGTGGCGGAGACACACAAACCTTTCTTTTTCTCGGTGGCGGAGACACACAAACCTTTCTTTTTCTCGGTGGCGGAGACACACAAACCTTTCTTTTTCTCAGTGGCGGAGACACACAAACCTTTCTTTTTCTCAGTGGCGGA
>NC_136498.1:46405227-46407727 GCF_053919585.1 Euprymna scolopes
CAAAAGTTAATGTTTGCATCAATACGGTTTTAATTTTCGTTTTTTTGTTTATGCTAGCGATATTTTGGTGGATGTCTTTTGATTTCATGTGTATTCCATCATCACCATGTACCACATGTCCTGATGACGCGTTTGCATTTCTTTCATGTCTTGTTGAAAGCGCTCATGGCTTAAAAATTCTATATTGACAGGAAAGCGGTCAATGTGCTTTTACATGTTGTGCATTGATAAGTATGATAATATGCTATATTCCAGCCATAATTTTGGAAAGTCTCCTTTGCTACTAGATCTGTATAGCTCTTCACTTTTGTGTTGAATGTAAAATTATTTCTGACATAAATAAAGTTGTTATACGCGTCTTGCTTACCATAATTCATCGTTTTATATCAGATGTCTAAATACAATAGAAAATATCAGCTTTTAATTCTCCTATCGACACATTAAAAAGGGTTAGAACAGAAACTGAAAACATTCTGCATCTTTATATATATTTCTAGAATAGCTCCATAAATTAAGCATAATGTGCAATGGGGAAATTAGAAAACATTTTCTTTAAACTACTGGCGTTTTTATCTCTTTATTTCCTTCTCTACAAATGCGAATTCCTAATGTACTAGACATTTTTTGTCACATATAGAGGGCATATGTCTCTTCTATTAAAGCATGCGAAATTCGTAAATCCGGACTGTTGGGCAATCAAGGCGATAAATGTAAGTCAACGCCAATGAACCATTGGTATTAATCATAAGTTACTTTCTATGACGTCATATATTTCTTCATTTTGTTCAATTTGCGTTGTCGATTGGGTCAATGACAGATGCAAATTGATATCTACCTTGACAAGACATTTCAGAGAGTTTTTTGTTTTTAAAAACGTCCTCACGCCTATCATGTCTATTCAGGTACGCCGAGATATATCAGTAACTCCACAATGTCATTGCACGTACTTTTTTTCCTTTTTCCTTGAGCAAAATATCTTATGGATCTCTGGTACAGAAGAAACTCACACGAACGTCATCAATCAGCATGTTATATTTTAAATGAAATATAAGAAATTCTACAGTCTTTTGCTAACTTTAAATAGCGGACAACGTTGTTTAGTTCGTATTGTGAAAAAAGGGTTGGCTGCTTAAACGTGCCATTAGGAAGTAATGCATCCTCGGTAGTGGCAATGCTTCCAGTTTCAGCCTCGCTCTTAAGTACATTTATAAGTAAATGCAGGTATGAAAATTTCTTGACTCTAAGGATTAGGATACATAGCTGATGGCAGATCAGCATATTCAAATTGTATTCTGTTAATTCTCATGACATTGATAGCACATGTGTAATAATAGGTTGCACACTTGGGCATCTAAATTATCTGACGAACATCTGCAAAGGTCACGTAATTTCGCCTATCATTATCCCTGCTGAGGGGATGCTATATGCATCTTTTGCAAACAATACGAGATGTCAATCTTCTGTGTTGATCGCCAAGCCTCGTGCAAAAATATGCATAGTAAATGCGTTTCACAACTGTGTTGATAGCATCACGATTCCGAGCAAGTTCGTACTCACGTCAACTATAGCAAATAAAAACTGGCGTATTTCTATACTTTCTTCTAAACGCCATCTGCATTACTTGACAAAAATTATATTTTATCAATCTAAACGTATGCATTATAATTCTGACGGTTTGAAAATGCTCTCATGGATTTAGTGTAAATTAAATAGAATTGAAGCAAACAAAAGTTTTTGTACATTTAATAAACTAAATTAAATCCATGACATCTTCACTTGTAAGCATTTTAAGATTTACCCAGAATTTAAATTTACTGGAAAGGCTCTGACTCACAACAGCAGAAATGACATTAATTTAAGATATGACATGACGGTTGTAATATTTCGGAAGACACCTGCTTTAACTATTGATAAATTCAAACAAATTCATTTATCAAAAAGTCAACATGTAGACTCTCAGAAATATGTTCATGTTCTAATACTTCCTTTTTGTATTGAAAGTCTTCAATGTATTCCAGTAATGAAAAATTATGTGTTAAACAGTTATTACTCATGTAGCAGCGTCATTTAATCAAGGAAATTTTCCAAAGTATTTAGATTTTATACATAAACAAATCAACAGTAGCTGAAAAAGATGAGCAATTTCAGTAAAATGTACGTACAAATTTGAACATTATAGACAAAACGCTTATAACAAAAGTCTAGTTGCTGGAAGAATCACAATAATATTATGTCTGCAATTGTCTTCTGGTTTCAAACATAATGTTAGGAAATAAAGTGTATTTTTTTCTCACCGTTCATTATACCAAAAACAAGTAACATACAGGTGTTATACTAGATAAGTCAATAGGTATAGTGGTATTTTGGATTAAGCACATCTAAATTGCCCAATATCAGTTTACGAAACAAATAAACGAAATATGCTGCTGACAAGTGTAATCAATCATGTAGAAATATATTATGATAGTAAGATCCACATTGAGTAGGACAAATACATAGG
>NC_136498.1:46415227-46442727 GCF_053919585.1 Euprymna scolopes
AGATCCATCATCGTAGGGATGAGCTTCGCATGATTTGCGAAAAGATTTTTTTATAGTACACTTGCGAGAAATCTCGAAGGTTCAACCAAGGAAAATTAATATGTAAGAATCCCTTGTCTTAAAAAGAGGCTGTTTGAATTCTTTTTCGACCTTTTGTGACATCTTTACCTTGTGGAAGGAATATAAATATAAATATCCGAACCAGAAAGTATCTAAATCATTATACCAATGCCTTTGTAACAAAGACTGAGAATAATTAAAAGAAGGGAACGGAGATAAGTAAAATAGATGTTGGTATCGGAAGGATAGTCGATCCGGAGATAGCAGAAGGGGAAATAATATAAACGGTAACAACGCCAAAAGAGTATAAAAAGGGAAGGAAAAATGAATATTTAGGGGTAAAGCAGATAGAAGTGTTTAAAGAAATATATAAATTACAAAGTCATCTTCCTTTTGCGTAATATGTTGAACGCAAGGGGGCTTCGCATTGCATAGATGAGAAAGAAGCGGTAAAATAAATCAAAGCTTAATAATAAATGAAGGGTAAAATGTTACAAAAGAAGGCAATAAATAAAAATTAAGGAATATAAAAAAATATTAGTAAGTCAATTATTGAAAAAACAACAACTAGTAAATAAAGGAGCAACACTTATTGTACAAAAAGAAAATAAGACAACGAAAGAAAAGTAGGAAATAAAAAGACAGCGAAATAAAGTACGAAACAAGAAACTGACAAATAAAGAACAGAAAATTGCGAGTAAATGTATGAAACGAATGAAAACATTAAAGAAAAAAATAATGAATAAAACAAAAGCTTTAAAAAAAAAATAAAACGTAAATGCAGGATAAATCAAAAGATTTTGGCAAATATTTAAAAATCAGAAAATTAATACGATGTATGGCAAACAGAAGGGAAGAGAGTGTGTACTACTAAGGTAAGGTGTTGGTGTGACGGGGGTTAATGTAGACGATTCAAAAAATGTGGAAATCTAATATAATATTTGGCAGGAGCTTCCGATGGAAGTGATTCGCTTTATCTTCGACAACCGTCATGATTTTATTAGTTTCCTCGCGATGAAATGGAAATACAAATAACTCCAGAACAGCTATTTATACTCTAACTTCTCATGATACAAAAATATACTGTGTGTGTTCAACAGTTATTTGATTATTATCATTTCATCACAAGCGGCATTGAACACGTAACAGATACCCACCTATTTTCGGGTTATTTTGTTAGAATCAATATATTACTTGAATTCTGCAGACTACTGCTCTACTTTTGAGTACAATTTTCATAACGTTTCAGTCCAGAACATTAGATCTTCTTCAGTTGCATCTTGTTAAACTTGTTTTTTTTTCAATCGAACTAGGAAATCTCCTTGCTGGAAGGACTCTTGTCGTAATAGATAATGTACTTGGTAAAATTCAATTCTAAGATGACTATTCTGGAGGTGGAAAGTTCAATTCTATGTGCAGTAGATTGTCCAGATAAAATTGTAGATTACTTATGACTCTGCCTTGCCATGGCTGACGAGACGAAACCATGCCACAATCGTGAATTAAAGGTTTCGTGAGACATTTCGTGCAACTTTCAGTTGGATAAAAAGATTCCTAGATTCGAGAAGATGCACTTATATAGGATCTAAATGAATACGAATAATCAATCCCAATCTAAAATATTGGAAATAATAGTCTAATATAACTCTCAGATATACAGGCTGCAAAAAAGTACTTCTCACATTTTAAACTTTCAATTACGTTTCTAAACTTATGCAAGTGCTAATGCTTCATTTAGATAAGAACTTGCTATGTTTTCCGGTATCTTCATCGATCAATGTGGTTTGGAGTGATGCGTGCCATGTTTTTACTGGATACATTTTTTTTGAAGAATGGTGAATCTGTAACTGCGACACAGATCTTTCTTTGCTTACTACTACGGCTATGACAACAGATTATTCTTTTCACTGTTTTGACTCTGTAGTGTGTTTCCTTTGATATATTATGTTTTTTATATAGTGATGGGGTTCTCGCTCGATTAACTGGCTTACGGCATCGGTTATATACTCGAGTCAAAACAATAAAAAGAATATGAATGTATTACTTATTTCACTGCTAGAGCTTGCGACATTCGACACAAGAATATACATTCTTTTGTAGATGTACTGTCACTATTTTACTTATCAAAATACATAATTACTTATATATCCCTATATAAATGTAACAAGCTATGGAAAACATTAACTATACACACTAGATTACAGTACAATTTAGTTTGTGTTTGGTTATATGCAACATTTTTTATCTGCGACTGACAAAGCCGCAATCTCGATTATAGCCATCCGTGACATACACATTTTAACTGATAATTTAATCAATTTAATATTAAATATTTCCAAAGAAATAATTTAATTTTATGAAATAAGTGTGCTAGTGTCCTCCTTTTACTAAAATATAAATGTCCGGCCGAAAACAATTTTTTTCTGCGTATGCCGGTACTGTTTCCAGATAAATTTGCCACTGGCATTAAGTAAGTCTTTTAGACTCGCGCAGACATCCTAACAAGTTCAGAGTAAGTGTAGTCTTAAGGATATGTGTAAGTATGTTATATGTATAAGCGCAGGTGTGTATGTATGCATGTATCCAGAAAATATCGCGACGCAATCTAGTACATGTGCAGAAGACAAATACGCCCTGAAGTACTGTTTTTAAAATGTGTTAAAATGCGTAGTCACGTACAAACATAATGAATGTAATGAAGGTTTGTTTGTTTTTTTTTTCTCTTTTTAGGTAAGTGTCATTTTTACCTTCGACGTTTTGGTGGAATTTATATTGAAGTTACGTGAAATCTGTAAGTATTTGAATGTATTTATTAAAGAATTTTGCAAAATTGAACGATTGCTTGTCGTCAGTATAGCGAAATTGTGAGTTACATGCACTTCATAGTAAATAAAGCCTTAAATAATCCCTGAGTGTCCTTTGATCTGGTAGCATAAAATGGAAGAGATGAATGCAATAAGATCGGGAGTGATGTCGGAATGGACAAAAGATTTTATGTGCATTTAGCGTTATCATTGAACACTCTGTCGTATTTAATACTGGCAGGCCGCCCGGCATTTCCCGGTCGTAATATACACTTAAATATATTTTAATCCAAGCAGATTTATTATATCGACCATAATATATAGCAATGATTTAAAGTTAAATAAAAAAGACTCGTGCGCCAGCAGCGAGAAGCGAAACCAAAACGTTCAGCTTACGATTTACTTTTCCTTTGATGTTAATGCCTGACCTATAAGACATGTTTACTGTAAGGCTAAATTTAAAACCTGAACCAATAGCTATTATGTTACGAATGTATATTCGTAATGCCATCGTTTAACATTCATCATGCAAATTTAATTTGCAAATTTTCAAAATTTGCACCGATTTTCTACGGCCAAAACCCAATTATAAATTTTCGCATAGGTTCGAATAACCTATATATTAAGTTTCATGTCGGTAGGATATTTTTAAACAAACATTATATATTATTATATATAATATCTATAATATATATTATATTATATGCATACCTAAATATACGTAGAAAGAGGTTTGATTGCTATAAAGTTTTTACACAAATATAAATCATATAGAATATCTGCATGAATATAATTACACGTAATAGTTTACTAAAGGTGATCATTCCATTAAAAATCGAAAAATCTAATATGGAATAAGGTAATATGTTTTCAATATATGCAAATTAGCAAGAGTTTCGCAGATGAATGCGATTCCACGATCCATATATAACAAAGTTTTCTTTTCTGTATAAATACATTGAAAAAAAGGGTTTAATATGAATATCAAACCTGAATTTACTAGAGTATTGATGAGCATAAGTTAACCGCTTATGTCTCCCTCATCGTGCCAATTACCAACTAATCCGACCAGAAACAAAACCAACCTTTCAATAGTGAAGTTCCTAGAAGCCTGAAATACTTATACCCAACTTTACTCTAACTTCTGGAATTTGGAACTCCCTTCTTGTTTTCGGCTTCCCTTACTGTAATAACCCACAGAAGTTTAAATGTAATATGAATATACTTATCGTTGCTCAACATTCAACATGCATTTGTTAGCCGTATTTTTTTTAAATTTCTAATAAATTAAACATTTATAATGCGAGTTAACGAATACTATTATATGCGTAATAATTCCATACGTTGTACTTGCATTAGTATTACAATTACAGATGAGTTTATTTACAAAACTATAGCAATTTTAAAAATTCGCATTAATTTTTAAAGGGAGATAATTACGTAAAGGTTCCAGCGTCACATGGTGCTGACGTTGTCCAAAACACGTGCTAAGGTTTGGCCTGGGAAAAAAAAATAATTTTTGTGATGAAACCTAAATAACATATAGTGAGTCAACATATACTTGTTTTAATAAATAATTTTACTTCTGTATTATTTTTATTTATTTGACGGTATTTTCCTGGAAACCACAAGGTAAATATGACTAAAATTGCGTATACATTTTCGGTTTACAGTGGCCCTCTGTCTGAATACACTTCATGTAAAATTTCAGATGTTTAAACCAAGAAATGGCTGAGTAATTTGTAGTGCTCGCAGAGGTCATTTGTTTTAATTTTTACTCAAATTTTGACCACTTTAAATTTATTGTTTTTCCTCAAATTAAATTTAAATGTTTGATACATGTCCAAGTAACTTACATCTCATATTTCGAGTGTTTAGGCCCAAAATTATCGGAGTTGTGTTGTAGTTTTCACAGGTCAAATCATTGAAATTTAACCCCTTGACATACTAATTTTTATCCGAAAAATGATCATAAAAATTTTCTTTAATCTTAATACGCCTTGTGTCAAATCTCGAATCTGTTGAGTGAAAAATAAGAGTAGTTTGGTTGGGAGATGTACACGCAATTTCACTTATATATTTTAAACAAGTGATGCCTGTTTGTTTGCGTTGTAATTTGCTTCAGGCGTATCTTATACGTAGTTAATTTATATACAGACATATATATATGTGTGTGTGTGTGTGTGTGTGTGTGTGTGTGTTTGCAAAGAACCTGTATATGCTGGGAGATTAAACATATGTGCTTAATAGACGACAAGCTGATGTAGTTATTAGAGTTCTCTGTGTTGTATAAGCGTCAGCTTTACGTAGCAATTAATGCGGGATTGTCCGCTTTTTGTTGATCGAATTTGCAAGGATAAAGCTCATATTCTTGACGGGGAAATATTTTTTTTTATTTTATTCATTCTCTCATCATTACTATATCCTTACATGTTCCTGCTTTTATCCTCCTTTCGTATCAACATTCATATTCTTTCTATTTTTCCGCTTCGACTTATTTCATTTTTCCTTCTCTAATCGATCCCCCATCGATGTTCCGTTTCGCGTTTACTTTCTTGTGATTGGAATCTCAATCAAGCTGTTTGATCAAAGCAATGGAAGAAACCATGTGATCTGCAGACATGTTTCGGATTGCACGTTGGGAGAGCTCTCTGCGAATTGTAAGGATAAAGCGTCGGCTTTAAAATCGAAGGTCGGCCGCAGTGGAAAAACACAACAAAAACACGAATGTCAAGAAAAGAGGAAGATAAAAACTTTCAGCAATTCGTTAAGATGGATTTCTGGAGAATGTATCTTCCATTTAATTGGGAATGCATAATTTTAAGAAACAGCTTGAAACAGTTTTCCAAGTGGAACTTCCTACTGTAGACGTGCACCTCCGCCCGCATCTTAAACTTTACCAAAGAGGTTCGTTACAGTTACAACAATGTATTACTAACAGTTTCCGTATATGTCTGAAGCTGAAACAATAGTATTTCCATGACTCATTAAAGGTCATGAATCGCTATTTGAAGAGGATAGCGTACATTAACTTCACCATAATCTTAATATTAGAATACTTGCATTTACATTCCATTTAATATCCGATTCTAAATGCATATTTCTTCCATATCTTTACTTTATATGATAAAATGAATAACCAAAGATATAACCAGTTTCTAATCCAAATTATATCTTATATTTAGTGTTCTCCAAGAATATATTTTTAACATTATAGTTACATTATTGCATGAATGTACTGCCTGACTCATAGAGCGTGGAAGGAATTTCAAATTTAAGCAGGATGAATAAATACACTATTAGGGTAGCAGTTGATCCAACACCTGGTACGCCCTCCATGGCTGTGAGTGCTGATGGTCACGTTTATTTAATTTGAATGGTTACAATTTTACATAAGTATGTATCTTTTTTTAAATTAAAATTGTCCCCCCAAACAAGGAACATTGCCACTGTGATGTAGGGGGCTACTATCAAGGACATAAGCTACAGGGGTACTATGTGGAGAGTTAGGCCGCAAGATGTCGGGTCACGTTACACTTGAACTTCTGCATGTCAGTACATTCGGGGAAGCAAAAACCTGGAAGAGAATTCCAAAGTCTAGCGGTTCTGGGAAGAAACTACTGGAGTAGAAGGTTATCTTACATCTAGGGATCTCTACCGTGAAGTGGTGGGATTTAGCTATTTGTCTGGTTTGTTGGGGGTATTTACGTCGAGGGGGTACAAGTGCCTGCAGTTCGTCGGAGCATTCACCGTTAAAATACTTGTAGAACAGGCAAGGGATGTTGCATTTCGTCGATGGGGCAGAGGCTGAAGCATAGATCACAATTCAGGACTTATCATGTTGGCGACTCTCTTTTGAACCTGGTCTAGCAGCGAGAGACTAGTAGCAGATGCACCATGTGACATAATTTCTAGAATTTATTTTATTGCCTGCAGATAGTATTTGATGAAAGTCCAAACACTCTTTACGATGTGACATAATGTAGTTGCAAGTTCATTTCACTTTGTAATTTAACCTGTATGCAACAAATCGAACATTATACAAGTGTCGGGGCAATACAAATTTAGATGGACCGCATGGAATGCCAGAGAGACGGCGCATATTACCACACTGCATCTTTAAAATGAGTGTTGAATTTATGCTTTAGGAAACCATCTACGCCCTTTTTTTTCTTTAGTTATTCTTTGACCGGACATTTTGTTAGATCCTCTGTTGGTCATATATAGTGTTTAACCCTTCTATACAGTTAACTTTTGCTGAGAAAATGTTTAGTAGCAGTCTTTCTGTGCAGCATGTATTATTGAATCTCTGCACACAGATTATAATGCAGTAATGTTTAAGAAACTATTATTATGTGTGATTAATAAAAGCATTTGTTTGACTATTTGAAAAGGTATCTCATAAAAGACGGCTTTACTCTAATTTTTCTGCTGACGTTTAAAGATAATTTCAGCTGTTTTTCTCCGCTGTACTTTTATATAGCAATGGGTATTTCTACCGACGTTTGTTCAATTCGATTTAATTATTTGTCGACTTATTTAGTGATAAAACTCAGCAACATATTGATTAATTTCACTCCTTATGATTCTCTACGGCACGCCATTACTAGTTAATTAAACCTAATATTTTCTAATTATCATATTTTTATTTAATTCTTTACTTAAATAGTTTATACATTTGATTTTCATTTCACATATTCACATATGTAGTAAAGCGGCCCGGCGTTACTCGGTCGTGAAAAATATTTAAATATGATATTTATGGGGATTTCATCATTAATATTATAGATCCAATACTCCAGTGAGAATTATAGTGTACTCGATATATCATAGTGATTTCCAAATGTTAAAATAAGGATTAGGTACCATCAACTAGAATCAAAACATGCAGTTCTCCAGCCTCATTCGTTAGAAATGTAATAAGCCACTGCTCAAACTTAAAACCAGCTTCATCAAAATAAATTCTCTAACATTACTGATATCATTAAGAAAAAGTAATATATAAAAACACTAACATTTTGTTCAAAAGCCATATATCCTTCATCATGAAACAGGCAATGTGGTATTTTCATATTCTTCGGTGACTAAATTCCAAGGCTTTCAATCATAAGCATGGTGCGTTAACTTTGTTTAGCCAAACGCAAAACAAAACGAAACGCGTGTCTGTTGATAACTATACGTACATTATGTATGCATGTCACTAGATAGTATGGATATGGCACGTATCTTGTATATTTTGAGGCATATTTTACTTTCATCAATATTTTAGTTTAAGAAAACAAATCAATCTTCCTTTCTGCTGTCTTTCTTCTATGAAGACTAATGGAGAATGGTATTGGAATTGACAAGAAAAGGAGATCACTTAGCGTTTTCTCAGCACATGGTTTTCATTTTCGAATGGATTCTTTCAATTGTTTTTGTTTTTGTACTACCAATTTTCATTTGCTATTTATCTTTTAAATGGATTTCTAATGAATAGGAAATAGTCGGTTGCACATGTCAAATCAACGTTATTTTCCAAAACTATATTTTCTGATACATATATCCACGAATCCTGAGGTAAATAGGAAAAGATAATTTAATCGTGTGGTATCGAGTCCTGCAAAATATTTCAAGAAGGTAATATTATACAAGGAAATCCTAACCAAGACCAGAATATCCCAATATACTTGATAGAGCAAATGGACTTTAATTTTTGTAAATTTCATCCGAAAATCAATTTTTCAGAACAGAAATATATTGTTTAAATTGTGAATAATTCAGATTTTTTCCTTAACCTACGGAGACGAACCTATATAGAAAATCTCTTAAGAAAAACATTGGAGCTGTATTTATTCAAACAATAAATTT
This sequence comes from Euprymna scolopes, assembly GCF_053919585.1. Classification (NCBI taxonomy): domain Eukaryota; kingdom Metazoa; phylum Mollusca; class Cephalopoda; order Sepiida; family Sepiolidae; genus Euprymna; species Euprymna scolopes. The sequence goes on from NC_136498.1 coordinate 46,423,942, forward strand.
GTTTTCTGAACAATTGTCTTTCTGAATGAGATTTAAACAAAAAAATACATACATACAGGATGTTTCGTACTGCCATTGCAGATAAACAATACTGTTTATATTTAGAAATCAATATCAGTTCTATTGGTTTCAAGTTCGAAATGTATATTTTTCATATTGGCTATATTACGTCTGATTGACATAACACAAATGTCGAGATTTTCTTATTTTGTGTATATTTGAAAAAAGATTAAAAGAAAATAAATTAAATACGGGAATAAAACTCCAAAATATGAGGTTTACCAGTATCGTTGCCAAAAATATAATGACCTTTAATAATTGATATAATGGCAAAACTAATATATTTTTGCGTGTTATTATCATGGAAACGGTTAGTATGTGTGTATATATATATATATATATATATATATATATATATATATATATATATATATATATATTATACCAGTAGTTTCTAACTGGTTTTTCGTAAAATTATTCGCTTTTTATTAATCGTATCCGACGATATGTGGCAAAGATTTTGCGCCTTTTTTACAAGATGCAAATATAAACCGAATCGATGAGTTTTTTTTATTTTTTTTTATTTCTTAATATAGTATCATATTGCGTATTATTCCGCTTTGGCAAAGTAATTTTTCATAATCGAATTACATTTATTTCGTGCTAGAATGATTTCACGGCGTTGCACAATAAAATAAAACGGACAAAACAGGATATACGTTCTCCATTTCATTGTATATGTATGCCTGTGTTTTTTAAGTTGTGAAATAATCATTAAAACTAAAGTCACTATTTGCACATGCATCCAATATTGTTTGCCGCATCTTGGCCAGCCCAGCGGTCACTACGCTCTCCATCATTGACAGGGTGCAAAAATGAGTATCTAGATTTGTCCTCTCGATAAACTGTTGCATTACTGTATTTGCCTCACTAGTACTTTCCTGGAATGTGCTCCCACAAACATATTGCACCTCACCGTCATTAACAAAAACACCGCGACCAACCTTAGGAATATGTTTTTAATTTGCAGTTTAAATATGGCTTATTTATCTGTGTAAAAATATATTTAATGGCATTTATGAAAGATATTTAGAACTTAAAATTGTAAAATGTAATTTATTTCTTGGTAATTTACCCTCTAGATGTTTTTTTTCTATAAAACCTCGTTTCCACCTTTTTAGAGGTAAAGAGATGAATTCAGATTGATTTATTTTATCTACCTGTTTACGAATGAACTATGTTTCTTTTATCAAGTCCAATCTTATAAATTATAACTTTGCAATGAGATTTTTTTTTTTTTAGGAAAAAGAAACAATTGAGCGACCAGCGGCATTTAAAACTTAATGCAGTTAATTACATAAACTAAACTAGTATATTCGAAAAATGAGACATATTACTATAAATTATTCAGTTCAATTAATTTAATATCAAATATAGTGTTTCTAAGCGAACGACATGACACTTCATACCTGTATAATACAAACATGTCGTTTGCCAATGCAGGATTTCAGTTACAACATGCACTTAGTCGTACAGATTAAACTTGACTATATCAGAAAACAGAACACACTGGTTTTAATTCTTGAATAAGACATGTAATTCAAAACAGTTTAATATTACAATAAATAAATATTACATTGACAATATCTCACAATTTCTAAAATGGTACAAACTTTGTTCCATGGTGTTCCATTCGTTAATCAAATAGTCTATCATTCGCTGTTGTGATATCTCATTTTAACACAGAACCCTATGATTGTAGGTCGTGCAAAAAATGTTTGTTCATCGGACAATTTTCCTTCTGATTGTTTTCCTCCTATGAAAGCTTTTGCCTTTTCAGGACTAAGATCGATATGCAGCACCTTTCTTTCCGATAATAACTTTCGTTATAACACGATTATATACGAAATGCCTTAACTGAGTTCCCAGATTGTTTTGGTATGGGTTCTTTGCCTGTATAGTACATACATTAAAATAAAGTCCCCGTCGATGTAACTTCCCCCGAATACAATACACTTGTTTCACCGTTCCAACATCTTCTGAAAATTCCATTGAAGTAATTTTCTGTGAGCGCGTCAATGACCCTCGTCACCGCCTCTTTCATTCCCTGAACGGTCTCGTTACGATAGTTTTTTATGTGTTTTTTCTTGAGTATAGTGTATGATCAAAAGTCACAGGGATCAAGTCCTGGACTATAGACGGGGGGGGACTGACTTTATGCCCATCTTGATCGAATAGTTTATCTTCTTTGGGGAAGACTCCATGCAAATCTTCTGCATCTTTAGTTCCTCGCGAATAATTCTGTGTACAATTCCCACAATGGTATTAAACAATGTATTTCCTGTCTCTAACAACGGTCCTTATCAATAAAATTATTTATTTGGGTAATCAACTCTAATGTTCTGACTTCCATACTTCGCCTAAACTTCTGATAATCTCTCACACTTTCTACCCCAGTTGAATCTTTATGCCACTCAAGAACTAATACTTGATTCATGCCAGATTGCCCGAAAACAGTATGACATATTTCATACGTTTCTGTAGGATTTCTTTAAGTTGAAAACAGAATTTTATTGCATATCTTTTTTGTCTTCACGTCCAGATTGCTTTTTTTGAAATTCACCAATCAGTCTTTAGTAGGACGTATTCCAATTCCTCTTATAGTTGTTCATTTGACACTGAAACCAGAACAATTCGTCAGTCCTCTCATATATATATATATATATATATATATATATATATATATGAGAGAGAAAGAGGGAAACAACATACTGAATTTTCAAGAATATACACCTATTTTAAATGGCTATACAAAAAAGTCTGGAAACTTGCTGGAGGCACCTCGTAAAATGGCTTCAGTATGGTGACTATTTCGAAAAATGAAACTCTGCTTACTGGTCTTGCACGCCAACCTTCCAAATAAACTGGAGGAAACAGACCGAAAAACGAGTTCGAACGCACATTGTAATCCACACATATCAGCAGCCGGCGGAAAATAACAAGCTGAGTTCAGTCAGCTCAGATCAGTCGGATAGCTAGAAAATATCCACGTTTTGATAATTCTAAATGTTTACATAGCAGGTGTTCCTGAGATCACTTAGTTTTTCGGAAGAATTATATCCGTCCAGCACGAAAGAAAAGAACATAGCTTCTTCAAAACCTATACGTTTTAATAATTCAGATCAATCGAATCCGAACATTACAGGTGTCACTTTGGTTTACAACGTTGATTTCTTTGACCTCGCCACCTTTGAGTGAATAATAGACCCTTTTCAAAATGTATAAATAAAGATGACGTTTCCATAACAGTTCCATTTAATTATTCACTTAAAGACACAGGTGTCAGTTTTGTTTATTGGATTAACCTTTTGAACCAGTCGCTTTAGCTATATAAAGACGAACTTTTATTCAACTTTGAATAGATTCTACTTGCATATTTTACCTTTTATAATATTCATGGAGCTGAATAGTTTTAGTCAACGTATGTTATTTTAAACCGATTTGTTAGCGTTAATGGGCGATAACCGCCGTTAAACCAGATAATTGTCGATATAGGATCAATATATTTATATGCACGTGAACATGAACAATTATGTATTGATGTTTTTAATCGCAAACATACAGTAACATCACGTTGATATACCGGCTATCAGTTGATAATTTAGTTAAGCGGTGTTAAGTCTGGTCAATACTAGATGGTTTACTATTTGAGTTTGTTTGTTTGTTTTACGGCATATAAACCACTTCGGGGTCATTTAATGCCGAAACGTAAGTCATGTTATATATTGGTTTGTTCTTAATGTTTTTTTTTGGGGGGGGCGTCCTTATATTTTAGTGTATTTCAGGAGATTGATAATTTTTATATTTTTAGTGTATTTCAGAAAATTGATCATTTTGGGGGGATCTATCTTGTTTAATATTGTTTTTAGATTGTTTTCTTGGTAATACTTTGTTCGAATTTGTTCAAGGTCAATGCAGTTCGTCAGTATATGATATACTGTGTAGGGTTCTTGACACGTTATACAGATAGGTGTCTCCTCCCCTTTTTAGTAGGTGATGAGAGTGTGACCTATTCGCAGTCTGGTCATTACTACGCCTTCTTTCCGTGTTTACTTTTGTGTCTCTCATTCCAATATTTGGTGTTATTTGGAATAGTTTATTTTCTGTACATGAGCTCCAGTTTTCTTGCCATTTTCTCTTCAAATGTGTGTTTATTTTAGTCTTTACGTATGTATGGCGGATTTTTCCACTTATGTGGTTTTGTTGCAGAGTTTCTTTTGCTGATTTTTCTACTTGTTCATTCATATAGATTCCGATATGGCTTGGTATTCAGCAAAAGGATAATGTTTTTCCTTGGTTATGACATCTATTTTGTTTAGCAGCTTTGTAATAAGTGGGGTTTTCATTTGTTTTTCTTTTAGTGATATTGATATTGAAAGTGAGCCTGTAACTACGGCATATTTTTGACGGTCATCGTTGGTTATTATATTTAGTGCCAAATCTATAGCTGTTGCTTCTGCGCTGAAAATAGAAGATTCGTTTTGTAGCCTTTTCCTTAGTTTTATTTTTTGTGGATGGCTGCGCATCCTACTTTGTCTCCATCTTTTGATCTGTCAGTATAAATTTGTGTGTATTCTTTATATGTATTCTGTATGTTTAGTAATTCTTCATGGAACATTGATTGGTGGGTTTTCGTTTTGGGATATTTAATTTTAATATTATGTGTGTTCGTTTGCTCATCCAGGGGGGAGTTTTTGATTTGTTATATTTGTGCATTTTTGTTATGTCTATTTGGGCTTCTGTGAGGTTTTTATGCGGAGGCTATAAGGTTTGATATTTTCTTTCCTGTTGAAGAGATGTGTGTATTGCGGATGGAGGGTACATTGGTATGCAGTATTTGATGGAAATGATGCCAGCTTTAGGTAATATTGTAGCGCTTACTTCTGTTGTCTTAGTATCGGAGGAGTCTCATAAACCTCTATATAGAGGTTTTCTACTGGAGAGGTTCTTAATGCCCCCAAGACCAATAACAGCCTTGCATGAACTGCAAAAAAAAGATAATCGCCCGGGGATATACAAGCGTCTGCAGACCGTTTGTAAATTTAAATTTTTTCCTTGGATAGACGCCGGTTCCGATCGCAAGTAAATGCTGCTTCAGTCCGGCTTTTAGTGTTCGAAAGATTAACTTAAGTGGCGAATGGTAATTAATTTGATAGAGAGAAAAAAGAAATATATATTACATTATAATTTCGAATGGTAGAAAATTTGTACTTGAAAATTGTACATACGGTTGACAGTAAAATATGTGACATTTATTTTAATCAGGGAAGATAAAGATATTTTATATACAATTGCAATTCCTAGTTGTGCAGTATAATATTTAAGCCGCGAAAATAGGGCTCTCTATCAAACTTATTGTGAGAAATAAATTGTCATTTTGTCATACAATAGTTTATCTATCATGATATATTAAGTGTGCGAATTGACATAAAAAGTCTGGTTATTAGCACTGTCTGAAAGGAAATGGTAATTTAATCTGTTCCAACATATTAACAAATTGGTAATCTCCAAAAATACCGTTAGGGCTTACAACATGGCCGCCAGAAGAGTTACGTGATCCGGTAGGTGTATCAGAATTTTAGGCGGAATTTTTGACACCCCCAACAAAAAACTGCGAATAAAATATATAAAACTCTCAATTTCTGTTTTTAAAGTGGATTGTCAATTTTCTTTATGAAATATACTTCCAAAATAAACTATTACAGTCGTTTAAAACATAATAGAAGTATTATTTTTTATTTTTTAAAAACAATGTTTACAAAATGTCTACGAACGTGCGTAGACATTTTGTAAACATTAAAGTAAAGTAATTAATCATATTTTTTTAATTTCGCTCGAATAGATAATACGTGATTTTAAAATGCATTGGTTTGATGACTTGTGTATTCCTGACCTACAACTTTCAATTCTTAGTTGCGGATAACCCCCTGTATTGGGCAGGTGTCAGAATTGGAAATGCGTCATTACATTCCCGGATACAATATATGGAGAATAGTAGTGACTATGTAGCAAAATTTCAACACAAAATATCGATTGTTTTAATGTAACAGCTACGTGGTCGTAGCTTTTAACTTTTAGAGCTGAAAAAAATAGGATACTTTATATTTAGACCGATATTCCTTATTTTAGACGATGCATCATTGCGTATAAAAACGTCTCGATACTCGTACTTTTCTACAATCTTTTGAATTCTATCTAAAATTGTATTTCTAGTGTTGGCTTCCATTCCAGGCCTAACATTTCATTTGCGTAGTATGCCTAGATTAGTAGTAAAATGATATATGGCTGTTTTCCCAACCTGGTTATCACAAAAAAAATTTTCTTTGACTGCTAATCAAAAATTGTATTTTTTTTCTATATTACTAATCAAAAGATGTCTTGTATTTTTAGCATCTAATCAAATAATATAGACCGGACTGAAAATCACGTGTGGTTTTTCTATATTGCTAATAAGATAGTGTCTGCTTTTCCTAGACGGCTAATCAAATAATGCCTGGTTTTCTAAGGCTGATAATAGAATTCCAATTTATTTTTCCTCAGCTCATAAGCAGAAGCTGTCTGGTTTTCCTAGACTTGTACCCAATACATGTTTGGGTCATCCTAGACTGGTAAGCAAAGCTAATCTGGTTTTACTTATGTGGCAATAGAGAAATGTTTTTTTCTAGGCTAGTAAGCGAAAAAGTTTTTTTTTCTTAGGTAGATGAACAAAATATTTGTTTTCTACGCTTGTTACGAAAATATGTCTGAGTTTACTTGACTGATAATCAAAAAATGTTTATTTTTTCTTGGATGGTAAACAAAATGTTCGGTTTTTGTAGGCCGGTTAACAAAACAAACTTGGTATTCCTAGGCTGGTTAGCGAAATGCGTTTGGCTTTCCTAGGCTGGTTAACGTGTTTGATTTATTATGTCTGTTAAGAGAAGATGATTTTCTGTCATTCTCTGTAGAAATTTATATCAGCTAGAATTTCAAGGTATTCATTTTCGAAATACATATAACTGTTCATTCGTATTCAGCTGGTTAATAATATATATATATTGGCTGTACTTCGCAACCGAAGATTAGTGCGCATGAGTTTACATTGAGGATACTTTTGTTGCCGGAGTAGTTGTGAGGATTATAGTGTAGTTTGCAAACTAAATCATATATGTAACTAAATACAACGAATGCTTTTGTTTTTTTATGTCTTACCTTCTGAAAACAAAAGTATTCTACTTTTTAGACTGCAATCCTATGTTGATTTATTTTTAAGTGTTGCAATAAAATGATCGATGTCTATATATCATACTTTCTTAGCATCGGCATATCAAATATAATGATTAATGAGGCTGCCCTTACGTATACATCGACAGCAAAAGACCGCGATGTCTACAGCAAATCATTTTTAAAAGACGCGGACGAGACATTCAGTCGTCTGAAATAAATGTTACAACTATTTTTGAACACGATAAATGTTTTGTTTTTTGTCGACATCATAAAAGAAACCCAGACTCGTCTAGAAGTTGTCTACGATCGGACGGTAGACAGTAAAATATGTTAAGTATGATCTCAATCTAGGAAAAAATTACGCAAAGGTCCTTGTTCCAAAATAGCTAGTGTTTTGAATCTTGTTTTCTTTTTCACATTTGCATTTGTTGCTCTGTTATTTTCTTCGGTAAATTACTGTTTAGTCTTCATCTTCGGGCGAAATTTCATGGATGTTTTTTAACTGTCGTGTTTTTCTTGGGATTATTATTTATTTTAATTATTATTTCATAGTGTATTTAAACTTTTATCGCTGGGATGCTTCCTTTTCTTATTCCCTTACCCCCCCCCCCCCGACAAAAGGAGGGTGAACCTGTAAATTCACCCTTGTCCGTCCGTCCGTACTTTTCTCAAAAACCACGCCTCATAATTTTTGGAAGTTTAGCAAAATATTAAACATGATATGAGTAAAAAACTAACAGAACGGATTTTCCAAGAAAACTCACGTTGTCCATCTAGATTAAAATGGTTAAAATAGACACTTTTGTGCGTATTAAAAAATTGATGCTTGGATTTTGATGAAATTTTCTGAAAAGTTGTTACTAATTGATTTCTATATAATTTTGCTTGTCTATACTTCGCGATAACTCTTGAGTGTAGCCCAGAAACTCTGTTAGGTCTAAAACCACTCCATTTTTTGGACTATTTTACTATTTGTCCAAAATTTTCTGTGTATTTTTATTTTTACAGCTTTGCATGGTGCTGAACTCTTGATCATTCTTGAAGTGTAACTCGTGAACATTCATGCTTCACGTTGTTTTAAATCTCGTCTTGTTTGATGTCGCGTTTGAATTTTTCTTCAATTTCTGTTTTTCTTTCGCTCCAGTTTTTCTGTTCTCATGCTTTCACAATCATTCATGAATTTTTTCTTTTAATATCTTGTTTTTGTCGAATTATTTATTTTGTCGAATTATTTATTTTGTCGAATTATTTATGTTGTCGTATTATTTACGTTGTCGTATTATTTATGTTGTCGTATTATTTATGTTGTCGTATTATTTATGTTGTCGTATTATTTATGTTGTCGTATTATTTATGTTGTCGAATTATTTATGTTGTCGAATTATTTATGTTGTCGAATTATTTATGTTGTCGAATTATTTATGTTGTCGTATTATTTATGTTGTCGAATTATTTATGTTGTCGAATTATTTATGTTGTCGAATTATTTATGTTGTCGAATTATTTATGTTGTCGAATTGTTTATGTTGTCGTATTATTTATGTTGTCGTATTATTTATGTTGTCGTATTATTTATGTTGTCGTATTATTTATGTTGTCGTATTATTTATGTTGTCGTATTTATGTTGTCGAATTATTTATGTTGTCGAATTATTTATGTTGTCGTATTATTTATGTTGTCGTATTATTTATGTTGTCGCATTATTTATGTTGTCGCATTATTTATGTTGTCGCATTATTTATGTTGTCGTATTATTTATGTTGTCGAATTATTTATGTTGTCGAATTATTTATGTTGTCGAATTATTTATGTTGTCGAATTATTTATGTTGTCGTATTATTTATGTTGTCGTATTATTTATGTCGTCGTATTATTTATGTCGTCGTATTATTTATGTTGTCGTATTATTTATGTTGTCGAATTATTTATGTTGTCGAATTATTTATGTTGTCGAATTATTTATGTTGTCGAATTATTTATGTTGTCGAATTATTTATGTTGTCGAATTATTTATGTTGTCGAATTATTTATGTTGTCGAATTATTTATGTTGTCGAATTATTTATGTTGTCGAATTATTTATGTTGTCGAATTATTTATGTTGTCGAATTATTTATGTTGTCGAATAAATTTTTAGGATTATTTTTTGTCGAATAAATTTTTTAGGATTATTTTTTGTCGAATAAATTTTTTAGGGTTATTTTTTGTCGAATAAATTTTTTAGGGTTATTTTTTGTCGAATAAATTTTTTAGGGTTATTTTTTGTCGAATAAATTTTTTAGGGTTATTTTTTGTCGAATAAATTTTTTAGGGTTATTTTTTGTCGAATAAATTTTTTAGGATTATTTTTTGTCGAATAAATTTTTTAGGATTATTTTTTGTCGAATAAATTTTTTAGGATTATTTTTTGTCGAATAAATGTTTTAGGATTATTTTTTGTCGAATAAATGTTTTAGGATTATTTTTTGTCGAATAAATGTTTTAGGATTATTTTTTGTCGAATAAATGTTTTAGGATTATTTTTTGTCGAATAAATGTTTTAGGATTATTTTTTGTCGAATAAATGTTTTAGGATTATTTTTTGTCGAATAAATGTTTTAGGATTATTTTTTGTCGAATAAATGTTTTAGGATTATTTTTTGTCGAATAAATGTTTTAGGATTATTTTTTGTCGAATAAATGTTTTAGGATTATTTTTTGTCGAATAAATGTTTTAGGATTATTTTTTGTCGAATAAATGTTTTAGGATTATTTTTTGTCGAATAAATGTTTTAGGATTATTTTTTGTCGAATAAATGTTTTAGGATTATTTTTTGTCGAATAAATGTTTTAGGATTATTTTTTGTCGAATAAATGTTTTAGGATTATTTTTTGTCGAATAAATGTTTTAGGATTATTTTTTGTCGAATAAATGTTTTAGGATTATTTTTTGTCGCATAAATGTTTTAGGATTATTTTTTGTCGAATAAATGTTTTTAGGACTTTTTGTCGAATAAATGTTTTTAGGACTTTTTTGTCGAATAAATGTTTTTAGGTCTTTTTTGTCGAATAAATGTTTTTAGGACTTTTTGTCGAATAAATGTTTTTAGGACTATTTTTGTCGAATAAATGTTTTTAGGACTATTTTTGTCGAATAAATGTTTTTAGGACTATTTTTGTCGAATAAATGTTTTTAGGACTATTTTTGTCGAATAAATGTTTTTAGGACTATTTTTGTCGAATGATCTTTTAATTTTTTAACATTTAATTAAATTTTTTACTTAAATCTTTTAAATTAGTTTTTACTTTTTTATGAATTCTTTGCTTTTCATTGAAATCTTTTATTTTACGTAAGATTATTTTTTATTCTTTGTTAGCATCTTGGTTTTTGTTTGAATTTCCATCCGTTGTAAAATACTTTTCTCGTTTTTCGTCGATTTTTGCTCCTCATAACTCGAATCTTTTTCGTAATTTTTGACAAACACTTTTAGCCGGCTGTCTTGTAGTCTTTTATTACCGCTTTTGCAAATGCATCTTTCGCTTGTATGGTATATTTCATGCATGAATCTTTCACAGAAATATGTTCTACCCAGACTGACATAGCAAGTTGTGGCAGCTAAATTGGCCGACTAAAGAAAGGAGCATTTGACAGTCTTACTCAGACTACGACTTAATCTGAAACATTTCGTATAACATCCAACGAAACATTTATTTAACGTCCATTTATATTAAAATGAATTGAATCCATTCATATTAAATCACGTGGCACTATTAAAAATTCGAATAGCCGTCTGTTTTATTACGTAATAAAAATCAATAGCGGTCGTTTGACTAAGTATTGGCACTTTTAAGTTAATATAATTGCCTTGTTGCAACGATTTGTTAAGTCTTATGCCATTTAAATACATGATTAGAAACGTCAATTTGTCAAAACAAAGGATGAGAAAATATACCAACAGCAGCAGTTTTCTGTTACTATGAGACGCTTTTTTATTTACAGGCCGCCCTATTTAGAATGGTATAAATCAAGGCCTTAAGACGGGCAAAACAAATCAGTAATACAATTTTAGATACTTTGATTTCTTAAGAATTGCCTAAGTAATATTGAATTTCCCTAATGAAATAAAAATAACACTGGTCAACAAAAAGAAACTTTTAAAAAGGTGGCTGATATTGTTTAACTGATTTACTATATTTTTGCCATGCTAAATCTAGAAATCCATTTTGCTTTCGGAGGTCAAATTTTTTCAAATTTTTTTGTAAATTTGAATTTAAAATTATGCGACTTATATTTTTTAAAACAATGTTTTCAAGATTTACTAATGATGTTTCAATGGCAAAATGTCAGTTTTTATGATAAAATTGCTGTATTCTAACAAAGAATCATGTACACTTCATGTACAGTACATGTAACTAAAAATGAAAACTTAATGTTTGCATTATTACGGTGTAAATTTTCGTTTTTTTTATTGTCGCGAATGTTTTTGTGCTTGCACATCTCTTTTTAAATTCAAACAGTAGTCCGCCATCATAACCATTCCCCACCTTCCCTGGTAGCGTGATTCCATTTCTCTCAAATCCCGGTGAAAGCGCTCTCCATGCTCATCGCTTAAAGAGCCAAGATTTTCGGGAAAGTGGTCCATGTGCGAGTACAGGTAGTGCATTTTTATGCTCATATTGCAGCCAAGGTTCCTAAAGGCCACTAACATGTTTGCTACTAGATCTTTATAGTTCTCTGCTTTTGTGTTGGCTAGTAAATTCATCACGACCTGAACAAAGCAATTCCACGCTTGTTGCTCAACAGGATTCATGGTCGCCTTAAACACGGGAGAGTTTTTGATCAGCTGCCTAATTTGAGGACCATCAAAAATACCAGCTTTTAATTTTTCAGTTGACAAATTGGGGAAGGTTTTACACAGAAACTGAAAACACCGTCTATCTTTATCCAGGGTTTTTGTGAATTGCTTCATCAAACCGAGCTTTATGTGCAGTGGAGGAAATAAAATACGCCCCCTGTCAACTAGAGGCTTGTTTATCAGATTTTTTCCTCTACAAATTGCAAGCTCTTCGCGTACTGGCCATTCTTTTTTCACGTAATGTTGAGTACGATCCCTACTATCCCAGAGGCATAAAAAGCATGGGTATTTGGTAAGTCCAGACTGTTGACCAAGCAAGTCAGCTATTTATGTTGGTCATAAGAAATTTTTTCTAGGACGTACAAAATTGCTTCATGCTGTTCTTTTAATGTTGTCGAATGTGCCAATGACACAGATGCAAATTGATTTCCAATGTGTAACAACACACATTTCAAAGACCTTTTGCCGCTGTCGATAAAAAGTCGCCAGTCCTATGATTTGTATTCAGGTACGCCGAGATGTTTCAGTAGCTCTACTATGTCATTGCAATAGACTAATTCTTTTTCTTGAGCAAAATATCTTAAAAATTCCTGGTGCCTGGTACGGAAGAAACTTACCTTAACTTTACCATTTAACATGTTATTGTCCTTTAAACGAGATGCAAGAAGTTCGGCAGTCTTTTGGCAAATTTAAATCGCGAACAAGATCGTTTAGTTCGTTTTGGGAAAACAATTTTGGCTGCTCATCATTGTCATCGGGAAAGGATGCATCATGATAATCATCGGTAGTGGTAATGCTTTGAGTTTCATCCTGGCTACTGCTGATTTCTTAAATACTTGTATCTTCAAATACAGGTTCGGGAATTTCTTCGCTATGAGGAGTAGGGCGCATAGCTGACGGAAGATTGGGATACTCCAGTGTAGTGCGATTTTTTCTGTTAATCCTCATGACATTGATAGCACAAAAGTAGCAATCGGCTGCATGATTTGAAGGCTGTCGCAAAATCATGGGGATGCCAAAGTTCATGGACTTTCGCGTGCCTTTGCTCCATTGACGGAGATGCTCTGTGCATCTTTTGCAAACCATGTAAGGTGCCCAACTTTTGTCTTGATCGCCGAGCTTCATGCCAAAATATGCATAGTAAACGCGCTTGATAAAGTTGGTGACAGTATTGCGATTTGGTGCAAGTGTGTATTCACCACAAACATAGCAAAACATATCTGGCTTATTTACACACATTCTTCGAGTCGCCATTGTATACCTGAAAAAATTAAAAATTAAATCTGTGTACGTTGTCTCCATGAAATTTAAAGTCTCTATCAAAAATATTCCGCACAATTATATATTTGTCCTGCGAACAGTTTTAATCGCACAGTAATGAAATAATTTGATTCTGAAACACACAGAACCAATACGTAAGACTTACCTTCTCGTCTGCTTTCATATTTTGGTGTGTTTTAATAACAAGTTTTACCATTGAATTCCCGTATGGGCCAAATAAACTCTTATCTTATCTTTAAATATCGCATAATAATCGCAAAACTTGGACTCCCTAATTAAAATTTAATCAAAAATTGTTTATTCAAATGTTTTCTTCTTTGTATTGCTAGTGCTAAAAGATTTAATTTGTTCAGGTAATAGAACTTTAAACGGTAAATGGTTAATACTTCTGTTGTACCTTTCTCGGGGATTTAAAAGTTACAAAATAGAAAATTAACAGTAGCTTAAAATGTCGACCTGTCCCACCAAAAAGAGTGTTATTTTTGTATTCAGCACATCAAAATTGTCCAAAATCAGCTTACAAAACAGACACCAAATTTGCTGTTGACCAGTGTAATTCGTAATTTACAAACATTTTTTTAAACAAGAGGAATAAAAGGAATGGGAGCCTACTAGAACTTAGAAATTTTTATACCAAAACCTGATAGATGAAAAGATTTAGAGTAGGGAAAGTCTTGTTTGCTAATTTTCAAGAACGACTGCAATCTAATTTTAATTTTGCTAATTTTCAACTTTCAATTTTGCTAATTTTCAATATAACGTGCAATCAAGCAGTGTTTATAAACTTGACTGTTTAACATTCAGCATTAAGTAGATGTATTAGGTTGGTGCAAACATGTCGTTTTGGCGCGTATATATATATATATATATATATATATAGCGACAGTATCTTTGCACCAACCTAATAGAAAGAGTGCCACATACATATTTCTATTCAAGTGAATTTCTTTGTAAGCTCGTTATAATTAGTTTTTTTCTATTGTTTCTATTTAATGGCCTCGGCAGGAAAACGAAAGGTCTTTTAAAGACCTTCCGTTTTCCTGCGAGAAAACAAAATTTCCCGACATCGGTATTCAGTGTGCGAGAGGGCGAATTCCAATTTGTTTTTTTGTTTTTTTTCGATGAAAACTTTCCCTCAGTGAGCGATGAAAAAATATTTTCTAGTTGTAAATGTGTTTTGGTGCGTGAATGGATGGCTGATGGATTTACTAATACCATGGACATGCTGGTTTTCTGTGTGTAGGTATATCTTAATCATCGAATTCACTATGCAACTAGTTATTTTATTCGTACAAATGTGTGTGGTAGTGCGTGTAATATATATAGCAACACTGATAAATAGTGAAAACTTGAAGGTGCTCAATACTATTGCAGAGCAAATATATATATTTATTTTATTTTATTACCGTTTAATCTGTTTAGTTACACGTGTTTCCGCTACCGAATCGTATCAACGATCCAGTAACTTCGTCAGACTTGGACAAAAGTGGCTATTATGATTCATCATAATCATAACCACTTCAGTCCAAGTGTGACGAAGTTACTGGATCGTTGATACGATTCGGTAGCGGAAACATGTGTAACTAAACAGATTAAACGGTAATAAATTAATATCTATAATATAAAGCTAGACGTCTGTGTGTGTGTAACTTGTCACGAATAGGCTCCTATATGGTTGACTATTTTTAAAAACTGATTGCATATAATGATAGAAGATGTATCGAGGATCAGGAATGGGTATGTTTGATTTGCAGAACGGTAGTTCATAAAAATTGTGGGGTCTGCGTTCGCGCATGGCCCCTCAAGTATGGAAATAAAAAATGAAAATAAAAAACGTTTACAAGTGTTTTTTTTTTATATATAGATGCACATAAAAATACTTTGATAAGTATGTTTTAACTTAAATAGGGATGGCATAATAAAATTGTGGGGTCTGCGTTCGCACCTAGCCTCAATAGAATAGAAATAGGCACAAACTTTAATAAAGACTTTTCACATCTATCTGCGTATATATAATTTGATAATTATGTTTCAGTTTGAAGAAATATGATATAATAAAATTATGGGATGTTCGTTCGCGCTTGATCTCCATAGAATGGAAATATGTCACAAAGTTTAACAAGGTTTTTTAATATAGATCCACAGAATATCGTTATAATGTTTGAACGTGAAGAGGTATGGTATAATAAATTATGGGGTTTATCTATTTTATTTTTACTTTCATCGTATTTTGCTTTGGTTTTGATACCCCCAAATTCGAAGCTATCTCTTTACAACCCTTCCTTTTCATAACCTATCATACTTTCATAAATCAGAGTCCATTTTCTGTAGGCTGCTTTTGAACCCAGACAACGACAGGTGCTTTGCTAGTGTATATATATATATATATATATATATATATATATATATATATATATATATATATATATATATATATATATATATAAATAAATACTTTATGACGTCCATGTTATACAAGGCCGGAAAGCAGGCTAGTAGAAGAGACTTAAACAGACTAGTAATTTTAACAACGCTTTGTTTTGCTTATGGAACGTTAATGATTTATGCACAGACAGTTAATTGGTGGATATTGTTAATATGGGTTTAGAATAAATTGACGCTTTCTTGTAAACGTTTTGCATAAACGAAACCATATACTGGAGCATCCGACGAGCATTACTCATGATAATAAGAGTGAGGGTCAGGCTCGCAATAAAAATGTAAGACACAAAATTTAGTTGTTATAAACAATGCTTCCCTTACCGTCAAACGATTAGAATGAACTTACATCATTCATGAGTTCGACTCCCTTTTGAGAGTGTAACTATTTTAAAAACAATAACAAATAGTAACGTTGATTACATTACAACTACTATATCTCGAAGCCTTACCAATGAGGATATCTATCCCATATTACAATATTTACACCTAATACGTTACTGCCCTCTCGAAAGTAAGAGAAACGCACAAACAATACGCCACGAAACCAATGTAAAGAAGTTTAAAATATTAAAATTATAGCAACCCTCTTTGGAAATAATATGCACACATTATTCCCGATGGTCTCTTTATGGAAAGACAAATAGTATAAACGAATTTTTCACAGGAACACCAAAAATATCATTATAAAAATTGTACGAAAAGTGAAAACAGAATAATTAAATTGAATATATATATATATATATATATATATATATATATATATATATATATATATATATATACAATAAAACCTAGTTTTTTGTTTTCTTTTGATTTTAGGGCGACACATTTATGCTCCCATCCTTTACTTATATATTCTTAATTACGCCTCGAGATTTACATGTTTTTTTACGCACATTTTATCTTTCTTTTAATAATAATATAATTGGATTTCATTCCCCTGTCCCTGTACCACTTTGTGAATTGTTCAACGGATTTCTGCCTTTTGGGTTGCTTTGGATCATCTTCCAATTACGCGCTTCCCTTGGATTTTACTTGTGCGAATGGAAATTTAACCAACTTTCTTGGATTCTGCAGTTTTGGACTTTTACTGTCATTGGATATTTTACCATTCACCAGACTATCCATTTACATGAAATCACTTTTTTCTTCACCATATTCCTTCTGCTTCATTTTTTTGTTATCAAGTAAGATCTGAGTTTCTTGTAGTTTCATCAAATACTTTGCAAGCAGAATCCGATCCCGCATTTTGCTAAATCCTACGCTCTGATGAGAAGGAAAGTATTTCTTCGAAACTCCGCGGATTAAGGACTATCAACTTATTTAGTGTTTCCTTTTTAAAATTAAATATGTTTTTAACTCTTTTTCCAGGTGTTTTTTACATGTTTTATTAACTATTTGTTCTTGTGTGTATATATATATATATATATATATATATATATATATATATATTACAAAAAACAAAACAAAAAAAGTCACTACAGTTTATTTTACACTTTTTATTAAAAAAATCAATCCAGGAAACTTCCTTATATATTAGAGCTGGCATATATTCAATGTAGCTACCTCAGCCTCAACCACTTCCTCGATACGGGTCAGGAACTGAAAGCATGCCCTTTTCACAAGCGCCGGCGTATAACGGCGATCAGACTTGCTTTGATGTTGGTGGAGGACATGTTACTGATGTTCTCGACGTATGAGCAAGCGAAGTAGTCAAACGGGTTCAGACCCGGGGAGGAGGTGGGCAATGAAAGGTTAAAAAGTCATAGCACTCCTTCTGAAACCAAGCCTTGGTTTCTTTGGACTTTTGGGCTGGCGCCGAGTCCTGCTGCCACACTTTGGTTCTGCTTGTGCTCCCTGATTACATAAGAGGATCACCACACACTTCAGAACATCCACGTACACTTTAGTGTTGAAAGTCAACACGACTTAAAAGATATGAAGTGGCATCATGCGGCCCTCACTTAAAACCACACCAAAAATTCTTACCGTGATCGGAAACATTTTTGTCATCCCCACAGGGCACGTCTGTTATTCGTGGCTATCCTGCGGTGCATTTTGAGGGTGTGTGCAATAGTCCAGCTGTCTTACTTGGATCTGTTGAGAGCATGTTGTACAGCGGCGAATCTCCGACTTCGCTCGTTTAATAGTGTCACTTTCAAACATAGTAGAGTGCTCCTATCGCTCTTGGGATTTCTACACAACTCGCCAACTAGTAGATGGTCTGCAAAAGAGAAAAAGAAAAAGAAAAGAAATCCGGTTGTCTTCAAACGGAAACAGAATCATTTTCTTCTTTTCTAGAGTGATAATTTTATCGTTAAACTGTATATATTATCCACAAGTATGTATAATTAAGTACACACACTCTCTCTTTCTCTCTCTATCTCTCTCTCTCTCTATGTATATATATATATATATATATATATATATATATATATATATATACACTGGTTCTGATAGCAGGGATGTTTTTAGGTCTTGCTGTACAAAAGAGGTTTTATGGGATTAGCACCTCTGGACGTCATGATACAACGTACAATTTCTGTCTTTCATAATAAACAACGGATAATATTTAAAGTAATATTAGGACTCGTGTGTGAATTCTGCGAAGCAAACTTATAATTATTTTAAGAGATTGCCTGTCTTGCAATAAAATATAGTTCACACGCGGAATTGAGTTAGCAGGGTGCCTTAATGGTGTTTTTATATTTTAAACACTTCCTCTAATATATATATATATATATATATATATATATATATATATATATATATATATATATACACTATATTTTAAAGCATGCCTCGCATATAAGTATAACTTCAATTAAATTACAAATCTTTTCATTTGAATTGCTTTTAAAATTTTCGATCACATACCTAGATTAAAATTCAAATATAGGACACATAGTGACGTTCCAACCTTTTTATTAATTCATTTTTCGACAAATTTAATTATCACCTT
>NC_136498.1:46447727-46512727 GCF_053919585.1 Euprymna scolopes
TATTGATTGAGCGAATGCAAATGTAGGGATTATTGATAGAGCAATTGTCCATGTGTGAATATCGATAGAGGAATTGAACCTGTGTGTGTGTGAATATCGACACAGGAATTTTGCATGTAACGAGTATTGAAAGAGCAATTGTGCACGTAGCAAGTGTTGACAGAGCGATTGTACATGTAGCGAGTATTGACAGAGCGATTGTACATGTAGCGAGTATTGACAGAGCGATTGTACATGTAGCGAGTATTGACAGAGCGATTGTACATGTAGCGAGTATTGATAGAGCGATTGTACATGTAGCGAGTATTGACAGAGCGATTGTACATGTAGCGAGTATTGACAGAGCGATT
Source organism: Euprymna scolopes (assembly GCF_053919585.1). Classification (NCBI taxonomy): domain Eukaryota; kingdom Metazoa; phylum Mollusca; class Cephalopoda; order Sepiida; family Sepiolidae; genus Euprymna; species Euprymna scolopes. The sequence continues at coordinate 46,448,078 of NC_136498.1, forward strand.
GTACATGTAGCGAGTATTGACAGAGCGATTGTACATGTAGCGAGTATTGACAGAGCGATTGTACATGTAGCGAGTATTGACAGAGCAATTGTACATGTAGCGAGTATTGACAGAGCAATTGTACATGTAGCGAGTATTAATTAGTGTATACATAGAATATTTATTTTGTTTGTATATATTTGTGTAATATATATTTATTTTTTATATATATAGCGCACATTAATTTTGTTTTTACATATAGTATTTGTTTTGGTTTTTCTATATATATACTGTGTATAGTGTGTATTTATTTGGTGAATATATATCTAGTGTGTATTTATTTGGTAAATATATATGTAGTGTGTATTTATTTAGTAAATATATATGTAATGTGTATTTATTTAGTAAATATATATCTAGTGTGTTTGTTTGGTCAATATATATCTAGTGTGTATTTGTTTGGTCAATATATATCTAGTGTGTATTTGTTTGGTCAATATATATCAAGTGTGTATTTGTTTGGTCAATATATATCTAGTGTGTATTTGTTTGGTCAATATAGATCTAGTGTGTATTTGTTTGGTCAATATATATCTAGTGTGTATTTGTTTGGTCAATATATAGCTAGTGTGTATTAGTTTGGTCAATATATAGCTAGTGTGTATTAGTTTGGTAAATATATAGCTAGTGTGTATTTGTTTGGTAAATATATAGCTAGTGTGTATTTGTTTGGTAAATATATAGCTAGTGTGTATTTGTTTGGTAAATATATAGCTAGTGTGTATTTGTTTGGTAAATATATAGCTTGTGTGTATTTGTTTGGTAAATATATACCTCGTGTGTATTTGTTTGGTAAATATATAGCTTGTGTGTATTTGTTTGGTAAATATATAGCTTGTGTGTATTTGTTTGGTAAATATATAGCTTGTGTGTATTTGTTTGATAAATATATACCTCGTGTGTATTTGTTTGGTAAATATATACCTCGTGTGTATTTGTTTGGTAAATATATACCTCGTGTGCATTTGTTTGGTAAATATACACCTCGTGTGTATTTGTTTGGTAAATTTACACCTCGTGTGTATTTGTTTGGTAAATTTACACCTCGTGTGTATTTGTTTGGTAAATATATACCTTGTGTGTATTTGTTTGGTAAATATATACCTTGTGCGTATTTGTTTGGTAAATATATACCTTGTGTGTATTTGTTTGGTAAATATATACCTTGTGCGTATTTGTTTGGTAAATATATACCTTGTGCGTATTTGTTTGGTAAATATATACCTTGTGCGTATTTGTTTGGTAAATATATACCTTGTGCGTATTTGTTTGGTAAATATATACCTTGTGCGTATTTGTTTGGTAAATATATACCTTGTGCGTATTTGTTTGGTAAATATATACCTTGTGCGTATTTGTTTGGTAAATATATACCTTGTGCGTATTTGTTTGGTAAATATATACCTTGTGCGTATTTGTTTGGTAAATATATACCTTGTGCGTATTTGTTTGGTAAATATATACCTTGTGCGTATTTGTTTGGTAAATATATACCTTGTGCGTATTTGTTTGGTAAATATATACCTTGTGCGTATTTGTTTGGTAAATATATACCTTGTGCGTATTTGTTTGGTAAATATATACCTTGTGCGTATTTGTTTGGTAAATATATACCTTGTGCGTATTTGTTTGGTAAATATATACCTTGTGCGTATTTGTTTGGTAAATATATACCTTGTGCGTATTTGTTTGGTAAATATATACCTTGTGCGTATTTGTTTGGTAAATATATACCTTGTGCGTATTTGTTTGGTAAATATATACCTTGTGCGTATTTGTTTGGTAAATATATACCTTGTGCGTATTTGTTTGGTAAATATATACCTTGTGCGTATTTGTTTGGTAAATATATACCTTGTGCGTATTTGTTTGGTAAATATATACCTTGTGTGTATTTGTTTGGTAAATATATACCTTGTGTGTATTTGTTTGGTAAATATATACCTTGTGCGTATTTGTTTGGTAAATATATACCTTGTGCGTATTTGTTTGGTAAATATATACCTTGTGCGTATTTGTTTGGTAAATATATACCTTGTGCGTATTTGTTTGGTAAATATATACCTTGTGCGTATTTGTTTGGTAAATATATACCTTGTGCGTATTTGTTTGGTAAATATATACCTTGTGCGTATTTGTTTGGTAAATATATACCTTGTGCGTATTTGTTTGGTAAATATATACCTTGTGCGTATTTGTTTGGTAAATATATACCTTGTGCGTATTTGTTTGGTAAATATATACCTTGTGCGTATTTGTTTGGTAAATATATACCTTGTGCGTATTTGTTTGGTAAATATATACCTTGTGCGTATTTGTTTGGTAAATATATACCTTGTGCGTATTTGTTTGGTAAATATATACCTTGTGCGTATTTGTTTGGTAAATATATACCTTGTGCGTATTTGTTTGGTAAATATATACCTTGTGCGTATTTGTTTGGTAAATATATACCTTGTGCGTATTTGTTTGGTAAATATATACCTTGTGCGTATTTGTTTGGTAAATATATACCTTGTGCGTATTTGTTTGGTAAATATATACCTTGTGCGTATTTGTTTGGTAAATATATACCTTGTGCGTATTTGTTTGGTAAATATATACCTTGTGCGTATTTGTTTGGTAAATATATACCTTGTGCGTATTTGTTTGGTAAATATATACCTTGTGCGTATTTGTTTGGTAAATATATACCTTGTGCGTATTTGTTTGGTAAATATATACCTTGTGCGTATTTGTTTGGTAAATATATACCTTGTGCGTATTTGTTTGGTAAATATATACCTTGTGCGTATTTGTTTGGTAAATATATACCTTGTGCGTATTTGTTTGGTAAATATATACCTTGTGCGTATTTGTTTGGTAAATATATACCTTGTGCGTATTTGTTTGGTAAATATATACCTTGTGCGTATTTGTTTGGTAAATATATACCTTGTGCGTATTTGTTTGGTAAATATATACCTTGTGCGTATTTGTTTGGTAAATATATACCTTGTGCGTATTTGTTTGGTAAATATATACCTTGTGCGTATTTGTTTGGTAAATATATACCTTGTGCGTATTTGTTTGGTAAATATATACCTTGTGCGTATTTGTTTGGTAAATATATACCTTGTGCGTATTTGTTTGGTAAATATATACCTTGTGCGTATTTGTTTGGTAAATATATACCTTGTGCGTATTTGTTTGGTAAATATATACCTTGTGCGTATTTGTTTGGTAAATATATACCTTGTGCGTATTTGTTTGGTAAATATATACCTTGTGCGTATTTGTTTGGTAAATATATACCTTGTGCGTATTTGTTTGGTAAATATATACCTTGTGCGTATTTGTTTGGTAAATATATACCTTGTGCGTATTTGTTTGGTAAATATATACCTTGTGCGTATTTGTTTGGTAAATATATACCTTGTGCGTATTTGTTTGGTAAATATATACCTTGTGCGTATTTGTTTGGTAAATATATACCTTGTGCGTATTTGTTTGGTAAATATATACCTTGTGCGTATTTGTTTGGTAAATATATACCTTGTGCGTATTTGTTTGGTAAATATATACCTTGTGCGTATTTGTTTGGTAAATATATACCTTGTGCGTATTTGTTTGGTAAATATATACCTTGTGCGTATTTGTTTGGTAAATATATACCTTGTGCGTATTTGTTTGGTAAATATATACCTTGTGTGTATTTGTTTAGTGTATATATTCCTTGTGTGTATTTGTTTGATTATATTTATATACAGGGAGTGATATATATAGTGAGTATATATGATCCATATATAAAGCGAGTATATAGTATGTTTATATACATAATTAGCACATATATATAGTTAGTGTGTATATATATAGTTAGTATGTATATATATAGTTAGTATGTATATATATAGTTAGTATGTATATATATAGTTAGTATGTATATATATATATAGTTAGTATGTATATATATATATATATATAGTTAGTATGTATATATATATATATAGTTAGTATGTATATATATATATATATAGTTAGTATGTATATATATAGTTTGTATGTATATATATATAGTTTGTATGTATATATATATATATATATAGTTTGTATATATATATATATAGTTTGTATATATATATATATAGTTTGTATATATATATATATAGTTTGTATATATATATATATAGTTTGTATATATATATATATATAGTTTGTATATATATATATATAGTTTGTATGTATATATATATAGTTTGTATGTATATATATATAGTTTGTATGTATATATATATAGTTTGTATGTATATATATATAGTTTGTATGTATATATATATAGTTTGTATGTATATATATATAGTTTGTATGTATATATATATAGTTTGTATGTATATATATATAGTTTGTATGTATATATATATAGTTTGTATGTATATATAGTTTGTATGTATATATAGTTTGTATGTATATATAGTTTGTATGTATATATAGTTTGTATGTATATATATATAGTTTGTATGTATATATATATAGTTTGTATGTATATATATATAGTTTGTATATATATATATAGTTTGTATGTATATATATATATAGTTTGTATGTATATATATATAGTTTGTATGTATATATATATAGTTTGTATGTATATATATATATAGTTTGTATGTATATATATATATAGTTTGTATGTATATATATATATAGTTTGTATGTATATATATATATAGTTTGTATGTATATATATATAGTTTGTATGTATATATATAGTTTGTATGTATATATATATAGTTTGTATGTATATATATATATAGTTTGTATGTATATATATATATAGTTTGTATGTATATATATATATAGTTTGTATGTATATATATATATAGTTTGTATGTATATATATAGTTTGTATGTATATATATAGTTTGTATGTATATATATAGTTTGTATGTATATATATATATATAGTTTGTATGTATATATATATATATAGTTTGTATGTATATATATATATATATATAGTTTGTATGTATATATATATATATATAGTTTGTATGTATATATATATATATAGTTTGTATGTATATATATATATATAGTTTGTATGTATATATATATATATAGTTTGTATGTATATATATATATATATAGTTTGTATGTATATATATATATAGTTTGTATGTATATATATATATAGTTTGTATGTGTATATATATATAGTTTGTATGTGTATATATATATAGTTTGTATGTGTATATATATATAGTTTGTATGTGTATATATATATAGTTTGTATGTGTATATATATATAGTTTGTATGTGTATATATATATAGTTTGTATGTGTATATATATATAGTTTGTATGTGTATATATATATATAGTTTGTATGTATATATATATATATATATATATATAGTTTGTATGTATATATATATATATATATATATAGTTTGTATGTATATATATATATATATAGTTTGTATGTATATATATATATATATAGTTTGTATGTATATATATATATATATAGTTTGTATGTATATATATATATATATATAGTTTGTATGTATATATATATATATATATATAGTTTGTATGTATATATATATAGTTTGTGTATATATATATATATAGTTTGTGTATGTATATATATAGTTTGTATGTATGTATACATATATATATATATATATATATATATATATATATATTTTAAATAAAATGGTAGGCGGAAGTTTCTCGAGAGCTCTTTCGGCTATCATCTCTTCAGGAGCAAATAGATAGCAATCTAAATAATATTGTGACGAAAATAAAGAGTTCTATAGGGGAACCTATTTAATGTGCCAACGTACGGGGGCATTAATTAAATTTATTTACGTTTAAAAAACGATTAAAAATGTTGGCACAACGAGGGAGAGAAAAAAAAAGCGGGAGAAAAATTCAAAGTTCCCCAAAGAGAACAATGCGTTTGATGTTTCCTTTTGCCGGCACAAAGAAGGTTGACGCACCGCGATAGAGACGGCCTCCAAAATCTTTAAATGTTTTTTGGAGTCCGCTCTATGTAGCACCTCGAACCAATCTATTTTATATCTATCGGCACAGCATGGGTTGTCAACCAAATTCTGGCCAATAGCAGAGTCCAAGGCTGCAGAAGGAGGGAGACCTCCGAAACCCATCCTCCTTTGTCTGATCTTCGATGGAACATGCTGGTATATACGAGTCAAAAGGTGCAAGGATGTTCGCCCAACATAACCAGCATCGCACTGGCATTTAAACTCATATACAATATTACTATTTTGGATGTAAGGCAAACTATCCTTGCGGAAAGACGGAAAAGCAGGTCTCGTAGTATATACCACACGCAAGGTCACCGAATTGAAGCAATCGTAAATACTTCTTCGAATCTGTTGTTAAATTATATTACTCCCCTCCCCTATCCACGGTAATTTCAAATAAACCGGGCATTTCAAGGGTCCAAACTTTTTAGGGGATTTAAAATCCGCAACCTTTTTGAAAATACAATCATCAATAAGGTCAACAGGATAACCATTATTGATGAATATTTCCCTGATCTTATCGAGTTCGACATCCAATCTGTTAGGCGAACAAATCATGAGGGCTCTATGTACCAAAGTATTAATTAAGCCGACCTTACGTAATTTAGGTACAAAAGACAACCAGTTCACATATAGGCCAGTAAATCTCGGCTTTCTATAAATTCTAGTGAGAAAGCCCCCCCCCCTTGAGCGTTCGACAAGAACATCCAAGAAAGGAAGCGAATTGTCCTTCTCACTTTCCATAGTGAACTTGAGAGCCCCATGTAAAGAATTCAACCTATTAAAAAATGTCGATGCATCACTTTGCGAAGGAAAAATAGCAAAAGTGTCGTCAACATATCTGAAATATGCAGTGGGTTTAGATGTAGAATTAAACATAACGGATTCATAACACCCGACGAAAATATCCGCTAAAGTTGGGGCCAACGGACTCCCCATTGAAACCCCGTCAACCTGACAGTACATAATATCACAAAAACTAAATTCCACGGATTTCGTACACATTAAAATGAGTTCAATAAGAATCTCTTTAGAAAACCGTGGAGCAGTCAGGCGACCATCATATAAAGCGTCGGCACATATGCGTATAGTCTCATCCAACGGTATGTTGGTGAAAAGACTAGAGACCTCAAATGAACACATGAAAGACGTATCTGCATTAGAATCCAACCCACGTACACAATCAACGAACCGAAAGGAATCTGGGATACAATGCGTGGTGTATAGCTCACGCACAGGTTGCAGAATTTCTACAAGCCACTGAGCCAAAGAATGTTGTGCTGAACCAACCATTGATAAAATGGGTCTCAGTGGAACACCTTGCTTGTGGATTTTAGGGAGACCATACATTCTGGAACGTTGTGACCCAGAGGGCCTGATCCTGTCATAGACATCCTTGCAAAACACCTTCTTTTTAAATAATGCAAGTAAACGTCTCTGCATTTTAGCCTCGTTCTTGCAAGTATTATCCGTCAACTCGACAGCGCCGAGTTTACGGAATTTCGAACTATCATTGAGAATCACTGCCATTTTCTCAACGTAGTCGGATTTATCCAAAATCACCACTCCTGCACCTTTGTCTGGTTTACACATATAAATATCGGTATTAGATTTTAACGCTTTCATCGTTTTAAATTGCGTTATGTTCCAGACAAAGTCGCTAAAATCAACAGGAATGTTACTATATCGGTGAGCTAAAATAGATTGGTCGAGGTGCTACATAGAGCGGACTCCAAAAACCATGTAAAGATTTTGGAGGCCGTCTCTATCGCGGTGCGTCAACCTTCTTTGTGCCGGCAAAAGGAAACATCAAACGCATTGTTTCTCTTTGGGGAACTTTGAATTTTTCTCCCGCTTTTTTTTTCTCTCCCTCGTTGTGCCAACATTTTAATCGTTTTTTAAACGTAAATAAATTTAATTAATGCGCCCGTACCTTGGCACATTAAATAAGTTCCCCTATAGAACTCTTTATTTTCGTCACAATATTAATTAGATTGCTATCGATTTGCTCCTGAAGAGATGATAGCCGAAATAGCTCTCGAGAAACTTCCGCCTACCATTTTATTTAAAACCATATATAAATTCTGTACCTCTAAACATTTATATATATATATATATATATATATATATATATATATATAGTTTGTATGTATATATATATAGTTTGTATGTATATATATATAGTTTGTATGTATATATATATATAGTTTGTATGTATATATATATAGTTTGTATGTATATATATATAGTTTGTATGTATATATATATAGTTTGTATGTATATATATATAGTTTGTATGTATATATATATAGTTTGTATGTATATATATATATAGTTTGTATGTATATATATATAGTTTGTATGTATATATATATAGTTTGTATGTATACATATATATAGTTTGTATGTATATATATATATAGTTTGTATGTATATATATATATAGTTTGTATGTATATATATATATAGTTTGTATATATATATATATATATATATATATATATATATATATATATATATATATAGTTTGTATTTATGTATGTAAATAGTTAGTATGCTTGGATTTTTTTCTTTATAATATATGGCAGTCCTAATTTTAGAAACTTATGTAATAACAGGGCAATATCGTGAATGAATGACAAGTCTAAATTTCACAGTTAATTATTTTGACCGTCTTACAAGTTATATTTTTTTATTTCAGTTAGCATTTACAATATTTGACACGATTTTATTGTGGGGGCACTTAAGTACCTTACTATTTTATCAAACAGTGAATTGATTTTGCCTGTAATTAATTATTAATTGCAACAAGTGTCTATCAAAAGGATATAAAGTTCGTTTGGACATTATTACAATCCGAAAATTGGAAAAGAAACTATAAATACCTTAAATTATGTTTTCATTACGCGATTTTTAATTTCAAAGCAGTTTATCTGCAACATGTATAACAAAATTTATTTTTCTCTCAAAATACTTAAAAAAAACATTGTTATTAAAAGTTTAAGCGCCGGCAACAAAAATGAGTGCACACCTTACGAAAAGTTGTGAATATTAACATACAACATAGTAACTCTCACTATGTTGTGTGGCCACCCTCATTATCTAAAAATGATTTTACTCTCCAGGACATGGAGTTTACCAGAGCTTCACATGGGGCCACTGTAAACACTTCAATTACGATGTCGCGGAACTGGCAGATATCTGAGTTCTGCGCACATCCACTTTCCGCTTGAATTTGCCCTAAAGATGTTGTATTGGATTCAATCTGAAGACATGCTCGGCCAGTCCGTCGCATTGAGGCTAAGCCTTTTCAGTAAAGCAGTGGTTGTCTTTGGTGTGTGTTTTCGGTCATTGTCATGCTGGAACAATGCTCTGCGACCAAATTTCTGGAGAGATATCATGCTCTGTTGGAGTTCATGTTTCTCTCAATGAAATTTAACTCTCCAATATTAGCAGCACTCGTGCAGCCCCATACCATAACATTTCCACCACCATGCTGGACTGTAAGCATGACATACTTATCTTTGTACCCTCAGCTGATTACTGCCACATGCTTAAGGCCACCAAACCTAAAATAAAATTGCATTTCATCGGACCATGAGACATGGTCCAGGGGCTTTGTTAACATGTCTACAGCAAACTGTTGGAAGGCTTTCTTTTGTATTGCCTTTAGAAGAGACTTCCTCCTGCAGTGACAGACATGCACACCAATTTGATATAGTGTGCGTCGTATGGTCTGAACACTAAAGGCCGAGCCCCCACCATCTTAATCTCTGCAGCAATGCTAACAGAAATCCTACGCCGATTTTCCAGTGATAGCATTTAGCTGTGACGCTCAGCATATGCGCTCAGCTCCTTTGCACGATTTTCCCTACGTCTGTTCTGAGTGTACAATGCTTTTTTTAAATGCAGGATGATCTTAGCCACTGGGCTGCAGGTCAGTTTCAAGGAGTTAGCAATCTTATCTTGGCCATCTTTGTTACACAACAATATGGTATTTTTAAGATCTTCAGAGAGTTCTTTGCCATGTGGTACCATGTTAGAACTTTCAGTGATTGGTACGAGTGTGAGAGCTGCACTACAAATTTGAATACACCTGCTCTCTATGAACGCATGGCATAGTTACACTAATGAGTCAAATGACTTTTTAGAAAGATATAACGCAGTACTCAATTTAGACAAGTAGAGGTGTAGTTTTTTTTTGGGGGGGATTATACTCCCTTTTAAAGGGTGAAGTTTCTTAGGGGTGCATTTACTTTTGTTGTCAGGGATTTAGTTTTCAATGACTAAATTTTGAGTTATTTTGAAGGGAAAATATATTAACTCTGTGATATATGCTGCAGGCAGACTACTTTTCAAGGTTTCCAAAAATCATTTTTTCAGTGTTGTCCAATGAAGAGATATGCTTAAATATTTGTAGATATGTGAGATGTGTACTCACTGCTGTGATTCACTCTATATAATGGGTGTTCATTTAGTTATATATCTTTTTGAAAACATATTTTCTTCAATTATACGCAAAATCTTTTGGAAATGGAGCGGTTTCATCGACTTATTCTGTTAGATCTAAGGCGAAGCACGCTCAGTCAACAGACCAATTGGTCAACAGTTTCGTTATCGAGGTTTGAAAAAACGAGATGATACAAAACACATTCTACGTTGCTTATTTTAACTGAGTATTGTTACTCTAGAAATAACATCCTGTGTAGTTAAACGTTATTTGCTAGGATTTTAATTGCCACTAGATTAATTGAATGAAGTTTATTCTATCTTCTAATTAAAATATCTCCCTCTATTTAGGCTCTTTTCTTTCTGTGTTTCTCTCTCTCTCATTTTGTTTTACTTTCGCGGTTCGTCTCTCTCTCTCTTTCTCTCTCTCTCTCTCTCTCTGTTTTTCCTTTTTTCTACTTTGTATATATATACATATATGACCAGTAAATTTCATTCTTCCACCAACGTGCACCTGTCACTCATTGCTTGTTTTCTATTTTCACTGAAACTCATTTAACCTTTGCTGACTCGAAGACATTGAGTTATTTTCTTGGACACATGGTCGTCCTGCCAAAGAACATAAAAAAGCATTAGAAAATGAACACAGACATCCAAATCAAAAATCTAAATTAAATATTTTTTTTTAGATTTGCATAGACATCGTAGCAATGACCTTTCTGTGATCAAGGAGAACGTAGACGCTGATGCGAAATGTGGAAAATATAACTTTTTAAAAGTGTGTATGTTTTAGAGTAAAAGCAAAAAATAATCTGTAAAAATGGGTTGGCGATTGACTTACTTGCTAATGGCAGTGATTAATGAATCGGCTTCTATTTCCGGCTGGTTTCCTATATTCGGAAAAGATAGACACGTTCAATTTCCCCTAACTATAAATAAATAGCAACATGTGTTTAATAAATTGTAACCAATAAAATATTTTACCAGCACATGGAATCATTCTGTATTTAACCCTCATAGAAATACAAACTAATTCGCAATCACCCTAATAAAACAGTAACATTTTAAATCTCTGACTTAAAAATGTGGGTTTAATTATTACTAATTTGCTGTTTTTAAAAAGAATTCCTATTTTTGTCTAATTATGAATTTATTTTAATTTTTTTCTAATCTTCTTAGATAACTGATTGGTTTAGTAGAATTAATAAGCATACTTATACTAATATTGAAGGAAATAGTATCCCTTTTGCAATAATGTTGTCCTAGGTCTATACGCTTTTGGAAGAAAATGTTATTCCACGATACAATCTTTTTTTTTTCATTTAAGCTAAAAATGAAATAAAGCTATGTTTTTTTTTTCGATGTTTTCTTTATTTGACTTGTATTATAGATATCTCTAAAATTGTAATAAACTGGATAAATGATTTAAATATTGTAAAGTAAATAGTCTTCAAATCAGTTAAAACAAGTGCGCCCTTTTGGAATCTACTTATTTCAAATTGTACTGCTTCAATTTCTGCATTTTGAATTGAGAACAATTCATTAGAAAATATCAGATTACAAACTAAGTAACTGGATGATATATTTCTTTGTTGGATATACACGAAAGTGCATATCCTACCAAGAATAAAAATTGTGCATCAATAATTCAGTATATAATATGCAATCCATCAGTTATCTGTTATTAACTACCGTCTTAGTAAACGAAGTTTGTTGATTTTCCCGTTGTTGCTGTTTTCCATGCTGCGTCACAGTCCTGATCACCATCGCTGTAGTAAGTTACTAATTCTGTCCATTTATACAATCGAAACCGTGACATGTTTTGAATTTTAATATTTATTTAAAGCAACAAAATAAAACTTTCATGTATGCGGATAAAAAATTAGGAGGCACAGTTCTAATTTCCTGCTAGGTGTATACACCTTGCACGCATTCTCGCCGGCGATGATCAAGTCAGCGACGTCGTTGCTGGCAGGCAAAATGGCAGATACACTCTCTGATGGTGTTAATTGAGTTCCCGATTTTCCCTGTTACCTCCTTGTATATAAGAGCAGCGTTAATATGGAGATCTAATGCGCTAATAAACCAACATTTCAGTGCAGCACAATATCGTCTAAGTGTACGTGTGCGTGTATATATATATATATATATATATATATATATATATATATATGCTTACAATTCCTCGGTAAATTCAATTTCTAAATTCCACTTTTAGGTTTAAAATATATTGCCTTAAAATGTTCTGAATCTGAGGCTCTTAATATATAAAATGTATCCAAACTATGAAATAAATAGAACATTGTTTCTAAGAGTCATATATATATATATATATATATATATATATATATATATATATATATATATATATATATATAACGGTGTAAGTTTCTCCAACTATGAGTATTTGCTGTTCATATTTCTAAAATATGGCACCGCCAAAACTGGGGGGCAGGCAAATACTTTTTGATGGACCGTCTTTTTAAAAATCTACTAAAAATCAGGTAATTTTCCAATCAATACGAAATTTTCAGCGATTATTAAGAGAAGAATGAACTTTATAACAGTGTACTTATTTTTCATAAACACTATTTATATATATATCTTTTTCTTACAACCCCCCTTGTTTTGAGGGGATTCCAAATATGCTTAAAATAATCATCTGAAATTGAACAAAACATATTGGGTTGTTGTAAGGGACGGGATTATAGATTTAACAAAAAAAAAAACTTGTTTGTATACCTTATTTTGATGTCTGAATATCAGAACTCCGATTGTGTTTAATTATCCCGCTTTTAAGTTTTGAAGTGTGAAATTCGGTGAATATATTAAGTAAACTAATTAATTTAAGTTAAGCAAAACAAAAAAAAATAATTTAACATTTATACGAAAAAGGCCATTTTAAAATCTTTGATAAATAAATTAACAATTTCTTTTTAGCGAGCCGAATAATACATGACAATTATTAAAAAGGGCATGCTTTGAAGAATCGATACAAAAAATTCGATAAATATTGTGCCCTTTGTGTTAAAAATATCATTTTTTCGATCCAGTTTGGAAACGTTTGCCGCTTTTCGACTACGGTGGACCAAACACGCTGAAATAGTTTTTATTCTGCTTTAAATTGCCCCCCTCCCCATTCTGGAGAGTCTGGCCCCCACACACATACACATCAAAAACCAAACTCATACAAATGGTCACCTATCTGGTACTGGCCAGCCTCAGCGTTAATAATACATTGAAATTTTCGTCACTGAAAAATAAGTTGTTTTTTTTTTTTGCTTTTTGGTCTTCCGTAGTTTGCCTTTTATCAAGTACAAATGCAAACAGTAATCAAATCGACTCGAAGTAACTGGTTGCCTATATGAATAAGTGGAATTATTTGAAATCCAGGTACTTATTTTATAATATTTTTCCATATTATCATAGAAAATCACCCTAAATCTTAGACAAGAAATTTACAAATTAATTCTTTCAAAACCCTTTTTTTTTAACTATTTATATACGTTTTTTGTGCAAAACAAAAAAAAACGCCAATTAACTTTTGGGGAAAATTTAACATTTCAAATTTAATTAAAAATAGTACAAAAGGTTGTACATTCTGCTTTCTATATGATAAAATTCAGGGTTTTATATTTCTGGAAAAAAAGTTACTCAGAAATAACGGATTTTAATAAATGTAATTTCGTTTTTAAAAAACAACCTGATTTTTCGACCATTTTTGGCGGTGCCTACTAAAATATTTCATTTTTCCTCTTTCCTTCCGGATATCACACTGCTAGAAAATCCAGCATATATATAATACTGTAATTCGTTTCTCAGTAATATCGAAACTGTCGTCATGATTTTTTTCAAAAATAAAAAAAACACTGTTTCTGGAATTAAATCCGTTGTTTATTTATCAATCAAATTATATAATATTCTGCTAGTCCCTCCTTTATTTAGTCTGCACGTCACGTTATCGAAAAAGGAGATACAATATTAAAGGTCATACTGCTTCAAAATATCTACAATCGCGAAATAAAGCTTTTATAAGTCAACCTGTCAACTTTGTTTAAGAATATGAGCAAGTTGCCTTTCATGTAGCCCCATTATAGTCCATTAATAAAATAATACCACTGTAATATTGCTGTAATGACGTGAGAAAGGAGTTCATAGTAATTTCGTCACGAAGCGAGTCTTCGGTAAATAAAGAAATGAGCGAAACTGTATTTAAAAAATGAGAGAATCCAGAAAGGCAGGTCATCAAAAAACATTGCTAGCAATATGTGATGGACTGAAGGCGAAAATTAAAGATCGGCTTGACTCTCGAGTATATATCTGACACAGTAATCACCCAAAAACAACACTAGTCTATAAAAGCATATAAGGTATCAACGGATACGCACTCGAGTTAAAACAATGACAAGAATATCCTGTTGTCATATACCTAGATTTACTTACAACGTTATTTTCATTTTTACATTACTATGTAGAGCAATATTGCTATCTGTGTATTTACAAGGATTATTAATTTATTGCTTATTTATCAGTTCTATATTTAAAACAGTTTTAAATAAAAAAGTATTCAGACATACAGCACGATTTTTAATCAGTTTTAGGGCGAAAATATATGCCAAGGCGTCAAATTGAAAGAGTTAACCAGTGCAGACTCTACCAAACTCCTCTCTAAACTTTAGGTTTAAAGACTTCTACCTTTATATGTAGTTTACGTTTATGAGTCAAACTTTTTAATTATATATATATATATATGTATATGTACCTGAAGTAAGGAGCAGTACAGTACTGCTAGTTCATATATAAATGTGCACACAATTACTTTTTTTGCTTATACAAGAAGCGAAACTCATTTCTCCACCCCCTGATTTTTTTCGGTTAAGATTGAATTATTTTTGCCACTTTCGAATTTCTTTATTCCGAAAGTATAAAATATATACTCGATTATTAATACCGATATTCTTTGAGCTCAATTGACGGAGTCAAATAATATTGAATCTGCTTTTAATTAGTATATGAACATTACAAGAATGTTATATATATAACTTAACTAAAATGTACTTATATATATATATATATATATGTGTGTGTGTGTTTTATCGTTATATATGTGGCTGTGTATAGATAATGTTAGTGCGACAGTACCATATCGCAAAGGAGAACGATCTAATATCTAACTTGGCTAGCATTTGCCACTAATACCAACATGCACTGTATCAGTGCATTACGTATAGATTAAAACCTGATCATAACACCTGACTTAATATATTATGCTAGGAAAGAGAGGGTCCCTAACCAATAATGACATGAAGATTAGTTTAAATTGAACATTGAATGGGAAAAGGCGTGGTGTATGTCTCTGCGAAAGAAGGAAGTGACGGTGTTCGTGGATTGAGATACGAAGAGGATTTTGGAGGCCACAGACCGACGTTGCGTCCAATGTAATGAGGAAAGTGCCCGAGTCGTGATGGTCTGCGGCACGGTAAGTGGCGCATTAATGGACGGACTCGAGGAAAATCTCTGATTTCCCTAAAGTCCTTCCCACGTTATATGGACACTGATTTTACGTCTCTTGATCAGTGGTCGGGGAGGTGGCTATCTTAGTGGGAAATAGATTGAATGAATGATAGTAGCACTAGCCGTCACCTTTTGATCCAAAACGCACTGAAATTTCCCAACGATGCCAGCCTCCCTCTTCCAGTGTTTAGTAAGACATAGAATCTGAAAGATCATAGCCGACATGGCATTAATGTGTCATACTGGCTTATAAATGGTGCAGACTATCAGTAGCGACAGCTGATCTTGCAACCTCTTCACCTTAGATCTCTGTCTGTGCTATTTTTACAGATTATGAAATGAATATTTACTTGTAAGCAGAATGCATTAGTACATAATGGTTTTATGAATTTAATTTTAATGTGTGCGTGTATGTGTATATATATATATATATATATATATATATATGTGTGTGTTTGTATGTATTCCTTCAGTCTGGACAGACTATGGATACACACTGTTAGAGTGCCTGCGCGTGAAATTTTTGTGACAAGAGTTGCGCAATCACCAGCCAAACCTGCGAACGTGATTATGCCAGATAATGTATATAATTTCTTCGTGTATACACATAAAATTTATAAAGAAATAATATTATCTATCAATTTGAATTATGTATTTCAACAGTGCTCAATACATCAGTAATAATGTAGCAAGTTATAAAGATATACCTGGCAATTACGTTATAGAAGATCGCCCGTGATTAATCCTCGTACAGACGCTCAAGGCATTAACATGGCAATTTATTACGAGTATGCTTGCGTAGTGAGTTTGTGTAGCTTACTTGCTGTATATATTATCATAACTTGTATGTGTTTCTGTATATATATATATATATATATATATATATATATATATATATATATATATATATATATATATTACAGGAAAAGAGGAAACTGATTTTCTGATATAATTATAATTTTTGAAAAGTCACTTACTATAGATATGTATTTTATTTAATGCATTCTTTATCTATACTAATGAGAGGAGTATATGTATAATCAGGATATTTGGACTAAGATGTTGGGGTTGTTACCTTTTCATATTTTAAAATATAGGGCTGCAGTGTAAACGTCTTCAAAATAAGAATTCAAGTATGTTTAGGTGTCCTAACAGTATTATTGACAATAGTTACCTGTTGTATTTAGGGAGAATAATACAGAGATAATTTGCTCCAAACTTATGCATAGAGAGAGAGGGAAGTAAGTTAGTCTAACCACTTCTTTTGCGTTGGGAATGTGTTAGGCGATTTATACGTATACATGTATGCTATGAAGAAAGAATAATACTTCGGATATTTTCAAAACCAATTTGATTTGTCTATACTTAATAAATTTTAATCAAATATAGTTTCCGCCAATACAACGACATCAATAAATAATATAAATCCGAAAGCTGTCGCTACTACAATTAGATCAGTTCATTCTATTAACGAAATTGTCACGCAAAATTGATTACTGAAAACACTGTTTTGATGACGTTCATAGTATTCAGATGATCGCACACTATTGTATCCAACGCATTTAATTTTACTTCCATCTCGGCATTATGTAAACTGTAATCACATAAAACAGAACTATACATCCTGAAACTGTGAGAATTTAAAAGCTAACTATTTTTGTCAAGAACTTAGCAGCTAATTGTACCCTTTGCGATCAAGGCTGCCAACCCCCAATATTTCCTCCTGTATCAGAAAACACGCTATGTGATATACGTATATATGTACGTGATGTTGCCAAGCTAATCAAAAACCTTGATTCCAGTAAAGCAACTGGCCCTGACGGTATTCCAATTATAGTACTCAAAAAACTTCAACCTGAACTAGCGCCCATACTTACAAAACTGTTTAAACGTTGTCTTAAGGAGAATAGTTTCCCATCCCCCTGGAAAATTTCATCAGTATGCCCTGTATTTAAGAATTCAGGTGATCGCTCATCCCCCTCTCAGTACAGGTCGATAAGTCTCCTGTGCGTCATGAGTAAGTTGCTGGAATCTGTGTTAAATACAGAAGTAATAAACCATCTCAACAAAAATAACCTTCTTAGTGAAACTCAATATGGTTTCCGTTCTGGTAGATCTACAGCAGATGTGCTTACAGTTATATCTCATAGGATTAGCAAATCTCTAGAAGGAGGCAACCTTTCTAGGGCAATTGTTCTTGACATATCTAAGGCCTTTGATAGGGTATGGCATAAAGGTTTACTTCATAAGATCTCTAGCTATGGTATTGCTGGAAATGTCTTCTCAATTATTAAATCATTTCTTTCTGATAGGTTCATAAGAGTAGTAGTTGAGGGGCAAAAATCAGAAGCTCACAGTATTAATGCCGGTGTCCCTCAGGGGTCCATCCTGGGCCCAACTCTTTTCCTGATCTACATTAATGATCTTCCAAATCACATCCTTACATCATTTGTAGACATCTATGCTGACGACACTACCATTTATGGTAGCACATCTAAGACAGTAAACGACCAAGTTCTCTCCAATTCTCTCTCCTCTGATCTTGAGCACGTAGTACAATGGGGTAAAGAATGGCTGGTTACTTTTAATGCATCTAAAACCAAGCTTCTCTCTTTACATCATCAACATTATGATCCACATCTGACATCACTTGAAATGAATGGCTCTCGTCTTCAGGAGGCCTCAAGTTTTGACAAACTTCTTGGCTTGACCATTACTCCTGATCTTAAATGGAACACGTACATCAAATCTGTTGCCAAGGTCGTTGGAAAAATGGTGGGATCTTTCTATCGATCCGGTAGATATCTCACTGCTGATGCTATTCTCTATCTATATAAGAGCCAGGTACGTCCAAGGGTGGAATACTGTTGCCACATCTGGGCAGGAGCTGCTAGAAAGGACTTGTCCTGCCTTGATAGAGTTCAAAATAGACTTCGTAGCCTCGTAAGAGATGTCCTTTTCTCTTCCTTGCAACCTTTATCTCACAGAAGAGATGTTGCGAGTTTGTCTCTGATGTATCGTTATTTTCATGGAAAGTGTTCGAATGAGCTTCAGTCTATGGTCCCCCCTCGCTAAACTTTCACAAGAAACACTCGTCTAGCTGTAAACACTATCAATAATTCCCCCCACTCTTTATCTGTGCCTAAACCTAAACGTAGATTCCATGAACAAAGTTTCTTTCTTAGAACTGCACGCCTGTGGAATTGTCTTCCGTTTTCCTGCTTTCCGGCTGTCTACAATATGGTTGTCTTCAAGTCTAACGTAAATAAGTTCTTGATGGGGCGTTCCATATAAGTTATCAACTTTACCAAATTTTCATTACTAATGATTAGTATAATGTCCAATTTCTACTGTACACTCTTTAACCCTTATCCTTGAGTGGCCTCTTGGCCTTGATAATGTGGTGATGCCTATGTAAAAAAAAGGTTTAACATTTTCAGGCTATAACATTAATCATATAATATAGTGTGACCGACTTAAAGTAGCCCGACCGCTGTAATCTTTCCCTTAACGACCAACTGACATCACAAGACAAAATGCAATTCTTTTTCCAATAAGATAGCGCTACATGCCACACATTTCACAGGTCACTGACACGAATTCATGACATGTTTCCGGAAGAGAGAACAATAAGCAAAGGGTTATAGCCACAACTTTTCCCTGAATTATCATATGATTGTCATCGTTGGAAAACTTTAAAACAAAAAGTTTATTGCAAATAATCCTCACAATCTAGACCAACTAAAGGAGAACATTACAAACGCTATCAGGAGGATCACCAGAAAAGATCTTCAGGTCGTATCTGCAAATGTAGGTAATTTAAAGAATGCTACATGTAATTTAAACAAAAATGTTCCCTCTCTCTATTACATTTTCTGGGCTACTTTTAAATGGGTCGCCCTGTATTTCTTGCAGTTTACATAATGACTGCATTTTGATTGGAATACTAAAGGCTTTAATGGTTCAATTCAGTTATTTTAAAGAATAAAATCAATCTTTTAATTGTAAATATTGGAAGGAAATGATATGCAAATAATTAAGACAAAAAATATTTATTTTGAAAGTGTTTGCACCTATTCATTCTAGTTAAACACCCTAACACACAGGCACGCACATATATAATTTTTAACCTAGACACCATCAGTTCGGTCACGTCTATTACTAGTTATCTATCTAGACCATTATAAACTAAATATTCAAATATTTACTTTACATTGATAAAGTTATTTCTATACCATGATCAAAGCTTCTTTTCTTAGAACTTCACGCCTGTGGAATTCCCTTTCATTTGCCTGTTTCCCAACTGCCTAATACTTGGTTGTCTTCAAGTCCAACATAAACAAATCCTTGATGAACATCCCCTTCAGTAGTCCAATTTACCAAATTTCTATCACTAACGATTACTAAGATATTATCCTATTGATTACTGTACACTCAATTACACTTATCCACGAGTGGCCTACGGACCTTCATAAGTTGGTGCTTTTATGTGTAAAAGAAATAATTAAATAAAAAAATAGATATACGTTCTTTTTCATTTTTCAAGAATGGTTTTACGCTTGAAGACTCGTATGCAAAGACGCGTATGCAAATTAGAAGACGACACTTAGAAAAAGACAACTATTTTAGTTTGAATGCGCAAAGGCATCAGGCAGTCATAGAATGTTAATATAGTGAATGAACGAGAAATATACTTGTATTACAATAGAAAAATGCAAGCAGGAAAAGTAATAAAGCTTAAGCATGGAAAATAAACGAGTATTTGGTAAAACTGGAAAAGAAAAGGAAAAGATATTATAGTAAAAAATATAAATTTATAACTTAAAATATTGCAAGATTAAGAATTGATTATATGATGCTATATATTGAATTTTAAAAAAATACATTTTCCTAAATGTAATCCATGATTTTTCAGTCTTCTAATAAATTCACTTGTCATAAAAAACGTCGCTTAACTCATATTTTTTTTTACGATTTTGAACGCCAGAAAATCCATCATAATTTTGTTTTACTGAACGAAAATTGAATTTTTTTTTCACAATATAGCTGAGACGGCGATCTAGAAACTGTAATAATTGTTTGAAATCTGGTCGAAAAATGAGTGAGCGGTGAAGCTTTAAAGCTGTTCTAAATGATTAAAACTGGCAGTACCGTGTTTATATGATAGTTTGCAAAGTAAGTTGTCTAGTTATATATAACGGCTAAATACATTTTCCTAAGATGTGTTAATCTCGGAACAATAGAAAATATTTTCGCATGCATGTTATGTCATTAAATATACAGAACATATTTTTTATGAAGACAGGCATTAAAACCTCTACATTCAGAATAATAATAATAATAATAATAATAATAATAATAATAATAATAATAATAGAGAATTGAAAAGTTAGGAATTTGTTAATGAGCGCATAATACAGCTAATACGTTGATACAGTATGAGTATATGAACGTAAGACAATCGAAATAACTATAAGGGATGTGCAATAGATAATTAGGTTAATAAATCATGACAGTTCTTAGGACAAGACGTGATGAAATTCTAGCCTGGTCGATTGGTCTAGTGTGGGTCAGTCGAATTTAATAATCTAGAAATAGTTTAACCCTGGCTAAAAATACTACTGCTCAATATTCTCAAGCATTCTGGCGTGACCTGGAAACAAGCCAAACAAACGCACTGATATATATATATATATATATATATATATATATATATATATGTATATATATGTGTGTGGATATTAAATGCTTGATAGAAGATGAAACACTAACGGAATAGAATCTATGAAAAATGCAAGAAAAGAAAACTCAAATATAGGAAGATATAATAAAGCGAACTATTGACCGAATAAACGCACATGTTCTGAAGGCGGTTGTTAATCCGCAAAAAAACTGGCCAGTCACTTTCTGAGTTATATATATATATATAAATATATATATATATATATATATATATATATATAGCAAAACTGTAGTATTCAAAGCTGGTGACGTTATCACTGTACAAACGTGGAGCGCATATTAACTGATTAAAAAATAAACTAAAATGAGTGTATATAATTTATAAGGGATTTTTCGATTTGGACCCGTTTTTGATCCCTTAAAACTATTTAACCGGCTATAGGTCCATAAAAGAACGGTCCATAAAAAAGAAACCATCATTTGATGGTCTCCAGTGCCGCTCTGCCATTTTTGTTCCGGAAGAGATAGTTTGAAAATATTGAAACACAGACAAACTGACATAATGAGTTTTTTAAATTAGATTTCAAGTCTCTAGATTAAAAATTCGGAGAGTATAGAGGTTAGCTATATAGGTCCTCACGTACACACACACATACACACACTCTCACGTTTATAAATACACTAGCGGCGAAAAACCTGGCACATTTTAGTTTATTTTTTAATTTCTCAAGAATATTCTGGGGGATTACAAATAAACTTACCCACATTTAACATATATGGTATGTTTTTGCACTGTATTAATTACGCTTCAATTTAAAGGATAGAAAAATAGTTATGAGTATTTCAATTTTTTAAAAATGAAAGTGGCCAAAACCGTGGGACGAAACAAAGAAAATAATTTATCGTGGACTGTGTAGTGTTTTTCACTTGTCTTAGTACGAAATGACAAATACGTCAATTACGTCACTTTGCAGTCATTGCAGTCGGTTCAACCATCATTATGACATCTAAAATTGATGCCCTCATCAAGGAATCAATTATTAAACTTCATGCGGAAAATCATTCAATATTGAAGATAGCTGATGACTTGAAGCTGTCGAAATTTACCCTTAGGGTCATAAAGGATTTCAATAATACTGGGGAAATTCTACCACCGACGAAAAATGGCAGACCTCGAATAACTTCCCCTAGGCAAGAGCGGTTGATTAAGAAAATGGAACTGAATGATAGTTTTCAAACAGCTGCCAGCATTTATCGTGAACTCCATGCCTATCATGACATGAAAGCGTCTAGTAAAACCGTATCAAGACGCATGAATAAAATTGGTCTGTTTGCTAGGTCACCAGCCAAGAAACCGTTGATAAACATGAAACTCAGATTAAGCTTTGCTCAAGAGCATGTGTTGTGGACAGATAACCAGTGGCGAAATATACTTTTTTTCTGATGAAAGTCAGTGTAATGTATATGGAGATGACGGGGAGAAATTTATAAGCAGATTTGTTGGCGAAAGATTTAATAAAAAATGCAAGACGAAAACGGTTAAGTTTGGTAAGGGTAAGATAATGGTGTTTGAAATAATTTCTTGGGAATGACAGTTTCGGTCCGTCTAAACACCAAAGTTAATGGAACAATATACAATAACTTGTTGAGAGATCATATCATCCCAATACTTCGAAATTCTGAGTGTGAAAACCCCTTTTCATGCAGGATAACACCCGCTGCCACCAGGCTAAGCATGTAATGGAATTTTTGAACAAGCAAAATGTGGATAGTTTGAATTGGCCTCCTCAAATACAGACCTAAACCCCATTGAAACCTTATGGTATACTTTGGAGTACCGTGTGAGTGCAAGAAACTCTATCAATACTGAATATTTGTGGTAAAAAGTTAAAGAAGAATGTGCGAAAGTTTCACGCAATTAATGTCGCCATCGCAGTCAATCTTGCAGTCGTAGGTGCGTTGCAGTTATGGAAATTAACGGCTCGTTCACTAGATATTAAATGTATGTCGACTAATTTCTGGTATTTTGATTTTTCAATGTTATTTTAAAGTTTATTTTCTTTATCGCACGGTTTTGGCCACTTTAATTTCAACAACAAAAAATTGAAATGCTCATAACTTTTGTCTTTCCATTACGATGAAGTGTAATTAATACAGTGTAAGAACATATGTTATATGTGTGTAAGTTTAGTTGTAATCCCCTCCGTATGTTCGGGAGAAATTGAAAAAAAAAACTGTCCCAGATTGTTGTGCCGCTAGTGTATATAAGTAATAATCACAAATGTTTTTTAAACTGTAGTTATTTGAGAAAATGAATTTTATGATTAAAATTCTTGTAAACTCTCACATCAGAAAAAGTTCTAAAATTTCGAACCGATTTTGGAGAAAATATAGTAAATGCATTTCAAATGTTTTAGTTGAAATACAATACCTTTCCTTATAAATCGAATAAACTTAAATGAAATATCGTAAAATGTTTTATTTCAAGTACAATTATTGTCTCACACATCCAGTCTCGATGTATTAGGGTAATGAATGAACTCTCTTGAACACATTTTTATTAATCGCGGTTTTTAAAAACGTAAAAAATATGAATAAATTTAATTCTTTAAAGCATGTGTACAGTTTAACTTAAATAAAGGAGACTAAATAATAAATTAAAAAAAGAATCATAATTGTTTAGATTTGTAACGTTATTTTAACTAATAAATTCTTTATTAACCTTACGTTTACACGAGGATAAAGTTTGGCACGAATTCTTAAATTCATATCGGTATCCAGGCCTGTTACGTTCTGGATGAGACAACATTTTTTTAAAGTTCTATTTCTCGGATTGAAAGCTGAATAACATTTTAATTTTACCCTGATAATAATTTTGGTGTTAAACCATCAGTAATCATAATATTACGAAATTGAAAACATTGTTTATATTTATTTTATATATAAATATCTTATTTCTATTCGTTTAGCAAACTGGACGTCGCTTTTTTATCAGTCTCGTGGTCGTATTTTTGTTGAGTGTATCCTGTGCTGTTGCCATAGTTTCTAGCAACGACTGTTTAAGAATGTCGGCAAAGTCTACAGTTAGAATCGATGCCGACTACAGATGATTGTATGTTTCTTAAATTGTACGCATCGATTCTAAGATATATTATTAGCTTACACGAGAACTATAAAACAATGAACTATTAGTAACAAAGCCATTTCACGAGGTAATATATACATGCACGAATACGCATATATATATATATATATATATATATGTTGTTGATGACTAATTATTCATGTATGGGTCAGTTGTTGCAGAAGAAAATCAAACCTAGGCGAGAGGTCTCATGTACATTGTTGGATTGAATGTCATACGATGTTTACCACCCACTCTAAACGTTAATGCTGTTATTACTGTGTGTCGTTGCTTATGATTTTTTCTGTGTGATAAATCACTTCATTTTACAGAAATCTAAAACATAATAGATTGATAGTATATATATATATAAACTGCTTCAAATACTATTAGGTATGTGAGAATAAGCAGTTAGATAGACTTTCTGTATATTTAAAACATATATATGATGATGATTGCGACGTCTTGTCAGACGAGTGGCCAATCTCTCCATCACTAAAATCCATGTGTCTGAAGATGACTTTTCAGTTCTCCTAGCGATTTGCACAACCTCAAGCAGACATGACATTGGGGACGGTCATTTGTTTGGATGAAACTAACAGTAACGGAACCTTTATCATCGTGAGCTTTCATGGACAGCAGAGCCCGGTCAAACACCTCACAGATCCAAATACCTCAACGATTGGGCAGCAATGTTTAGCGTTTCCTAAATGCTCTCTTGAGCTTTACTCAGGCTATCTTGGCTGCTTCAAACTATTCTCCGCCCTGTATATCAGTGCCATTCACTGCTTGCAACCATACGCCAGACACTTAAATCTTACAACAGGAATATGAAAGCTCACCAGACTATTTAATGCTATTACGAAAACTTTGTGCCGGGGTCTTTTGCCAAGGAGCTCACGACAGAACAATTGTTTTTAGAGTCGATGCTAATCAAGTCGGACTGGATGACACGCCCAACATATCTGGTTCTTAATAACAATGGGAACAATGCTGGTTGTTTTGACCTTATTTAATACATATATATCAGGGATAAAACTATCCTCCTTAAACCAAAGTGCTGATGAAACCTCTCGAGCAGTTCTATGTTATCGGTACAAGGCCAAGGTTTCAGAGGCAGAGAGTAGGGATGATACTATACATGTTTGATATACAGATATTTTACCTGTCAGGTAGATAACGTTCAGACCAGACTCTATCTTGTAACTTCTCAAATGCATCTGATGCCTTGCTGATTCTGTCTTATTTCTGCATAAAAATGCTATCATTAGCTAAGGTACTATCAAAGTAGACAAAACTAACTTCAAGGCGCTTTCCACAAAGATACCAGGCTCCACATACAGATGATCAGGAGTGTGAATGTACATAGTTTTGTTTTCTTAATGGTGTCAGCCCGAAGCAGGTACAATCATTCGTGAAGAGATCCATAATTAATCGCATATCTACTGGGGGGAAGTCACCATGTCAGCATTATGAGCACACAACAGCTCCATAATAAATCCATCATTAACCAATTTTAGCTTGGAATTCTCTGAGGTTGAACACCTTTCCAGTCGTACGGAATAAACTATAAATGCCCATATCGCAATAGCAGAAACCATACCGGAGCACAGTAGTCAGATAAAGCGAAAACAATGTTGGTGCAGCTAAAGCACGCTGCTTCACTCCATTATCAATGGGGAATTCTTCCGGAAGCCAACTATTGAAGTTAACGCGACCTTTCATACTTTGAAGTTGATTGAACTTTTCCTTAAAAGCAAGAGTATAGTCAAATTTTCTAGTACATTCCAGATAGTTTCACAATTGCCTGTGTCAAACACCTCAGTTAAGTCCACAAATACCTGACAAAGAGGCATACGCTGTTCAATCGATTTCTCCATAAGCTGTCTAACAGAAAACCCCATATCTCCGGTTTCCTTTCCACCTACAAAAAAACAGACTAAGATTCCGGAAAGATATAAGGACAGATACACTTCTCAAATCGTTATAGCAAGAGCCGTGCAAATACCTTTTCAACCGCAGTCAGCAGCGAGATACTTCAACAATTTAAAGAAACAGACCTTTCACCCTTTCCTTTGTACATAACTAGGGTGACATCTATCCAGTCCTGAGCAACTGGATCACCCTGCTTACAGACAGTATCAAAGAGTGAACCGCACAGTGTACACTGATAACATGTTTCAGCAGCTCAATAGAAATGTCACCCAAACCAGGGGCTTTGTTCTAGTTTATCTGTTTTATGCAGTAAACGGTTTCCATGGGAGTCGGTTCAATATCAATCCCTGGAAAAAGAACACTGACAGATACTTTTTTCTCGCAACAACGTTAACTTTGGATGGGTTTTGAAAAAATGATGAAACTTCATATCATCCATGCATAATATCATTTGACGTTTTTAACAAAGTTCTCCCATTCTTCGCCAGGAGTAGTGTAGTTGAAGATTTCGGACTATAGGCCTGACTAAGCAAGCTTAAAATGCCTCACGATCTCTATGATCGTCGACAGTCTGTACCCCCTGGAGAGGTCAGACGAGCGTTTGTTTTTATTTGGCGCACACAACACTGAACCTCACACCGTAGAGCAAGGAAGTGGGCAGCTGGCCTGTATAAAGGTGAAGAGTTGAGAACTTTCAAATCCTTCCGCGTTCTATCAATTTGAAGATTAAATTGATAAGTTACCAGAAAACAGATCTGAATGTTTGTGAATCTTCAATCCAAGAGCTTCAACAACTTTTGTTTTATTCTATCCTTTACTCTCTCCCAATCACAATCTGAGAAATTTCCCTAGTTAAAAACAGATTTCAGGAAAATTCCTTCTATTTAGAGACATCAATACGCTAGGCACTTTAGATCCATCGAAACGACTTTCTTGCGAAGTGTAATTTTTAGTTGTTCTGAGATAAGTACCACAGTCGCACCACGCTTACTTTACCCTTGCAAAATTTCTAAGATCACCACGTCTACACGGTATGTAATCAAGCAAATGGCTATGTTTAGACTGGAGATGGAACTAGGTTTCCTTATTTTTCTGGTGAGAAAAATGTTGGTGATAACAAGATTTAGTTTACTCCATGTACGAAGGAGCAACATACCATTTAAATTGAATCTACTAATGCGATATCGACCCAACGGAGACCAAGTCTCATTGCCTGATCGAACCCGTGCATTGAAGAACCAACCTCTCAGCACTTGGCGAACTGGTGAGGAGAGATCTAAGCATATGATAAAAATAAGTAATATAATCTTAAAACGAAGTAAGAGTTGGCGAATAGACAGAAAGAATATTCATGTAACGACCAGCAGAAAGAATTCTTAATCTTATTGCACGGTCATTTATGCTAACTGTCTGCTTAATCTTCTCAATTAAGTTCTTAACCGCAAAACCAACACCAGCCTCACAGCTCTCGTTTTCAGATCTACCGGATCAGCAACAGAGTTGGAGTGAGTATCGTTTAGCATATTCTGTTCCTGCTAATATGCACAGCCGTCAGCCGCAGCTTGCTGACCAGCAGGTCAAGGGCAGCTTTGTCCTATTCCCTCTCAGATATTTGGTAAGCCGTGCTATTTCTGAAAAAGCTGCTCAGTCGCACAAAGCCTCACCAGGTATACTACTATGTATTGTTGCAAAATGAATACAAGGTTTAAGTTATACAAGGAAACTGATTAAAGAAACTATTCTGCGGCGTGAAACAGCTTCGTTGGTTGTAATACTTTCTATTACGAAATTAACTTATGAGACACTATTTTAATTTTTTTTATCACATTTTCAACCCCACACAAGGCGCATTGCCACTTTGGTGTAGGGGGCTACTATCAGGTAACATCTACAAGGGTACTATGTGGGGATTTGGGCAGCAATATGTCTGTTCACGTTACACTTGAACTTCTGCACGTCAGTACAGTTGGGGAAGCACGGACCTGAAACGGAATTCCAAAGTCTAGCGGTTCTGGGCAAGAAACTACTGGAATAGAAAGATCTTTTACATCTAGGGATTTCTACTGTGTGGGAGTGAGATTTAGCTGCTTGCCGGGTTTGTCGAGGGTCCTTACGTCGTGGAGGCCCAAGTGCTTGCAGTTCGTCAGATCATTCTCCATTAAAATACTTGTAGACCAGGCAGAGGGATGCAACATTTCGTCCATGGGACAAAGCCTGACGCTTAGATGCCAGTCCAGGGCCTATCAGATGAGCGGCTCTTTTGAACCTTGTCTAGGAGCGAGAGACTAGTAGCAGATGCACCAGTCCAAATATGGCAGCAATACTCCATACATGGGCGAATGGTGGCTTTATAGAGGTACAGGATACGTTCGGGTGTTAGTAATTTTCTAGCACGCTAGAGAGCCTACCTTTTTGCAGCGGCCTTGGCAATGCTTTCAATGTAATTGTTCCAACTCGTGTTTCCTGTGAAGATTTACTCTTAGATAAAGAGTCGTTAGCAATTGCTATTGGTGGTAGGGAAATTTTCTTGTAATTATTGAAGGAAACTAGTTTAGTTTTGGCGGCATTGAACGTGACCATCCATTATTGCCCCCATTCTAATACAGATTGGAGGTCATTCTCTAGTGTTTCTGCCATTTCTTTAGATATGTGTTCATTTGTTCTCCTGTCGTGGCTGTTATAGTGTGGTGTCATCAGCATATATACCCATTTCAGAGGCAATTTTGTCGGGGAGGTCATTTATGAATATTAGGAACAAAAGAAGTCCAAGGATAGACACTTGCGGCACTCCCACATTTATATCATATTGTTTATATGTACGACCGTCGAGGACAACCTGGATTTTCTCTTATCTAAGAAGGATTTAATTATGTTTCGTATTCTACCAGTGATACCGTGTAATCTAATTTTCCCAACGAGGCCCTCATGCCATACCCTGTCAAGAGCCTTGGATATATCTAGAGCTACCGCTCTGCCCTATCCGGCTTTGTCCAGTAAGTGGTATATACGTTCAGATATTAGTTAGGATGTCTGCTGTGGAACGGACTTGTCTAAATCCATAGTGTTGTTCAGTCAGAAGTTTTGCATCTGTAAGGTGATAGACTAGAGCATGGTTAATTAATGTCTCAAATATTTTGGCAAAAAGTGGGAGGACGCTAATGGGGCGATAATTTGATGGGTCCGTTCTTTCGCCAGAATTCGTGAATGCTGGTACCACAGAACAGTTTTCCAACAGTCCGGAAAGCAAGATTTATTAAGGCAGCTGTAGTAGAGTTTGGAATGAACTGGAGCTACTTCGGTTGAGCACTTTTTTAATAGCACAGCTGGGATGAGATCGGGTCCACATGCTTTTGAAGTGTCAAGTTTTTTTTTATGATAGCATGCACCTAAGAAGAGGTGATTTTCAGATCGTCTAGCGTGGCGTCTGTCCGCATAGGAAAGTAAGATAGTGGTGGTTGAGAGGGTCCAGTGTGGAGTTTGAGGCAAGCCGACTGGCAAGCATGTTAGCTTCTCGGTTGCTGAGCAAACAACCTCGTGATTGTTGGTTAGTGCGGGAATTGTTTAGTGCCCATTATTTACTACACTGTTATAGATTTTCCAGAAGTCAGGAATTCCTAATTTTAGTACTTCGAAGCGTTTTTAGTGGTTTCAGTAAATTCTCTCTTAGCTGTCGTTATTTCTTTCTTTAACGTTACTTCTAGCTTCTATATACTTATGTCTGTTTGAACTGGACTTATGTCGGTTAAATCTGCGGTATGCTTGCTGACTTTTAGTAATGGCAGTTGCGCAATTCGAAGTAAACCATTGGAGAGAGTGGGGCTTGCTATAAAATTTCCGCATGGGGACATGTGCTTCAATTGCAGTTTTGAACCATTCAGTGGTATTATTTGTGCACAGTTCAGCAGGAAAAGGAAAAATATTTTACCATGGGGCATCTCTGATAAGATCTCTGATGGCTTCCCAGTCAGCCTTTTTATAATATCGCGTTGTTTTGAGCACTGGCTCTTCAGTTTTGGCTCAAGAGTTTAGGGCGATTTCAACCATTATCACTGCATGATCAGCGTTCCGAAGTGGGCTGTCGGCATTCGTTATACAATCATCGGGAACTGTGGTCAAAAACAGATCTAGAAGTAATGCGCGTTATTCTTGCTGGTCAGGGAAACGGGTTGGGAATGTAACCATTTGGGATAGGGAGTGAGATATATATGTAAATGGTAATTAGTGGCATACTCATCAATTTATCTTTGTGATTCAAGATAAGATCTAGTCAATCACATCTTCGTTAGGCACAAAGTCAATGTTTTAGGGAACGAACCGTGTCTTTCGTAAGTGTAAATTTTAAAAACAGGAATGAACTGAAAACAAAATAATGACTGACATTATTTTAGATAATATATTCCGGCATATACTGTAAAATGTGTTAGTTGATATCAGCATATAAATGTGGGTATCACTATTTTAATACTAACATCCAAGCTGATTAAATATAGATACTATTTAATGCAAACGAAACACGAATGTTTTCAGATTCATTAGTTCTTGTCATCTATTTATCGCTTGTGTTTACAATTCCCATAGTGACGCAAGAGGGCATCGATTTTATTTTGTTATATAGATAATTAGCATTTATACGGTCAATGATTTTTGAAAAGATAGCAAACTCGCAGCAAAATACTTGTATAAATAGACGTTCCACCGGTTCTACAATATTTAGAGCACTACTAAGTAAATAATTGCTTCTATAGACACTGTAACGAAGGTACTATTTTATTGAGTGAACGTTTCGGAAAAAATAATTTTTAAATCGATTTTAAATTAAGAGTAAATGCTGTGAAAGATTCGAAACTCCGGCTACTTTTCAAAATTATTAGAGATGTAGTTTGACCTAAAAGATTGATACATTATATCTATCTGCATATCAATGTTGGGGCCATTCTCTAAATTTAGAATGAGATCTACATATATTAATATGCAATATCGATTTTAAATTATGAGAAGTGGTACATACCAAAATATATGGTATATGTAATTTGAGCAATTATTTTAAATAGACGCTTAAAATATAAATTGCAATGTTATCGATTTCCAATTATATGGTTTATTCTCAACGTATTTTGTATTCATATTTTGCAGAATGTTTAACATGCATGCATTCGTATATGATTTCAATATATTTTATATCGAGGCGAGCATATATTAATTATCAATTATTTCTAAAAATTGACTTAAATACATTATAAATATATAAATGTTTTAATTTTTGTCCATTAGTTGTGACGGGATAGAATTCGCAGCAAATTATCGCAGCAATTATTTTACTTCTACATGAATCGTATTTTCCAGAAATAAAAGGCCCTTTCCCGGGGCTAACACTTGATCTACAAGTGAGATAGATAAGTATTCAAATATTCCATTACAGTTCTTTGATCTGTGAAGTTTAGTTTTAAAAAAGTTAGTATTTTTCTTTTCACTAATTGACGAATATATTGCATTATATTATATCTATATTAAAAACAGCTGGTCTTACAAAATGTCAGCGTAATAATTTATCAAGTCTGTTATAATATAACTTACAGTATTGTTACTATATTGGGAATTGATTAGCGACGGCGAACCGATCCTCGTGTAAGCCAGTATAGTTTTGCCATTACCAATGAATATTATTTGGGCTTCGAATATTGTTTTATCACTCTCAGTTGCGTAGTCATTCAAATTCACTATTGCCGAGTAATAACTCTAGCTCTCTCTTGTCTGGTTTGGTGTCGAGCTCTCTCTTGTCTGGTTTGGTGTCGAGCTCTCTCTTGTCTGGTTTGGTGTCGAGCTCTCTCTTGTCTGGTTTGGTGTCGAGCTCTCTCTTGTCTGGTTTGGTGTCGAGCTCTCTCTTGTCTGGTTTGGTGTCGAGCTCTCTCTTGTCTGGTTTGGTGTCGAGCTCTCTCTTGTCTGGTTTGGTGTCGAGCTCTCTCTTGTCTGGTTTGGTGTCGAGCTCTCTCTTGTCTGGTTTGGTGTCGAGCTCTCTCTTGTCTGGTTTGGTGTCGTGCTCTCTCTTGTCTGGTTTGGTGTCGAGCTCTCTCTTGTCTGGTTTGGTGTCGAGCTCTCTCTTGTCTGGTTTGGTGTCGAGCTCTCTCTTGTCTGGTTTGGTGTCGAGCTCTCTCTTGTCTGGTTTGGTGTCGAGCTCTCTCTTGTCTGGTTTGGTGTCGAGCTCTCTCTTGTCTGGTTTGGTGTCGAGCTCTCTCTTGTCTGGTTTGGTGTCGAGCTCTCTCTTGTCTGGTTTGGTGTCGAGCTCTCTCTTGTCTGGTTTGGTGTCGAGCTCTCTCTTGTCTGGTTTGGTGTCGAGCTCTCTCTTGTCTGGTTTGGTGTCGAGCTCTCTCTTGTCTGGTTTGGTGTCGAGCTCTCTCTTGTCTGGTTTGGTGTCGAGCTCTCTCTTGTCTGGTTTGGTGTCGAGCTCTCTCTTGTCTGGTTTGGTGTCGAGCTCTCTCTTGTCTGGTTTGGTGTCGAGCTCTCTCTTGTCTGGTTTGGTGTCGAGCTCTCTCTTGTCTGGTTTGGTGTCGAGCTCTCTCTTGTCTGGCTTGGTGTCGTGCTCTCTCTTGTCTGGTTTGGTGTCGAGCTCTCTCTTGTCTGGTTTGGTGTCGAGCTCTCTCTTGTCTGGTTTGGTGTCGAGCTCTCTCTTGTCTGGTTTGGTGTCGAGCTCTCTCTTGTCTGGTTTGGTGTCGAGCTCTCTCTTGTCTGGTTTGGTGTCGAGCTCTCTCTTGTCTGGTTTGGTGTCGAGCTCTCTCTTGTCTGGTTTGGTGTCGAGCTCTCTCTTGTCTGGTTTGGTGTCGAGCTCTCTCTTGTCTGGTTTGGTGTCGAGCTCTCTCTTGTCTGGTTTGGTGTCGAGCTCTCTCTTGTCTGGTTTGGTGTCGAGCTCTCTCTTGTCTGGTTTGGTGTCGAGCTCTCTCTTGTCTGGTTTGGTGTCGAGCTCTCTCTTGTCTGGTTTGGTGTCGAGCTCTCTCTTGTCTGGTTTGGTGTCGAGCTCTCTCTTGTCGGGTTTGCCGTCGAGCTCTCTCTTGTCGGGTTTGCCGTCGAGCTCTCTCTTGTCGGGTTTGCCGTCGAGCTCTCTCTTGTCGGGTTTGCCGTCGAGCTATCTACAGGAAGCTTGCATGCTGCACGCCTTGTTTATCTGGTTATCTGCCGGTTTCCGCTTAAAATTAATTCCTACTCATGCAGGCCAAATGAAGACAAACTCAGATGTCTCTATTCTCCTCAAATTAATTCAACGAAATTTACAAAGTGTATTCACATATGTGCAATTGTTCAGTTCGATCTATCACAAAAACGCTTTTGAATCATATTTTCCGTGGTCTACATTGACGGCGTCGATACGGCTGGCGTCTTTTTGCTTCGTGTTCATTTCTCTCGAAATCCAGCTCAATCTGAGTTTTTGGCGCATGGCAACTCTTATATAAGGAAAACATAAGCTGGGTATGGTCGCTTGCCAGACCAATTATCTCGTCGTTCCGGTAATGTCTCGATGCCTTGCACGGCCCGAGAATCTGTTATCACAACTCAATTCCATTCACACGCACAGAAGGGTCAACACTTCGACCTCTCGATCTGGCATTGTTCTCAAACGCCAGGCGTCGTTGAGTTAAGTTTAGCCAGGCCAAAAACGAAATTATATTTAGTTTTAGCTTTCAAAATTGCATGACTTGTCATTTGTTCCAAACAATAAAAAGTATGTCTGTTTTTACGAAAACACAATAAATTAAGAACTTCACTCTTCCTGTCAGCCACGTAACCCGCCGTGCCTGGGCAGGCAATAATGCTTAACAGTTAATACAATCATAATTGCCCGGACTTATGCAGTGTTTAGGGAGTCTGAATCTCCCCCAATGGGGAGCTCTGCTGCTCCCAGAGGCGGTCATGCTACATCATTTGCCTACGAGCCCTTTCTTGCTTCGTTTGCTCTCGAGCTCTCTCTTGTATAGTTAACATCTATGAAAATAACGATGAATGGAGAGACGAGTAACATATTTAATGTGATAAAGGTATTGTAAGAAGTAACATCATCAGCTTACTAGATTTCGAAATATTTTTATATCTGACATTTGTATTGAATTTGTACTTATTTCGCCATTTAGTATTCCCATTTCGTGGACGATATGTCTGAAAAAGTTTAAATTGCTGTTTTATAGTCCGTCTATGTATCAGACAATTGTCGTTTGCTAATTTGGGATTTGAAAGTAATACTCTTTCCACACCTTTCATCAAGTAGTTTCATGCCATGCCTGGGGCGATTTCCATTGAACAAACTTGATGTCAGGTACTATTGAGGGCCCTAAAATACAACAAACATCTATCAAACGGCTGTAAAAACAGATTGGATCGTCCGCGTTTGTAACCAATGCATGCGTTCATTGGGGGCAAATCGCATCAAATAAAACAGGAAAAAACAATATCCATCATGCTGAATCTGACTCTGTTCAATAGGTTTGATAAATTCATCATGTGCATCACATAGAGAAATATCTATCGCTGATCGATTGTATTAAGTGGATGCGGTGTTATTTGCAAATGTTAATTGCTCTCCGGTTCCCCTAAATCCTATGTGTTTGCTAATCTCGTATCCTAAAGGGTCGATATGTCCATTCGTTGTGAATTATCAATGAGCACTTTCACAGTACGTCGGATAAGTTCTAATTCGACAGTTAGCGAAACCAGTTTTTTTTAATACTGCAGTGATTGAACTACGGCATGAATATTTAATTGTTGAAACAAACATCTACATTATTCCACATGAATATTTAATTTATTCTAATAAAGAATAATAGTCGTTTTTCTCTTGCGAATAAGAATTGATTTGAAGGGCGAGAGAAATAATGTTTCAATTTCACCCATGCAGGATTCAGTACAGCCTGAACGCATACTATAACAGTGCGTGCGAAATTAATCATAGACTTTCAAATCTGGGACTGTTGAATTGTTGTATAGGGGACATTAATACAGAGTTTACGATGAGGGAGGCATGACATTTATATAACAAAGATGAGGGAGACAGAGGTGATCAGTTCTTTTAAGACAGAGGGGGACAATCATTACTTATTGATGGAGAGGGGTCACATTATTTGGAAGGGTTAAATAAAGTTAATATTAAGAAGATTAACACTGGTCAAATTTTTTTTATTTTTTTTCTTTGGCAGACCATCTAGGAGTGTTTTCTGGGGTTTTGAAGGTCGCTGATTACGAATATAACATTGGTTTTGCCAGATTGGCTCTAGTTTAGAAGATACTGATAGCCCCAAATAAGCCTAAACTGCTAAAATTCTCCCTGAAATACTTCAATATAGAAGCAGTAAATAATAATGTTCTGATATTATTGAATCATTATAATGATTATGTATATATTGAAGTATTTCAGGGAGAATTTTTATATAATTATTTATATAGGGAGAATTTTTATATAATTATATACTGTAATTACTTAATAACATGTTCCATAAATATAGTTGCAGTATAAATTAAGCAGTAATTAAGAATTTTCTTTTTAATTCCACAGTTGAAAATGAGTTCCAGAGAGAAAATGAGTTCTTCTAGAAGATGTTGCAGATATAAACCGGATGTCTTTTGTTACATCTGTGGACAGTATATGATGCCACAACAAAAGGGGAATATTACAGACTTTGTCAAGAGGGCGTACAAAGCATACTTCGATATGATACTTGGTGACCAAGACAAGTCTTGGGCCCCACATATGGTGTGCAAAACCTGTGTAGAAAGTCTCCGCGGTTGGACCAACGGTAAGCTGAAGTTGATGTTTGCTGTACCAATGGTGTGGAGAGAGCCCAACAATCATTTTGATGACTGCTACTTCTGTCTCAATGACATGACGGGGTTTAACAAGCACAAGAAAGCAAATTGGCAGTATCCGAGCCTGGATTCTGCTATCCGTCCTGTTGCGCACTCTGAGGATCTACCTGTGCCTGTTTTCACCAGTTTGCCTGAAATCGATGAAACCGAAGAGATTCCAGCTGATCTTTCAATATCATGTGATGATAGCTGTAGTGACTATGAAGAACCTTCAAATGGCCCTCAGCTTTTCAATCAATCTGAACTTAATGACCTAGTGCGAGACCTTTATTTGTCGAAGGAGCAGTCTGAAGTTCTTGCATCACGACTCCAAGAGAAAAACATTCTTGATTCTGGCACAAAAGTAACATACTATAGGACAAGGGAAGGCAGCTTGCTTCGTTTCTTTTCTAAAGAAGACGACCTGGTCTTTTGTAATGACGTTTCTGCACTTCTTAACTGCATGGGGATCTCATCATATGACCCAGCAGATTGGCGTCTCTTCATAGATAGCTCGAAAGCAAGTCTAAAAATTGTACTTTTGCACAATGGCAATAAGTTTGCTCCTGTACCAATTGGCCATTCTACCAAGATGAAAGAAGAGTATGATGCTATCAAATTTGTTCTTGAAAAGCTGAATTACAACACTCATAAATGGCTGATTTGTGTGGACTTGAAAATGGTGAATTTTCTGCTTGGTCAGCAAAGTGGGTACACAAAGTATCTCTGCTTTCTTTGTTTGTGGGATAGCAGAGCAAGAATCCAGCACTGGAGAAGGGAGAACTGGCCAGAACGAGAAAGTCTCGAAGTCGGCACAGCCAACGTCATCAATGAGCCTTTGGTACCCAGGGATAGAATCATCTTCCCTCCATTGCCCATAAAACTAGGGCTCATGAAGCAGTTTGTTAAGGCGTTGAACAAAGATGGGGATTGCTTCAAGTACATATGCAGGCAATTTCCAGGTCTTTCCATCGAAAAAGCTAAAGGTGTCATCTTCGATGGACCTCAGATTCGAACGCTCATGAGGGATTCTAACTTCACTAATCATATGAACACGGTTGAGTTAAATGCTTGGGTGTCCTTCAGAGATGTAGTGACAAACTTTTTGAGAAATCACAAAGCTGACAATTACAAGCAATTGGTCCGTAAAATGCTTACTGCATACGGAAAACTAGGGGCAAATATGAGCATTAAAGTTCATTTCTTGTTTAGCCACCTCGACAGATTTCCTGGTAATCTTGGTGATTACAGTGAGGAGCAGGGAGAGAGATTCCATCAAGACATGAAAACAATGGAAGAGAGGTATCGAGGTAAATGGGATGAGCACATGATGGCAGACTACTGCTGGAACCTTTTGAGAGACTGCCCAAAAGTTGCTCACAAGCGAAAATCGTATAAACGTCAATTTTAGTTTTGTGAATAAAATATTGTTTTGTGTGTTCATTGTAACTAAGAATCTAGTGTATAATGCTTTGCATTAATTCATGATATATAACTGATTATGTAAATGTTTTTTTCACTTGGAGAATTAAAATTCAGCAAATTTTTAGCAATTTTTTTGTATATCCTCGAAATCTATGAAAAGTGTTCAGTTATAGGATAAATGAAATGATGTTATATCTAACTTAACTTGTTATATTGAGATTATACACTCTTTGTGGTTTAAGATTATCATAAAAATCAATATCTGACATTTATGCACTATTTAGCCGTTTTTTTGTAAGTTTAGCTATGGTCGCGAATGGGTGATTTCAGACAAACGACCCCCTGTGATATCTCAAAAACTAAAGCCAATTTGAAAAAACTAATGTCATATTCGGATTCAGCGCCCTTGAAAACCCCAGAAACCAGTCTTACTTTGCCTGCCAAAAATATTGTGTTGACCAGTGTAATACATTACCTTCAATTGTTGAATGACTACACGAATACAACAGTTACAAAAATCGATGTTTTATATTTAATTTGACCGGTCGAATGATGATGCCGTCAAGAATTCAAATTCATTCTACATGGCTAAAATTCTATCCCTTCGCCTCTGAGGGAATCCCCTCTGACTATGTCAGCTCTTTCCGACCGACTCTCACCTGTATGCCCGACTGCTGACTCTGACTATTCTAATCTGCCAATCCTAGCTCCTATAGTGATAAATGTATTTCTGCTATGACGTCAAATGTTTGGCTCCAAACGTGACCAACTCACATGGCAAAGCACATGTTTATCCAAAACACCTCTGCAAACAAAGAATTTTCACTAACCTATTTTTCAACCTAACCTATTTTTCAATATATGTTTTATTTATATTGTTCATTCTTTTTGACCTGACCTTTTTAACTCGGTTTTCATAAAGTAATGAACAATTAATTCGTTTTACAATACAAACAATATCTATTTTCAAAATAATAGCTAAATGCTTACATTCCAATTTCTGAATCTATTTCTGAATCCTGCTTACAAGGTTCGAGTCTCGGCTTATCCTAATCTCATTTTCCACTTATCTAATGCTTTTCTTATTAACAGTAAAAAGGGGCAGGCTTTTCTTGTAACAGAATAAGTATCCAGAGGATAACACTGTGCGAGAATGACTAATCAGTTTTGAGTCTTGACGTTTAAGCTCGGCCGTAAAAAAGCAGTTATTTTTATAGATTATTTCATTTTTATTTATTTTTTTAGATAAAATTTTATAATTTGTGCATTCGTGTTTTGTAGACAGTTATCTCTATCTTCATAGTTGTTGTTCCACCACGTTTGGACCAACTCGTGTCAAAGTGGTTAACCGCTACGGGATAGAAATTCTGAGTTTATTTACCGTATCCCCAGTAATTACTGCCTTCCCCAGTTGTTGTCTCACCATGTTTTGGCCCAACTTATCTTCTGGTTTGCATTGCGTAGGATTGAAACAGTGTAATTAATGTTGATCTGGAATCCTAGAGCATCAACAACTATCCACTACGCCACGGCACCTCAGCAACAACAACAACAACAACAACTTTGCAGACGAGAATCAATGTCCGCAAGAAAATATATACACCTGTTTTTGTTCCTTTTATTTTGCAGAGCATCTATTTAATAAAAAACCGATGTTTTCCCCAAACTTAATACCGAATCTAGAACAATTCAATTGCTTTATTTTAAATAAATATCTTTAGTTATTCAGGGAATATAAGCATTATTTAAATATATTAATAACCAACGGTAAACAAATAAACTTACTCATTACTTTGCCACAAAATTAAATAATGTATTCGTAATATTAGTACATTGATTTTTACACAATATGTGATTATATTGTATTTATTTGCATTTTACACGAACAGAAACACGCGTAAAATGTTTTAAGTCGGTATATTTTCTTTTTACCAAATGTTAAAAATCTCTACACTCTGACATAGGATTTTTTATTCAGACTTATATTCAATCTTACGTTCAGCATTATATCAAATCTTTGCATCAAAACGGACAAACACATCTATTGTTAAAAATATTTAAAACTTAGATTTGCTTACTTTATATTTTATATATTATCAAGACGTAATTTATCTAAAAGTTTATTAAGTCGGTGCAAGAATAATGTGTTTTGACGTTCAATTATATATATATATATATATATATATATATATATATATATATATATATATAAACGACATTTTTGCACCAACCTACAAGGGCGCGACAATGTTTTTTTCGGACACTTTAGTATTCGATTTTCCGAGTACCATAGTCGGGCAAAATTCCTTCAATAGGATAGCATAAACATATAAAGACAATACCTGTAATAAAAATGGAAGAAAAGCGATTAAGGAAAAATATTTAATTTTCATTTTTTACAAAACACGCGCGACATGATTTTTCTGATATCGTTGAAAAACTTATATTATTACAGACTATTATTCCCTTTCTAAATAACTTTTATAAAACTCTCTTCATAATGATATACACATGCACAATAAGATATTTACGTGTTTCTGTTGTTCTTTGTCATCTAGTATTCGCTTATAAACAGGTTGCGCATTTCCATTAAATTTAGATCTGGACGTTTTGCAGACCATTCCAAAGTAGTCGTATTCATTTTAGCCATTCATTTTAACACATGGATGCTGCAATTGTCTTGCTGTGGAACGAAATCATTCTCCATCTCTCTTCTTATCCTCGCTAGGGTTTTCTCATCCAGCAACTGTTTGTAGCTTTCGCTGTTCTGTCGTCTTTTCAGCCACTCCAATCATATATTTCCATTAGCAAAGACCATACCCCAAACCATAACTCCTCCTCCTCCTATTTGTCGTTTGTTCAGTACAACAGGCTTACCCCTTCTCGGCAAGTACTCCATCGATCGGCCCATCAAACTTGAAACGCTTCTCATCAGTAAATATAAACTCTTAAAGTCAACATTCTTTTTAACCACCTTTTAGCACTCTCCAGTCTAGCTCCTTTGTGTTTATTTGTTAGTGTATTTTTCTTAGGATTGGTTTGAAGTATACAAAAGCTATGTAGCGTTCTTTGTACGGTTTACATCCAATTCCCATTAGGATTTTTTGTCATGCCCGAAAAATAGTGTTGCGCAAGTTTTCGCAAAAGTCACAAAAAACCTTAAATTATCAAAGCCAAACTAAAAAAAATGATTACACTACTAATGGAGTTTCACTCCTCAACTATGTACTTACAATCTCAAAAATTTTAGGCGCTAGACACCACCTTGAAGAACTTTTTTCAACGTGCCCAGAATATATTAGCGGACCCCTGTAATATTTCAAACTAATTTTCATACAATTATAACATAAAGTCACGGTGTGACGTTCAGCTTAAAAACGATGGGAACACTAGGCATATCCTTATGTAAATGACAAGCAATTACTACATTAATAAGACAATGATGTAAGAGAACAATTAACAATCATAAAGTGTGTAATCGATTTGTTTTTTTGTTTTTCTTTTGTTTACCTCGTTAATCTTGATATATTACTAACAGTCCTGTGGTTAGCGGATAAACGAAACTTCTTGTACACGTCATAAAAATGGAGTTTTTTTTTTTTTATAAAACCAGCAACTTGTTCTTTTTACTGTAAAGATCCCGCTTACATGACTATATTTATGCGTCCAAGTTTTAATCTTATTGACATGTGGTGTATACATACCTAAAATGAAAGAAAAAACGAAGTATATGACATAATATTTATCTTATATCCTGAATGCGACAGGTTTTAGCCATCTGTCGTCCTTTGTGTGAAATATCCAAGCTCAAATATTGTACAAGCTCGCATCAGTAGCCACAAAGATTTATCGTGTCTTTTATTCAGCCAATCATTAATTTAAATTAAAATATGCAGGATGCTTATACGCCATATTAATAACTCAATTATTGGGGTCCGAAACGCACGATCCCGAGAAATCAATTCATAAACTTTCATGTTTTCCACTCCGTTGCTATGCTTTTGAGGATGGGCGGAGCATTTTATGGCAGGTTCGTCATTTATGCGTTGGTGTTAAACAGATAGGCGTTAAAGGATACAAATTTTGTTTCTTACATGGTCTCGATACCATATGTTGTCGATGTATTACAGTTTGATGTATAATTGTCAAGTGTTTTATTTCTTTTTTTTAGAGTATCATTGAATATCCAAGGGTTTGATCCGTATAGTAAGATGGATTCAATCGTTACCTTAATTTTTTTTATTTTTATTCCCTTGGAGCTTGCTTGATTTTGTCGCTTAATTTGTTGAGGTTTTAAGGGGTTCATTCAAAAAAAGCCTGCACCCTTTCCGCCGGGACAATGTGCCAGTCCACGATTTTATCTTTATCACCGACTATTTAACCAATACGGCAATCAAGATACTCCAGAATTTATTCCCTGTGACTTTTGGGTATTTCAATAAAGCATGCAGCAATATAACACTGCCGATAGCCATTAGTCGCGTGATCTTGTGTAATGAATGAACGCGTGAATGTAGGATTGACATGCAATTCTTAAAGATAAACTAAAGTGACCGAAAAATGGGCTGAAATGACTTAAATAAATAAAAAGTAAATGACTTAGAATGATTCTAATGAACTTAAGGATGAGTTGAATGGCCTTAAGAATGACTTGAATTCTTACAAAATAACTAGAATCCTTAAAAAACAACTTGAATTATCTGGAGAATGGCGTGAATGTCTTTGAGACTTACTGGTTGTAAGGTTGGTGATAATTTTAACATTAAATTAATACAGAAAAGTAATCCCCCACTTTATATCACAAAGTCACAAACATAAGTACAGCATGTAGTAAGAAAAGATACTACACTTTGATTTTGGCCAAGAAAAGCTTAAAAAGCTAAGAACAGCATCTATTAACAGACCTTTGATATTAACCAAAAAGGCAAAGCACAAGTGTTACGGACAGACCGACGGACCGACGGAGTGACTTATAGAGTCGCGTGCACGCGACTAAAAACGATGAAAGATGCAATTGTGGAAGTGTTTTCCGTTAAAATAAAAATGCCATTAATTTGTATAGAAATACCAAATATTCTTAGACTTTAATAATTTTCTATAAATCAGACGGTTCTACTTTTGGCATAAGTTTTTCTGGTATCTTTCTATGTGCAATCATTTCTTAAACGGTGTTGATTAATTACAGCATATATCAGGTGAACGTTGTCAACGATTAAAAAATCGATTACATCTTTCGGTGATAATTTTATATGAAAAATATATCTGAATGCAGATGTGATGGCGGGTATCTATTCAAACTTATAATTCCAAGGTTTAATTGCGTAAGAGCAGTTAGCGGGCATAATTACAAAACCTGCATGTCATACTTGTATGATTTAATATGCGACTTTCCAATTTGAATGTATAATTATGCGATTGCATTGTTATCAATTACATCAAATATGTTCAGGAATATGTATGCCCAAATTTACATTGATATAGAAAGTATATCACTGAATCAAGTTATTCTTGAAATAAATAAATTTCATTTATTGGTAATATTTTCATTATTCTGACTACTAGACTTATGTTATTGACATAAGATGTTGACAATTCTTTTTTTCTGGCTGTCTACACATGCGCTCAGCTAATCTATACAGGTTTTATTTTTAAAATAAAAATTCCCGATTTCGACAAGATGTATTTATTAAAGGTCGGATGTTACTTTGGTTCTACCGTTGAGAGACCAACATACAACATGTTGATAATTAGATCCGCATGTTGCTTCGGTTAAAATGTTGAATTAAAATTATCTTTATTCTTACAAATACAAAAAGTAAACTCCACTTCATCCGTTAAATGGCGGTATGATTCAACAGTTGATTCCCTAAACGTAATAAAAAAGAAAATTACATTACATTCTGATCGTTGTTTCTTTAGCTTTTTATACTTCTAGCCAGTTCGCAAAACTATGCACGGTATGGTTATAATAATCACGTGACCTAGCAATATCCAAGTGCGTCCGCCAGTTTTACGCTAGGGTTTAAATTTATAAGTGTCTTCGCTTCCCAAACAAAACTTAGCATAGATTCACAGCATATCCAATGTTTTTGATGTCTATTCCCAGACTTATACCCATAGTTCCTTATGAAACTATATTCCAGAATGTTTAAGTGACCGTATTGAAATTTGTTTTGCAGTTTTTTTTTCCATAATGCTACAAAAAAAACATTTGATTGCCGAACATAACTAGTTCCAAGATAAACTATATTTTCGAGATTTGTAAAATCTTTCTAAAAATTTCGTAGTTTACCAAAACGCCATATAAGACATATTTCATTGAAAGTGTTGCACGGTGCATGTCCTTTGCTTTGGTCTGGATAGTTTGCCAGCTACTAATATATTATAATTTGAAATGGTTCACATGAAATTTTAGTGGAGACTTATGGGCGCTTTTTTTGTATGAAATTTATTCTTCAAAATTATGAAATTTACTGACTGAAACGTTATATTCAATACTTATCAATGTGTAAATAACATTTTTCTACACATTATAATACGAAGCCTGTATACGATAGGCTTTGGCAATCTGTCGTCCATTTT
This sequence comes from Euprymna scolopes, assembly GCF_053919585.1. Taxonomy (NCBI): domain Eukaryota; kingdom Metazoa; phylum Mollusca; class Cephalopoda; order Sepiida; family Sepiolidae; genus Euprymna; species Euprymna scolopes. The sequence continues at coordinate 46,492,681 of NC_136498.1, forward strand.
ATGCAATATGCAGGCTCCAATGTTGTACAAGCTAGTATTGGTCGCCACAAAGATTTCAAGATAAGATTGTAGTGTCACAAATAATTCTGATGTAAGGATGTTTTAGTTTGCAAATTTTATTTGGCATTCGGTCGTTCGGATCCGATCTTTTTTTTTTTTTTGCATAAAGGTTACCAGTTATCAAGGCACAGAAGCCACTCGGGGATAAGGGTTATTGCATGTACAGTAATCAATGGGATAGTATCGTAGTAATCGTTAGTATTGGAGATTTGATAAAGTGTCTTAAGGGGGCGGTTTATCAGGAATTTGTTTATGTTGGACTTGAATACATCCAACTTGCAGTCAGGTGGGAAACAGGCAAACGAAATAGTTCCACAGGCGTGCACTTCTAAGAAAGAAGCTTCGTTTTGATTCAGGCACATATAAAGAGTGGGGAAAATTACTGACAGTGGTTTCAGCTAGAGGTGTTTATCGTGAAAGTTGGCAGGGGAGACCAGAGATTGAAGCTGAGACGAGCACTTGCCAGGGAAATAACATATTAATAACTTAAAATCAGTTTTTTTTCCAATTGCGTCACCTATGAATAAAATATAAAACTGAAGAAAAGTGGAAATAATTGTTTTACGTGATCAAACGACTTAGATTCACAAACCCCGCGTTAGGGAGCGAATTACAATGTTTACAAGTTAGTGCACCCCGTATGTAAATATTGTGCATTTCTTAACATTTCCATTGCAACTGTTTTAATGAAAACCCGTTCAACACACTACCGAAGCCATTTCCGTCGGCATTTCTCTGTTGGGTCACCTCAGGCAGTTGGTAAACTCCAACCCAAAAAGGAGAGGCAAAACCTTGACGGAGGAACCTCATAAGACTAGACAAAATCATACCACAATTTAATAAAAGGTGAGCCATCATCATAATGGCCCACTGCCACTGGACTTATTAGTATTATAATTATTGGTAGTCTTAGTATTATGGTAATTGTAGTATCAATATTAGTAGCATTTTAGAAGTATTAGTAATATTAGTAATAATATTATTAATAATGATATCATTTGCATTGCTATTAGTATTATATAATTGACTAACTCATATAGGCAAAAGAAAGACACGAGGAATATTTGGCTTGGTCAATTAAGTAAAATTACAAATTATTAGAACAATGCAAACCTATTGTTTTCAGAAATATAATTCACAGTCAAGACTAAAGTTATATATATATATATATATATATAATGTATATAATGTGTATGTTTTTAAAATATAAAAGTAAAAAGGCTTTATGGAGGAAAGCTGATCAACTCACATTTACCAGAATATATAAACATACATTCTAATTCTCTTCAAATGACTTATTGATTTGCATCTTAAGCCTAAATAGGTTATGCTGTATAATACTTTCTGGCAATTCTTTTTTTTTTTTTTTTTTTTTTTTTTAAGCTCTGCCTCTGGTCAATACTGCTATCTCTATCTCTCTCTCTCTCTCTCTCTCTCGTTAACTCTTATTCACTCTGCCATACCCTATTCGTTAGTTATCTCTCTCTCATCCAGTCCCCTCTCGCCACGTCTCCGTTATCACTCTTTTTACTCGTCAGGTTTCATCTTGTTTTTCCAGGCGTCTCATAATTGCCTTCATAGAACAAGCCAACCTAACCCAAACCCTAACCCCAAACTACCGGCCGAACCCCTAAAGCCTTTTATATATTCAACGAGTTGCTGCAACCAACAACAGTTGCTTAGTGATGTTTATGTCATTTATGTACAGGCAAATGATTGCCAATGACGATATTCCCGTCTCATCTACTTATGACAATCACATTAATTTACGTTATTTCCAATGCAGGTAATTACAAGGTGTGTCCGAAAAGTGCAATTTAGTGAACACTGCTCATTAAATTATTTTCCACGTGGACATCAGGTGTAGTACATTTTTCTTTTCTCTGATTTAATAATACAATCAACACTTCTACTGGGAAAATATACATACATAGTTACAAAATATTTTTTTTAAATCTGAAATTATTTGCAGACATTTGTTAATATTGCCGTTCGTTGTCTGTCAGATCATTTCGGACGTGGTGAGAAATGGATTAGAGACAATTTTCTTCCAATTGATATGTATCTGTCCGGAATTCTGCTTATGTAATTGACTTCTGTGTTCTTTAGAGAAAGCCTGTACATGTGTTGCCGCTTTTTTGCGTACTTTTAGATCTGTTTCTAACCACAGTTTCCGATGATTGTGAAACGAATGCTTATAGTCGAGAATGCTGATCACCCTGTGATAATGGTAGAAATCCTAAATCATCGACCCAAAGCTGAAGAGCTATTACTCAAAACAAGCATAAGACGGCTGACTGGGAAGCCATCAGGGATCTCCTCATAGATGCCCCATGGGGAAATATATTTTCTTTTCTGCAGAACAGTGCGCAAATGAAACCACTGAATGGTTCAAAGCGACAATTGAAGCTCGTGTTCCCAAGGAGAAGTTCTATAGCAAACCCTATACTCCCCAACGGATTACTTCTATTTGTGAAGCTGCCATTGCTCAAAAGCCGCATGCATACTGCAAATTAAACCGACAGAAGTCCGGACAAATAGACAAAAGTTTATAAAAGCTATAAGTAATTGTAAGGAAGAAAAAGCGACAGTTACGAGAATACAGCAAAAACCAAAAGAACATGGTGAAATTAGGAACTCGGGATTTCTGGAAAATCTACAACAGTGTAGTAAATAATGGGCATCAAAATTCTCCGACTATCAAATAATCATGAAGTTATTTAGTCAGTTTGCTTCAACCTTTTTATTGGAGCGAGTAAACCGCTCCCTTCTTGATTTTCCTCTGCGGGCTGACATTACACTTTATAATCTGAAAATCACTCCCTCTCGGGTGTCGGATATCATAAAAAAACTAGACATGTCAAAAGCCTGTAGTCCCGATCCTATGTCGGTTCTACTACTAAAAAATGCTCCGCTTAGATTGCTCCAGTTCTCTTAAAATTTTACAAATACCTTAACGTATCCTGCTTACCTGACAGGTGGAATACTGATTCTGTGGTACCAGCTGACAAGAATTCTGGCGGAAAACTGGCCCATTAAATTATCGCCCAATTAGTTATTTTTATAATTATATTAATCTTTGTCCTTCTGCGTGTTTAACTACTTTCTTTACAAGATTTTCCCCGTATATTATCAGTACTTTGGATTAGTCGGACATCTGAAATAATCTCTTGTGTTATCTTAAATACGTTTCAGTTGATGTAAACTTCGGAGACGGTCTTTTGTAGAACCCGGGAAATCTTTCTGTCAATCTCAGGAATTTGTATGGAAATTTAAACTTATTTTATACACGAGGGTAATATGCTTGTATTTCCTCAGTAGAAATTTTACGTACTTCGCAATATTGTGGTCCGCAGCGAAGATTGGACTTTAAACACCCAGAAAAGTGTAGCGTGCAGGGGAAGGCTTCGTAGTAGTTTATCCGTTACACCATGTTCTGTACAGGCAGAAAAATTCCCGAATTGGACAATAAATCGTTGACAAATATCAGATGTTACGAGGTGCCTTGCATATGTTTCTAGGGGGTTTTCGGGTGTGCAATTTTATTGAGTACATACATGAAAATCTAGCCCTCTTCGAAATAATTTCCTCTGACTGCAAGGCTCTTGTACTACTCAAACAACGTCTTTTTTTTTTCTTTTTTTTTTACACAGTGATCACCACTTATCAAGGCCCGGAAGCCACTCAGGGATAAGGGTTATTGCAAGTACATCACGTTAGTGAGGAGATTTTATGAAGTGTTTAATTAGGGGGGGCGGTTCATTAGGAATTTGTTAACATTAGACTTAAAGACATCCAAGTTGTAGTCCGGAGGGAAGCAGGCAGACGGAACAGAGTTCCACAGGCGTGCAGTTCTAAGAAAGAAGCTTTGCTCATGAAATCCGCGTTTTGATTTAGGCACAGATATAGAGTGGGGGAAATTTTTCACAGTGGATTCAGCTAGACGGGTGATTTTCGTGAAAGTTTGGCGAGGGGGGACCAGAGATTGGAGTTCAGACGAGCACCTGCCATGAAAATAACGATAAAACAAGGATAGGCTCGCAACGTCTCTTCTGTGGGAGAGGGGTTGCAGGGTAGAGAAAAGGGCATCCCCCACTAAACCACGAAGTCTATTTTGTACTCTGTCAAGGCATGATAGGCTGTTTTTGGCAGCTCCTGCCCAGATATGGCAACAGTATTCCATCCTTGGCCGTACTTGGCTTTTATATAGATAGAGAATTGCATCAGTAGTGAGATATCTTCTGGAGCGGTAGAAGGATCCCACCATCTTTCCTGCGACCTTGGCAACAGACTTGATGTACGTGTTCCATTTCAGATCAGGAGTAAAGGTCAAACCCAGAAGCTTGTCAAAACACGGGGCCTCACCCAGACGAGAGCCATCCATCACAATTGATGCCAGCTGGGGATCAGAGCGTTGATGATGTAAGGATAGGAGTTTGGTTTTAGATGCATTAAAGGTAACTAGCCACATCTTCCCCCACTGAACCACGCGCTCGAGATCAGAGGAGAGAGAATCAGAGAGAACTTCGTCATTTACAGCCTTTGATGTGTTGCCGTAGATGGTCGTGTCATCAGCATAGATGTCAACGAATGATTTAAGTATGTGTTTAGGGAGGTCATTGATGTAGATCAGGAAGAGAGTTGGGCCGAGGATTGACCCCTGAGGGACTCCAGCATTTATATTGCAGGCCTCCGATTTTTGTCCATCTACCACTACTCTTATGAGCCTATCAGAGAGAAATGATTTAATGATTGAGAAAACATTTCCAGTTATACCGTAGCTGGAAATCTTGTGAAGTAGACCCTTATGCCATACTTTGTCAAAGGCCTTTGATATGTCAAGAGCAATTGCCCTAGAAAGGAAGCTTTTGTCAAGAGATTCACTAATCCTGTGGGATATAACCGTCAGCACATCTGCAGTAGATCTTGCAGAGCGGAAACCATATTGTGTGTCACTAAGAAGGTTGTTTCTGCTGAGGTGGTTGACTATTTCTCTATTTAATATTGATTCCAGTAACTTACTCATAACACAGAGAAGACTTATTGGTCTGTATTGAGAGTGAGATGACTTATCACCTGAATTCTTAAATACAGGGCAAACTGATGAGGTCTTCCAGGGGGTCGGAAAGCACTTCTCCTTAAGGCAGCGCTTAAATAGTTTCGTAAGTATGGGAGCAAGTTCTGGTTGAAGCTTTTTTAACACTATAATTGGGATGCCATCAGGGCCAGTTGCTTTACTGGAATCTAGGTTTTTTATTAGCTTGGCGACCTCATGCACGGATATTTGTATATTACCTAGCTTGTTCTGTGTTATAGGAGGAAATATGGGGAGTTGATGGCCTTCGTCGCATAGGGTAGAATTAGCTGCAAAGTTCTTTGCAAATAGTTTGGCCTTGTCTGACGCTGACGAGATAACCTCTGGTCCATTGATAATGGTTGGGATAGAACGCACACTTCTGTTCAGGATCCTATTTGTTATTTGCCAAAACTGGTGGGAACCAAGCCGCTGATCAGCTACCTTGGATTTAACAGACTGGGCATATAGCTCTCTTGCATTTTTTATTACTCTTTTACAGTGGTTGCTGGCAGTCCTGAAAGCAGCTTTAGTCTCAGTGCATCTATTACGTTGGTAGTTATGGAAAAAGTGATTTCTGTGCGCGATAGCAGCAGCACATTCTGGGGAGAACCATGGCTGGCTGTTAGGTTTTTGTTGGAATTTTTTTGATGGTATGAATTGGTCTATGCCTACAATTAACCATTCGGTCAGATCTGATACTATAGAGGACACTTCCTTTTTAAACATGGAGTGCAGAGGTAAATCAGATATGAATGTACGGAAGCTATCCCAGTCAGCCATAGAGTATCGGTATACAGTACGGTGGAGGGGTACGTCTGATGGCTTCTTACATTTTGTTTTTATCTTAACTGATACGACGGAGTGGTCGGAGGATCCTAAAGGAGAATGAACGGTACATGAACATAGCTCAGGGGAAGTTGAAAGAAAAAGGTCTAAGAGGCTTGCATATTGATTGGGTGTATCGGGCACACGGGTGTCTAGAAGGTCCAATGGAAGCCCTCTTGTGTGGCCATTCAATGAATCTCTTAACAGCCTGTTTCATCTCAATTGTTTCATAACGACAGCATCTTAGATATTCCTCGAGTTTAGGGAATAACCAAAAGTCACAGGAAGCACGGTTTTTTTTTTTTTTTTTTACAGTGATCACCACTTATCAAGGCCCGGAAGCCACTCAGGGATAAGGGTTATTGTAAGTACATCACGTTAGTGAGGAGATTTTATGAAGTGTTTAATTAGGGGGGGCGGTTCATTAGGAATTTGTTAACATTAGACTTGAAGATATCCAAGTTGTAGTCCGGAGGGAAGCAGGCAGACGGAACAGAGTTCCACAGGCGTGCAGTTCTAAGAAAGAAGCTTTGCTCATGAAATCCGCGTTTTGATTTAGGCACAGATATAGAGTGGGGGAAATTTTTCACAGTGGATTCAGCTAGACGGGTGTTTTTCGTGAAAGATTGGCGAGGGGGGACCAGGGATTGGAGTTCAGACGAGCACCTGCCATGAAAATAACGATAAAACGAGGATAGGCTCGCAACGTCTCTTCTGTGGGAGAGGGGTTGCAGGGTAGAGAAAAGGGCATCCCCCACTAAACCACGAAGTCTATTTTGTACTCTGTCAAGGCATGATAGGCTGTTTTTGGCAGCTCCTGTCCAGATATGGCAACAGTATTCCATCCTTGGCCGTACTTGGCTTTTATATAGATCTCTGTCTCTGCACTTATTAATTCTATAGGCACATAACTGTCCTTATCTATGAAATTAGTTACTTAGTCAATCAACTCTGGTGTTCTGACTTCATTACTCCTCCCACATATTTCATTGTCTCACAGCGTCCTTGCCGTCCTTGAATCTGACACTACAAAAGCTTCTGCTCGATCCAAAAGCATTCTTAACAATTCGATAAGTTACAGTGGAAATTCTTCCAAGTTTAAAATGGTTTTATTGCATATACTACTTTTAAAGTGTCCTTACGTTGAGATTGATTATTTTTTTTAATTCACCAGCTTTTACAATTAGGCTTTAGTAGAGTGTATTTTAGTTCCTGCTGTAGCTGTTCATTTGAACCTGATATATAAATTGGTCAGTCATCTCATAAGACGTATAGCAAGGACATGCGGAATTTTCAAGTGGCAATGACAAATTTAAATAGCTGTAAAAAGTTATCTAAAGACTTACTTTAGACATCTTGTACATCGGAAAAAAACGTCAGAAAAATAACTAGATGAAAACGGTAGCGCAATAATGCAGATTTTTCTGAAAATCACTGTTCTATCTTAGTTAGGGTAAGACAACACTCTTTGTAAGTACTGATATTTTATTATATATATATATATATATATATATATATATATATATATACTGTAATAGCACCCATATTTCTTCTCTTCGTAGATTCAACCACTACTTAGAACTATTTCTTGAACTATTGAAATCATCTTGCCTTGAACACACAGTTCCAATCAACAATTGTTGCGCAGCAACACCCTTCATTTTTTTATCGTATGTATATTTACATGAGTGTGAATGACACTGTCCATATCTCCCCGTGGGTCTCGTATCAATATATTAATTTACGTCATTTTCGTTCCCGGAATTGTGCAGGTGCGTTTGACATATGCAATTCAATGAGCAGTGGTCAAAAGGACTGCCTTGATTTTGTATAAATATTACGTTTAATCTTTCATCTTCCGCCTAAACAATTGCGATAATTTTTTTCGTAATTCTTGACTTAAAAACAAGTTTGAAAGAAACACATCGGAAACAAATAGAAGAGGCGCGAATAATCAATGAAAAATTGCTTCAAACGAGAGTGACAAAGGGAATGTTAAACGTTACTAGTCAAGAGACATGCTAGTAGGAGGTATTGCGTAAGAGAAGGATCACATTTAACATTTTATATTGCATACTATTTCATACTTAAAGCCGCTAGATACACATTCGACGCAAGGAAGTGACTGTGGCTAAGTGTGTAAATACATGAACTGACAACCAGGTGTGACAGGTTCGAATCAAATGTTTCACAGAAACTTTCACTTTGGGATTTTGCCTACGTTCATTATTTACGTTGCCCTTAATTGGAAATATTTTTATGAGATATATATCGGTGAATCGAGTCTAATTAATAAAAAAATGAATGAATGATTCACAACTTCGAAGTATCTAAATGTGAGACTTTTTGTAGACGAGCATCCCCTGCATAAATTAGATGTGAGTTTTGAAAACCTGATTCCGTAGATAATAACTGGGTTTGAGTTTGTAGATTATGTTTAACATCTATACGTTAAGGGCATTAAAGATTCATTCCCTTCTCTATAATAATAAAAACCGCTAATGTTGATATCATCGCAGAATAGTAGAGAATATATCTCTAGTCTGCTGATGCAAAAGTATTATGGAAAACATTTCTTATGTTAACACAAATTAGTAATGTTATGTAAATACAAATTAGTAATGGGAATCTATTCATACGTATAATTATACTAAGTAACACATACTTTTCTTCCAGGTTTGAAAATATGCTATCAACAACGAGCATATATTACTGACGACAAAAACAAGTAAATAACTGGAAAGATAGTATCAGATAATGAGAATGTAATATCTGGGAGAATTGTCCCACGATAACAACGAATACAACAATAATCCCTATCTAAAATATAGAAGATTATTTCTGGAAGTATGTAATGAACACAAAGATAATTTGCATCTACAATATAAACCTCACCTGTCGGTTTAAATGTATGTATGTCTGCCCAAAACTTGACACACGCGACGGATTTTCACAACTTCATATCATTTTCACCCTTCGGATGACAAATATCGAAAAATTGACTAAAAACATAAATTTCTTCACTCTCAACTGGGCACGTTTCTAATGGGAGGAATCGCTATTTCGCCAATATTTTAGAAAGTAACCCTCTCTTTTCGATTAACAAGAACCTACGTCACTTCCGGTTTGCCGATGGGCGCAACAGCAACGGCGTCACTTTTTTTAAAATTGTTTTCCTCCTTCGCGGTACGGGTGTGAGCCTGCCTTACTATTACCACTTTTTTATCAACAACTACCCCAAACACTCCAGCAACGCCAGGCACTCAGGCTAGTTACTATCTAAAAAAGAATGCACACTCGACATTAAATTATTTCATATTAATATTAGTAGTAGAATAGTTTTTTACAGAAAAATACCAAATGTTGGTCATACTATAATTATAAATGAAATATGTATTATTAGGTGCATATATAGCGAGGTTGTGTATGTATGCATATATATATATATATATATATATATATATTGCACGTCTAGTTTATATAATATATGTTGCACGTCTATTTATATAATATATGTTGCACGTCTATTTATATAATATATGTTGCACGTCTATTTATATAATATATGTTGCACGTCTATTTATATAATATATGTTGCACGTCTATTTATATAATATATATTGCACGTCTAGTTTATATAATATACGTTTGTATGAAACTGATGGTTGGATCGTCTAGTAGTTATGTATGTTGTGTGGGTACGTTTTTACACATATTTAAACAGTTTACGTAACATGGACAAGTCATTCATTCAGGACAAATTATACAAACATGACACTTAAGCACAGTGATCGTTTGATAACGGACTACTATCCTTTATTTTGGCTACCTTTGTCTCCCGGACACTGCAATAAAATATTTCACTTTGAAGCAGTAACATGACTGCATTTGGATGTCTACTTTTATTCTCATTCTCACAGTTGTTTCTCATGGATTTACGGAGCTTTCTCTTTGTAATGCTTTGTTTCCTGTTTTCGAATGCTTCCACGACTGAGAAAGTCAACCTGCTCTCGTCGACCGCTTCCACGTTCTCTTTCTCACTTGTATCTCTAATCTATATATCCAAATCGATTTTTTGTAAGGTCAGTTTTATTGTTTCTTGTTTTTAAAACATTGAGTGACAAATATATTTACTGACACAAATATCTCTGTAATATGTTATGCTTATAAATCGTAAACTAAGTTAAAACTCATCCGTTAGATTTTAACATAAGTATTTTAGCAAAACATTCCTTTCTTTCAAAGCATTCTTAATGCATAACTTTTTCTACATAAGAACTATCAAATTAATAATCGTTCAGACCTTTGGCAGTGTTCGCCACAAAATAACAAATATTACGTTCTGATCAGAGCTAAAAGGCCCAACATAAAATTTGTCGAGTAAAGATATTCATTAGTCACATTTTCACAAACTTAATTGATACATAGCGGAATTTGTCTTAATTCAAAGTTTCAAAAATTTCAACTACTTTCAGAAATTCAAAATGATGAATAAATAGCGAATACTAAATAATATATAATTAAACAGGGTGACATGGACAGAAACTAGAACATTGGGGTACTAACTTCGAGGTTCTACGAACTTAACTATTTTGAATTTCTTATAGTTAAAATAGTTCCTTACAGTCTTCGATGATGTAATCGATTTATAATTTGCGTCGCTTTAAATTATGAACGCAAACAGGTTAAATAATAAATAGTTAATTAATAGCGGACTAGTGTACAATGTCAAATTTAGTTTTATAGCTCTAAACAGTTTTATAGCTCTAAACAGTTTGATCTGCTTAAACTAAGCAATAGAGTAAAAAGTATATTTATTTTATAGTATATATTTTGCCCGTGCGACGTATAAGTTGTTTTTTAATAGGCATTTTTTTGCATTTAGCGTTTCATTAGCCTATTGTATTTGCAATCGCAGGTTCTGTGTAGTTAGCAAGAGTTTACTGAACAAAATGGTACTATGGTTGGTAGAAATGAAAGTGAACTCGTGTATACATTACATAATTTCAAATTATGTTTAAAAAACGAAGTAATTTTAAAAAAGAAATGGCAATGTATAATTTAAAATTAATATACTTTTAAATGAAAACATGTTAAATGTCTTAATGATTTAATTGTCCGGAAACATTACTAATCCCACATGCGAATGTTCATAAAGTGACCCTTTTTAAAGGCTATATTTTTGATTATGAACAAGTGTAGTATTAAAGTTCTCAAGTTTTTTTTTTATATTTCCGTTCCCTTCTTACAAGGCATATCGGCACTTGGAGAACCTGAATAAGTGTAAGGTTACGTATCTCGGTACTGCCGTAGCAAAAAGTCAGCTGAATAGTTTATGAGCGAAGAATATATATTTTCAAATAAATAAAAAAGCGGAGGCATCTCCCATAAATATTTTGGCTTTTTATGTACATTTTTCTGCTATAAATAAAACGTTGCACCCTAAAAAATTATAACCAAATTTGATTTGTGATATTTCCTTATGAATAGTCCTTGTTATAATTGCGAATAAGAGAAAGACTAGGGAAGATGAGGACCTAGGCTTCCACTTCACCACTGCAACTACAGAATTTTCTCTTAGTAAACGCATCGTGGGGATTTAACAATAGCCTTTACGCCCTTTCTCTATATCGTCCTCGTCACTGGCGGTTGTATTATTAGACCCGTTTTTATCCTCTTGCCAGTGGAAAAAGTTATATTAGTTGAACCAAACATAACACAGCTGTGTAAAAACATCAGCTGTATATCACATGAAGATTATTTGGCACCGATCTGTAAAGTTTCACCCACTTTTTATATATCTCCCCGTAAATAATTTTAAAAGAAAATTTCAAAAGGAACTTTGTGCCTGCGTGTGTAAGTTCGTTCCTTATACACTGGAAAACTTCTGGATCGATTTTTCTGAGATTTAACTCGAACGGATTTTATGTATCTGGCAATGTTCATAGGTAGGTTCTAAGCTATTATTTCCACATGTGTATTAAGGCTAGGCATATCAAATCAACAGTAGCTTATTCCATACGATAGGGGCATGTTCGAACTGACTGTTTCTGTTTAGAGCACAATTGAAGAAGCATACTTAACATTTGCATTTGAAACTTTAATTCAGACTATTCAATATATAAAAATTGTTTATAATAAACAGAAAGTTCACTACAGTGCAATGTAGACTACAATGTATTGTGGACTGTCACTGCAGGAGGTACTGAACTGCGGTCGGTTCTAAATAAAAACATGCAATCAATCTATTTGATATTTTTATTTATCGAAATTGTCGAAATCGCTTATTTTCAATAGTGTAAAACATTCGTTGATTATTATTCAATCCTAGGCACTCTCGGGGTTGTCTGTAAATATCATATATAAACCCAATGTGTTCATAGTAGTTCAATATTACAAAGCTGATAAACCTCAGAATAAGTAGATATATTTGAATTATTTGTGAAATGACATTTTAATTTTAAGTTTAATCGAAATATAGGAAATTTTTAAGTCAGTGTTATTTGAAAACTTCAACTCTTGCCCCACAGTCCCAATCTTTAATCTGCACTTAATTTACACATACTTTAGTAGAATTTGTTCCGCAGAACTAGAGCACTGGTAACTTTTTATCAAAAGTACACCTGAATAACTCGAAAAACAAGTCGCAGGCCTCTGAGAACACTGCCTTATACTCTGAAAGCTTATTTTCCCACAAACTGCCGTATTGTTTCCTGTGTTCTTGAATGTTTTTACAAGTGCATATTTGAATAGAATTTGACCAAACATTTCCTTGTCCAAAGCTTTAGTACACTTGTATTTATGATCACTACAGTAGCACCTTACGCGTCAGTGTTCATGTACATTGCTTGGCCTTATTGTGTAAAAACGTCGCTTTTCTTGTGTAGTAGGTGTTCAAAAAGAAAAGCACTTCGCGAGTGCTTCGTATGTGGTACCGACTATGAATTGATTAACACAAAAATTATCTAATGAATACATGATGCATTTGATGTCACTCACATTTGTGTTTTCTCTATATATGCACAGTAAATCCACATACGCTGGCACAAACAGGTTTATGTAAGCGATGCACTAATTTGAGTAAAATATATGTTCACACAGCTATAGTTTTACCCTGAATTTTACGTGGATCCAAGTTCGCAAGGACAATTTTAAACAAGCTATATTCAATATACCGTTCTCTGTACATCATAACATAGCTTTTATTTCATGCTTTAAACCTTTTACCTGAATAGGTTTTAAGGTGGCTAACATCTTTGGGAATCTAAAATGTTTATACAATAATTATAGAACTTATGTGAGATAAGGGAAACCAACAATAACGAATAGAATCTTAAGTTAAACGTCCTCATTTTTATCATTGTCTTGCACCTCTTACTAACTCAGTGTAATTAATTCCATAGAATAACAGTCCACACACCTTTTTTCAAAGTGTTGACAGAAATCCCGGCCCCTTTCTACATCTAATTACCAATTTTTAATGTACTGAATCTTCTACACAACTGTTGCTTGGTTACGTTACTTACAATGCGTGCCCATAAACGCCTGTCAAAAGCAATTACTACGTGCTACATAGGTTTCCTATTACAACCAGATCAATTCCATCCTACGCTTATTATATTCACCTGCAGGTGTGTTCGACTGTTGTTGGTTAGTGAACGGTAGTCGGTTGCGTCCGTCTTGTTTCCGGATTGTTAAAGCATGCAGTATTTTATTTCGTCTGGTTCTTCTGTAGAATAGAAACAAATGTTTCTAATGTATATAATGTTGGATCGAGAAATTTATATCCTAAAGTACAAAACGCCTTAGCAGTGAAACTGGTTAAGCTTATTGTATACGGTTATCACTTTAGAATTGTGGTTACCGCGTTTAAATCCTATCGAGCCAGACTGGAAAATATTCTTATTGAACACAGAATTTATTTTCAGCTCTAGTTGAATTAATCCTTTATAATGTATCAATAGTGTATAGTTATTGGGATAAAGCAGTAAACCTCGTTTTATAATGTGCGTACTTAAGAATAAAATAATTAATTATCGATAAAACAAACACTATTAATAAATTACGCATTAACTGACACCTCTGTATCAAATATAAATGTATTTCAGGAGGCATTATGAATCTTATTAACGACTACAGAACGATCCTAATGTATTCCTTGAATTAATAAGGATCACTGTGTGCACATTTTTTCATTGTGCTCATGAGACCATGTTAGTTGAGTTGTTTTACTAGCACCTCTTATCCACTCTTGCATTTGGTTCATGCAAGTTGAACAGTCAAGAAATTCCCTGAATTGATGTCGTTTGAGTATAGTTCGTTTGGTAAAATAAATCAAGATTTAAACTAAATTCCACTTGAGTTAGGATTCTGAAAAGAAAAAACATTAGTCAGAAACAAAAATATCGGTATTTGTTTGGGATGTGATTAGAAAATTTCATGTTCCGTCAATAGGCTATTACAAGGGATACGACGAGAACATTATTTTAATTGTCTGGACTCTTGAGTAAATATCCGTTAATATCTTATGTTTTTATATAGACAGGTGTGGTTCTCGGTTAACTGTGTCTGTGTCGGCTATATAACCGAAAGCCAAAAGAATTAAAAGAACATTATGTTGTCACAGGCCTAATTATTACGTTTTTATTTAATTTTTCTGTAAATATTATGAACTCAGAATTAATTTGAGAGTAGGTAGTATTAAAATGGTATGGATTGAATAAATAATAACTTTGTAGCTTTAACCACTCTTGCGGCACTCGTGCTGTTTGCTTGAATAAATGAAGTATCCTGTCTCCCTGCAACAAGATCTGAACTCATTTTTTTTATTTTGATTCATACAGGCTTTTTACTTTAAAAGTTACAAGTCATAAATTACTAAATGCATCTCAATTATTTATGAGTATCAGACGTTATATAACAGAGACGTAGAATGAACTATAAGCTTATATGTAACGTGTTAGATCGAACAGATATTTCCACGTGATGAGGGTAATGTACTTTTGCTATTCATATGGGAAACGATATCCGAGTATCTAACACTGTTTCTGTAAATTACAATTACAAAAGTGAGATGTTGTTATCCAGTTAAAAGTATTTCTTATACGAACGTTAATACGTTTACTTTAAAACAAGTACACGTCAGTATTAAAGTAAAAATTTAAAAAAGGGAAAATCCAAATAAAATGAAGTATCAACTTATGATACCATTAATGGTCAATTCAAAGATCGTTTTCATTTAATAATACATATAGGATAAACATTGAATAACTAATAAAGCTGTCAGTATTATATTTAACAATAAAAAAAAACATTCTATATTTACATAAAGTATTTATGAATTTCCTACTGGATTAACTCTTTTTAACCATGAACAAAATTCATATTTTTTTTTTGTAAATTCTCTATTCTACTTTAAAAAATCTATCCTATAAAAATAAGAGTAGCTAGTGAAAGACAAACTATTTGAGGGATAAACTGGTATTGTTCCAGAATAAAAGTATGGCCTCATAAATGAAAGTCATTTGATATCTGACGTCAGAGAAAACAACCATAAAACTTGATCAACGAATATTGTACAATTACAATACCTTGCTTGTTATCAAAATCGATGGAATCGCCCATTTTAACGCTAAATCGATTAATTGCCTGCTCTTGTCAGCGCCGCACATTGATGCACCGAAATGCCGCTTCTTAGTCTAGAATATATTGTAATTGACATTGCATTGTAGAAAACCATTTATGAGTTATATATAATGGCTTAAAGTAAATTTTAAAATGCAAGAGTAAAGTATATTGGTTCAATTATGCTCTAAAGATTTCGGTTACATAAGAGGACAAATAGACACACAATGGAAGTTTATATATATGTAGATATACTATATTGTTTACACTGGAGAACAACTTTTTTACTTTGTGAATGTTGTCCAGATTTATACAAGTGATTTATAGTATTTTTGTACTACTGAATCAGGAAATAGCATCCGTTTCTCTCCATCAGATCAGGTTTGTGTGCCAAGTTGATTTGAAAAAAAATTCGACCTCGTTACAAAATTGATTGCATTTTTTGTGGTATTATCAGCTCATTTTTGTCAATATACATCATCCGAAGTAAGTTTGTTTAAGAGAAAAATGTTTGTCCATGAATATGTGGATATTTATACCTGATGGTAACCTTGATTACTGTGAATTGAATGGTGGACATTAATAACGGTAAGTAAACGTAATTGCATGTTGCGTCACCATTGTTCAAACCTTGAGGTTTGAACTTCCCTTTCTTCGAACTCCTGGAATTCTTAGCGGCAGGGAGGTTTCTCTTCAGAGTTCAACAGTAGTCACCTATCATGGTTGCGTCCCAGTGACCCTGATACCTGGTCTCCGTTTCCTTCAGATCCTGATGGAATATCCTACTCTTCTTGTTACTCATTGAACCCAGGTTTTCAGGAAACCGATCCATATGTGAAAATAGGTAGTGCATCTTGATGCTCATGTTGCAGCATAGTTCTGAAAGACGTCAGCATATTTTTGACAAGTTCTTAATCTCTGGCCTTAGTGTTACTAAGTGCTTCACTACCAGAACAAATGCTTTCCACGCTTCCACTTGGTTCCTTGAGTTTTGAATTACGGATCACTAATGAGCTGACGGATCTAGGGATCAGCCACGATACCAGCTTTCAACTTCTCTGTGGTTAATCCTGATAAAAGCTGGCACAAGTGAATCAGGCATCATACATGCCAAGAGCCATGGTAAACTGCTTGATCAAGCCAAGCTTAATGTGCAGTGGTAGGACAAGTATTCTGTCTCACTCCGGCAGAGGGTCATGGATGACGCCTCTTTCTTTGCAAAGAACTAGGTTATCTTTGTAATGCTGAGCACATTCCTGAATATTCCACATGCACAGGAAACATGGATACGTGGTGAAGCAAGACTGTTGTCCAAACAAAAAGTTCACCATCTTCACGTCAACACTAACAAACCACTTATGGTAATCATAAACAATTTTCTCCAGCACATACTTCACCGCCTCATACTTCTCTTTCAGTGTAGTCGAGTGAGTGATGGGTACAGTCAAAATTGTTGCAGTTGTTTAACAGAACGTTTCTTTCAGTGATCGCTTGCTGCTGCCAATGAAAAGTCTCCAATCGTTGGATTTCTAATCTGGCACGCTAAACTTGAGTAGAAGCTTCGCAATATCTGCATAGTTCACCAAGTCCTTTTCTTCAGAGAAAAAACGGAGGTATCCGTTATACCTGTTGCGGAAAAAGGTGATGCTAGATCTGTGGGATTTTTTTCGTTTAATCTGGATGCTAACAGTTCAACATTTCGTTGACAAGTTCAGGTCGCGAATTAAATCATTCAACTGTTTTTGGGAATGTGGAGCATAATCTTCAGACATTACTTCGTGTTCTTTTGAAACTGGTGTAATCTACCTCACTAATGTCCGGAGTTCTATGAAGATAGGCACTGGAATCTTATCACAATGAACTATAGGACGACTTGCCGATTGCAGGTCATGATACTTGAAGCTGTCGCGGTGTTTTCTGTTGATCCCAGTCAAATCAAAAGCGCGGAAGTAAAAGTCGGTGACATGGTTTGTTGGCTCCATTAAAACCCTGGGAATTCCAAAGTTCAAATTCCTCTTGCCCTTGTTCCACCCACGCAAAGTCTCGGTACATGCCGTGCACACCATACCTGGCGCCCACACTTTATCCTGGTTATCAAGTTTAAATACAAAAATAAGCAAGTAAGCACGCCTTACGAAACTTATAACTTGTTTCTTATGAGAAGAAAGGGTGTCGTTTCCACGTATGTAGCAGAACACGGCGACCTTATTTCTGCACGATCCTCTGAACGAAGCCATTTCATACACCTGCAAAACAAAAATGGTACAGAAGATAATAATACACACAAAAAGCAAAAGCACCATTGAACATGTTACCTCATAATAAACAAACTGGATTGCCGGATTTTACACGCAACAACTTAAAATTTAAAAAAATAAGATTGAAAATAGTAGATCAAACACTTTACAAAGCTAAAGCTCATTACTAAAAAGAAAACGTATTCTGCATGGCATCGTGCCCCCACGATCTTCTTCTAAAAGGCTTCACACACGCGTACACGTGAATAAAAACGTAAAAAACATGTGACCATATCTTAAAAAATTCAGCTGGCTGACCGACACTGAGATTTCTGAATTCAGCACATTAGATTCACTCTAAATCAAATGATAAAAAATGCAGATAACACATTTCTTGTTGACCAGTGTAATACATGTCATATATATTACATCATATCTATACATCTATTACATGTAACCTCTACTAATATATAAAAAAAAACTTTGTATCTGAGTGAGTTTCCTATAAACTCCGCAACAACTTATCCGATCTTTAAGATTTTACATAATTGTTGTTTATGTATCTGGCGGTGTTAATAAAGACTTTTTGTATCCGTGTCTTCGAGAAATCCGTATAAAGAAGGAACAGGCGATTAAGATCAACATTAATATCTTATATATCCTTACATCAAGAGTGCATTTGATAAGTTTTATTACCACGACCGAAATAAACCGAAATGGCCGGCATAAAATATCAGCACCTTTTCGTTTATGAGAAGGGCGCGTTTGAAATATATTGTCTTGTTTAGAACACAATCAAACCATGATACTTTACTTTTATATTTTCGATTTTATTTTAAGTAATTATATATAAAAATAAGTTTATATAAAAAAGGTAAGTTCTCTTTACAGTGCAATGTAGACTACAGTATTGTGGTCTGCGGAAGGCATGTGATGATCTGTCCTGTTGCAAAGGGATCGGTTCCAAACTTAAGTAAGCAATCAATCGATTAAATTGAAAAATGGTCGATTTCACTGATTTTGATAATACTAAAATAATGGAAGGGGTAAAACGTTCGTTGATCATCATTCAATTCCCGGCAACGTCGGGTATCTCTGATAGTTTCTCATAAAATAATCAAAATTGTTATGAATTATAAGCTCAATAAATATACATTATCGTCCTCAGGTCATATATATTGTAAATTTATATTCGAGTTACCAAAACAGTTAATCAAGAAATGTTATATAATTCGTATATTTGTGCAGCATTCTGTCTCTTATGCAGGTTTCGTTGAATAGCAGAGATAATTCCTGTTTGTTTTTCTTGCAACCCATTCTTTCCTTTTGGCGGCCCAATGTTCGCACGTTCTATTCGAATGTGAAAAGAAATTTGCCAAAGTGATGAAAGTTTTCGACCTCCATAAGTCGTCTCCAGCCGAATGATTTAAAAATTGCGTTTGATGAATTTATCGAAAAATCGAGTAAAATCGTTAAAAATCATTAAAATGCCAAAAATGGAGAATATACCTCCAGAAACACATATCGGCATGACTAGAACCACCATATTTCGCCGGCTAAAATTTCACCTATCTTCCTCAAATAGTTACATTTATAAACGCCTTGCACTTGGCATTTTGGCCAAGATCAAAGTGTAGTATCCGTTCCGGCATATACTACAAGCAAAGACCAGATGTGGGGGCAACCCTACATACCTGACCTTTAACCAGCTCCCATTTCCCACCTTTCGGGAGCTGGTCCTCCTTTTCCCTTCCCCCTCCCTTCACTCCTCACATTAAAAATTGGCCTTGTGCCTAATTTGCTCAGTGGGGGAGCAAATAAATACCATCTGTTCCGGCAGATACTGAACGCAAAGACCATATGTGGGGGCGACCCCACACATAAGACCTTGGTCAATGAAGGGGCAACCCTTCATACCAATTGTCACTATCCAGCTCCCCTACTCCCCGGGGAGTTGGTCCCCATTTCCTCTTCCATACTCACTTTAAAAATCGGCCTTGTGCCTAATTTGCTCAATTGGGGAGCAAATAAATACATCAAGCCAGCAAAGACCATATGTGGGGGAAACCCCACATATAAGAACTTAGATTACTTTAGACATAACACCTTAGATTACTTTTTTAATTAAACTTGATTATCTATTGTCATTAAATGAGTTTAAAAGAATTGAATCATTTAAGGTTATATATCATAGTGTGGTGTCAATAAAAACAACGATCGTTGG
>NC_136498.1:46520227-46522727 GCF_053919585.1 Euprymna scolopes
ATGAAACTGCTGTGCTGATTGGTCAACTCGACAAGAATCAATCGAAAGACGGCTCTTCCTTACGCAAACTTACATTTTTAAATTTTTATTTGTAGGTTTTCCCTCCGCAATAAGCAGCACATTCGCAGTACTCCATCTTCTGTTTGTTATAACTTCAATACAAGCTCTTGACAATTTATGGTACTGGATTTCTTTATTGGTAGTTTGCCCTTGTATAAATGATCATGTACTTTTTGCCCATTCCCTGGAAGATAGTTGGATAACGATGTTGGATGGATGTTCCATATATGGATACGCTGATTACACTTCAGGATAAACTTAAGCATACTTGGATGAGACCGTTTGCTTTTTCCTCCATGTCTCCACGGTCGAGATCGGAACATTATATGATTGGAGGAGCAAAATATCCTCAGAAGCACACAATGGATTAATAGCAAAGGTTGTCAGCGTCCTAACAATCTTGATTTATCTGTTTTTGCAAGCCATGTTTTAAATTGCTGCGTATGGTTTCAGGTGTTTTTTCATGGTAGTGTAGGTCTTCTCTAAGATTTATACAGGATTACCATGAAAAATCAGAATAGTCTTTTTTATTACAAAAGCTATGTTTTCTATCTCCTCCTTATTACGAATCTATCTGCGTTTTTAGTTCATTCTGCCCCACTCGATTTGTTTCTGTAAGACTTGCAGGATCCACTTGCATTCCATTTCGGAGTGCGTACTGACCGGGAGATCGTCTGTGTAGGCTCGGATAGGTGGTTGTCAAACACATGTAGTGAAATCGGGCCGTGCTATCTGCATATTTCTTGCGAGAGCAAACTGTAGCTGAAAGAGCCTCGCCGATAATGGTACTTCTTTCGAGTCTGTGCCAGCCGAATCTTACATGGTTTGATGAAAGTCTTTGATGGAATTGTTTATAATAATCCATGATGAGCCATTGTGTTCTGCTAGGTACAGAATGCCTGATGCAGATTTCTTTTGAGTTCGTGGGACTGAATCATAGGTGTTTGCCAGGTTAAACCAGACGAATGGTCGGTATACATTTGTCCTTCAGGCATTCTTTGTATATTCAGATAAGACCCCAGTGTACTTAACACAACATGACGTCTCCAAGATTCTACTTTTCTGAACCAGAATATCAATGAGTTTTTTTTTTTTTAGTTGTAAGGATGAAGTATATCAGTATGATACTAAAAAATATATTACTCTCTGTACTCAGTAGTTTCGAATAATCTCATTACTGTTTTGGACTTTCATAACCCGGATTCAAACTCCTGTGTATCTCCATGGGTTTCGTACTTTCCCTCCCTATATTCTTCTTGATGAGGGTTTATTTGTATCCATAAATATTTGCATTTCACACGTAATTATCCGTATACATGTACTTGCTGAATCTCTGTCACGCCCATGATGTCTAAAACTAACATACGAATTGAAATCTCTAAAATCTTCAAATACGTATATTACATTTTAATGCAATTTAAGCCATTTTTAGACGACTTTAATTCAAGAAGTATTTGTCATTACAGTCTATAACCATAGTACGGGGGCAGTGCAAATGAAGAAGATAACGAATGTGATGTTAACAACATCGTGTCTGCTTGCGAGTATGTAAACAAAATATCTATCTTCCTACTTTTCTCTCGCTCTCTTTTAATTCTTCACATTCCTACTACTATTTATGTGCTTACCCCTTCACACACACACACACACACAAGCTAAAGAGAATATTGCGTTAATGTTATGTATGCATAGAAACCTTTAATCCGCAAAATTTGATGAATATTTTCCATAAATAAATATACTTATATGAAAAACAAAAACAAAAACGCCGCAAAATTATAAATTTAAGATTACTTCCGTTCTAGTGAACGAATTTCTCGATGACTGTATTTATAAACTGTGATAGAATTTAGAATAGCGAAACGTAAGAGGAAGGCGAAAGCGACATCGGCGTTTACATTTAATTTGTTTTGAGCTCTGTCATGACGGGAAAGGGTTTCCGTGAAAAAAATCTCATCATATGACGCTACAATACTCGGGATTTATTTTTAGATGAGAGATTGCGTCGTGGTAGAATGATCCAAACATTTTCCTGCGACTCTTGTTACGGATTTAGATTTTTCTACGTCAGGTATGGAGTGAAGCTCAATCCCGAAAGCATTTTCTAGAAGGTGAAATGCTAGATACGATAACGATTCATTTCGTTCTAGGCCAAGTGTTAATCAGATAGATTGTAGTGAATAGAAAAAAACATTTATTTTGTGATGCATTAAAAATGACAATGTCGAAAGAGATGGAATCTGAAAGCTCTTGTTCTGCGAATTGTAGTCACGGCGTCGCGTCGACTTCATAAACTTTGAGGTATACTTTAATGTGATTTGGATCATCATTGAAGAGCCATAAGGTTTTGCTCAGAAAAGATTTTCTACGCACACTAACGTTGAAAGTATGAATTTCGGATTTCTCTGCTTTGACGCATCTTTTATAAAACTTCCATACG
>NC_136498.1:46530227-46705227 GCF_053919585.1 Euprymna scolopes
ATTTATCAATTGTATCGACTGCCGCAAACGGGACGTTCCGCTTTGTCTTGAAAATGGGTAAAGCATTTCCTTTCAGCTTAAACTTGACCATAGTCTTGATACATCTTTCTTGTTCCGATGAAGATAAATGTATTTTAATTGCACCAGTAGAGATTGCTACCCTTTGACAGTAATTGTTTATCGGTTGGTCCTAGGGTGTATAAAGCTTCATCTAATATTTTCCAAAGAATTTTTCATGTTTCGTGTACAATGACTCTTACCTTTTTGGTGTTACTATTCAGTGTCACAGGAAGTATCAAGACTTGCTTAAATTTTATCTTATCTCCCTTCACTGCACGAGCTGATTTGTTATTTCTCCTCATTGTTGGTTTTGTCAACCGTTTTCCATATTTGTATGTTGATGATTGCAAGATCTGAACCAGAATGCAGATGTAAATCAACTTCCTTGTTGAGAATATAAACATTTACATATTTTCACCAGTTTCTCTCAGATTCAATTTAGGATATCGCTTGTCAAATCCTGTAATTGCCTTTATTTTTGCAATGTGTCGCTTTGTCACTTTTCCTACCACACCCATTGCATCTTTTTTTGTGTGTGAAAATCAGTCTATAAACCAAATGCTGTCCGCCACAACGACTATACGGACTTCTGTGCGATTTTGGTTTGAAGATCGGGTAAGTAATCTTGGATTGTACCTGGGTAGTCTTATTTATTTTTTATTTTTTTTTATTTTTTTTAATTTTTTTTTTTTTAGAGGCAGTACTACTTTGCCTTGTAACTAGTGCTTCGTACGTATTGCACACCTGACACCCCGATGGTTCTTGAGTCTTTCTTTACGCTGCCTTGACGCCGGCAGTCTACCACCAGCTTTTGGAGTGTGAACCCTTGTTTGCTTTCGAGACTTGAGAAACCTTTTGTCTTATCTTTGCATATTTTGTCGTAAGCTTGTGCAAAAATCAAAAACTTGACATCGCCCGCTGATTGTTCCGCCACACGAAAGTCCTCGCAGTGCTAGTTAACTATGGATTCAAATGTGAAACACTCTTTGTCGTCACGTTTTTCCATGTTAAAGAACTTCTATTTCTTGTGAGAAAGTCATATTCGGGGCAACAGTTCAGATAAACATTTCGTTACCTCGGATAATTCTAGTTCGCTCGTCTTCTTGGGTAGTAAATCGTCAACGAAATTATATGTACAGAATCTCTTTAATGTAGCACCCAGAACTAGGGTGCATATTCAGAATCACTTCGCATTAATTATTTTGCCCATGGAATAAAATTTATAAAATAACTTCCTCTACTAAATCTTTACCCGCGCCAAATGATATAAAGTTTGTTTTTTTTATGGATGGCAAGTTATGAACCTGAGAAATTGAATTAAAATCAAAACATATTTATTAACCTGTGGATCTATTTTATATATTTAACGTAACATTATTTCATTATTTGGTCAATCTAACCTTTTAGCCACTATTAAGAAAGTTATTTTGTATTACATGCAATCAATCTCAGGTTTACAAAACCACGTATACTCGCCAGAAATAGACTTCTTACCATCAATACGGGGCAGAATTAATGTCAATGGTTAAAAAAAAAATTAGCTGTCCTAAAGCGATTAACTCTCGAAAAATGAAGTTATGATTTTACATTTAATTTTCGAAACTTATCCTGTACTCGTCATTATAAAATAATAATCATTTTTTTTTTTTTTTTTTTTTTTTTTACTTTTTGTATTTGAGTTTATTATAGATGTTCGCAGGTAAACGTATAATTAACATCCGAATTTGATTCAATCATTACGCACAAATTGAAATTTCTGTTTATAGTTTTGTAAATTGAGGAGATTAATGGCCGATACTATTTTGTTTTCATTTGATAAAACGAATAGTGAAATAGTGGCAATGATTATGATGTGAAAAATTACAAATACAACGTTCACATTATTAATTTAAACGTATTTATATATTTCACATTGGTTTCGATTATGCCTAACACCGAGTTCTTTTAGTTTAATTGTAGGTATTTTATTCATTTATCAATATTGATCAATTATTTTAATTACTGTTAATTTCGTTTGTAATTTGTTAAAATTGATTAAACGATGTCACACACACACACACATGTAGATATGTGTGAGTGTGTTTGTGTATTTAGCGTTTATCTCTACTTGGTATAGTATGGTTGGCTCTTCACAAAGACTTCACCACTATAATCTTTGGATTTGCGAACCACGTAGTTTTTGTGCCGATCAAAAAAAATAATAAATAAAAAACTTGATTCTTAAAACGACTCTATAGTTACTTAAACCGGAACTTGTATAATTCGTATTTTAACATAATATTCACTGTAAGGCAAAAACAATGAAGCTTTTATTCTTTAATTTTATCGCTTATTTTAATCTCGCCTTATCCTGTTGTGTGGATATCTCGAGCCTATTCACCGTCTTCAATCGGATATTTATCCAAACCTATTTTCCATAAACGGATTCATCGCAAACAAATGCAGAACTTTACTCAACTGCCGCGCCTCAAGTTTCTTTCGTCCCTAGGCGCATGCGGTTACCTCTTACCGTTGCTAAGCAACTCTCAGTTTTCTCCTCCCCACGACTTCCTCACCTGTATTAATTGGCCCGTTGCCTTTGAGTCTCAGCCTGTCTACCTGACTTTGTCAACAGGTCCCCATGTCGGCCGTGTTTTTTTTTGTTTTTTGTTTTTTGCATGTCCCCGTAGCGATAATGATTATACATATTGATCGCTGTTGCACAGCTGTTTCTCGACGTCTTCTGTGGCGTTCAACGTTTATGTTTTGTTTTTTAGTTTCTGTTTTTCTCATACCACGCTGACTAGTTTGTGTGTATGTAACTGAACTTATACCTGTATAACTGCGTGTATCTGTTATATGCATATGAGTTTCCTGGTATTGGGGCGGGTATGTATCGGTTCATATACGGGTTTTATTTTGTCTTAATGTATCTATGCATGTATTTATACGCGCTTCTTGTGTAGTAGTATGTTCCTCTTTAGATCTTTATGCATATACAGATTTTTTTTTACACAAAAGCAACCACTAAGCAAGTCCCGGAAGCCACTCGAGGATAAAAGTTAAGGAGGGTGCAGTAGTAATAGGACAATATCATATGGATCGTTAGCCGTGTAAATTTGGTAAATAGGATTACTTAAGGGGAACGGCTCATCATGAACTTGTTTACGTTGGACTTATAGACGGTCATGTTATAGTCAGCTGGAAAGCAGACAAACTCACAGGCTCGCAGTTCTAAAAAAAGAATTCTTCTGTTTGCGTATGTACTTGTGCATGTTAATACATGTGTTTATGTACACGTAATATTAAGTTTAAGCTAATATAATTTTTTGTTCATTAATTTTTCAGAAATCATGGGGCATTCCTATTTGGAGTCTTTAAACTTAACAGTTCGTATGCCCCAATAACGAAAATGTAGTGAAAATAAGTTGATAACAGTAGTCACAAGAATCCAAATAATCCAAAATAGCTTTCATGTCGGTATCTCTTTACGTGTATATTCTACGAGGAGATTTAAGACTTTTTATACTATGTTTGTCTATATCAACAGATGCGTGTGTTCTTTATATATTTCAGTGTATGTATGTCGGTATCTTTATGCGCACATCTTTCCTTATACGGTTTTCTTTTCTCCCACCCCATAAACTAGTTTCCGTTAATGCAAGTACACCTGATCGAGCACCTGCACCGTGAATCACTCGTACGATCCCGTGTTTCCCTTCATATTTACAATGTATTTATATTCAGACTAACGGAAATTAATTGTTAATATACATTTTCTTATTTGCACTTTTCTTCACGCAATCGTATATAATGATTTATGCATATTAGATTTTATAATTATACACTAAGGTTTTATAAAAATGTTAATATGCTAGAAAACAGAAAATTGACAAACCAACGAATCATTTGCATTATATACCGTCCTTCGATATTATAGAATCCCCCCCAAAATGCGTAGATTCCATGAAACATAGTCTAATATAATGTGTCTATATGTTTAGGTGTTCGGTGTATTTAATAAAGTAAAAAATGGGTTAAAATTCTGTAAAGTAAAATCTAATTCCTTCGTTCCTTTTCTTCGTTCTGTGTATCCTTGTACATTTCTCCCTTCATCCTCTACTTTTTGTGGGCAATATTTGTCAATTACAGTATGTATTCTTGCCACTTCACACGTGTCTGTGTCGTTCTCTCGAGTTAGTTTTCTCTTAGTAACTATTTAAGTTTGTTTTTGCTTCGTACTGTTCTTCTGTTTTATTTCTAGAAAATACATCCGAAAATTCATGAAGACATCTTATGTAAGGAGCTGAAAAAGTACGTCTAGGGTAAAAACTACTCACGCAAGTTTTTAATACATAGATTCTGACATAGAAACCGGTTATTCCATTCTTCCGGTCAGAAATATCGCCCAGGCAATGTGATAAATAGCAAGCATAGAAAGCTAGTCACTAGACTGCCGAAAGTAAAACCAATTTTTGCTTTGTACTCTTAATTAAATTATTCATCGCTCTATACAAACCTTCTCCCACATTACTGTGATGGTTTGAATGAGATTTCCAGATATTTCAGTTGAAACTCTTGGGAAGTAGAACGTGATGCAAACTCCAATCAAAAGCTTAGATTTGTCAACACCTATTCTCCTACAAATTGAGTTCTTTATAGTGCATGCGCGTCATTTGTACTCTTCAGTATATATTTTCCTCTCTTTCTATCTCCTTCCACTAACTCCCTTTTATCTCTCTTACTCTCATTTCAACACCTTTTTCTTCGTTGCTAAAAATCTACCAAAAGTTATTTCCAATCTCGTCTTCTCGCCTTCATTCTCATCCTTGTACTTATTCGTCAGTTTCTTATTGTCGCCTTCTACCTTGTCTTGTCATTCATATGTTATGTTATTCTTTCTTGATACCTTTTCAGATTATCTTCTGATACTTCGATGTCAATTATATCTCCTAAAGATCTACACTACGTTCCTCTCTCTCAAGTTGTCTTCCAATAAGCCAATTTCTTTATCTCTATCCATCTATTTGTGTCATGGTGGCTGTTTATACGATTCTAAGCTACTTTATCAAGCAATCATCCGATCATCTTACGGGGTAAGAGTGCGTTATTATTTCTGATTTTTATGGGGGCGACTGGCTTTGTCATCTGAGACCAGCAACCAGCCAACCGGATGCGTTGGGAAGAACGAAACACACGAAAAAGGAGATATAGACAAGGAAACAAAACCTCGGAAAATTGAAATAGATTGTCAGTAAATTATCGGCCACAGTTTACTTGTCCAGACAGGTATCTAAATCAAAAGAAAAACAGTGGATAAATAAATAAACACGTAGGAATTATAATAAATCGATGCAGACTGTTGTCCGGATAATCACTATGGCTAGAATTCTGAGGAAGCGAAAAGTAAGCCAATAAAATGTAGGTTGACTTTTCAATACATGAAATAGAAATTTAGAGTTCAATATAATTGGTGTAATATATGCACATAGCTTATCGAACATTATAACCGGATTTGCATCAGTGACGCAGATGCAAATCAGAAAGCATGCAATATGCCGTTGAACTTGTTTAGATATTGAAGGAAAGAACAGAGGTAACTCCCTTCCCGTTCATAAGAGGGAGAAGCTTAAAAGCGGATGCCAAGGAGTCGCGTCACATCTATCAGAAAGAAGTTCTACCTTTTTCAGCCTGCTGAATACTATGAGAGCAGATGTAGGAAGCGATGGTCTCGCTAAGCTCGGCAGCAGAGCAAGGACAGTGAGCACATGTGTAAAAAAAGTCAACTTTTCAGCATGTGTAAATGTATATCTTCGTCCAAGTCATACTTTCTAAACCTTCCTTTTCTCCCCACTCTGTCTTATTTGATTTTTGTCCTTGTTCTGTCCTAAATAAAATTCTTTAGAACCAAATACTGTCCAAGTCGTTCTCGAGCAACAAGCATCTCTAACATTTATACAGAACTAGCTGGTGGACCCGACGTTGTCTGGGATTGAATGAAGATCAACGAATGTTCTACTTTCTCATACATTTATCTTCATCGAAATTGGTGAAATCGCCTATTGGTAGGAAATCGATTAATTGTCTATTCTACTAAGGAACCTTCATGCAGTGTACCGGGAGAAAGCTTCACATGTACCGTTGAAGTAGCTTAGTTCAATATATGTTGTAGTCTACATTTCACTATAGATAATCTATTGTTGACTTAAAAAATTATCTATAAATAAAGATGTTACATAGTGTTAAATGCAAAAGTCATGTGTAATATTTAAATATGCCTCTAAGCAGATATTTTATTTACGACGCGTGTCTGTCTAATGAAATAATCAACTTTAGATTTTATGAAGCCATTTTCACATAATCAGTTGAATTGAAGTTAAATACACAGATGTCAGGAATAATTGTGCATTAAACAGAAACATTCATTCCAAACGCGCCCCTGTTTAATAAAAAAACAACCTTTTTTTTAATGCCTGTATATCATAGGCCTTTCTCTTTGTGCCGTAATAAAACTTCTTAAAGGCACTTGCGATTTTCGGTTGTATAAAATGTTGGTAAAAATCAGACCTTTTTCTTTAATCGGATATTTTCTATTATCGATTTTCGATACTTATACACATTTCGTTACAAAACCTACATAAGAACAATCCCGAATATATTGTTTGAAATTTCAGAAGTACTTGGCTCAGCCGTTTTCTAGTCAACAAGGAACGAACAAAAATAGACATGAATATAAAACGTATAAAATTAGAGATGATATATTAACTGTATTACTAATGACCAGACTCCTGTTATGTGGCCTTTCGTTTTTGACTCAATCTCAACACAAACTCCGATCAAAAGCTATAGTTTATAACGAGTCAAAAACAGACTATCGATTTATTCTGTAAAGCTTAGTTTGATTGAATATTACACTCAACATAACGAGGGGCCAGGGTTAATAACGTGAATCCATATGCATATCTCGCTAGTGGGCACTAACACTAATTTTTATGTTCCTTTTTATAACCGCTGGTTAATAATCTAGCACTAGTAATTGGACTGTCAAGAAACATTTACAATATTCGGCTGTATTGATTTGTGCCAGATTAAATTATATGCATATGTATACACTATGAAATAATCTAAAACCAGTACCCGTTTAATTGCACTTGTTATCCGGATTAAGACTTATAAATGAGGCCTATGACGTAAAGATTTCCAGTTTTCCAAATGTCAACGATCATGGGACGGCAAAGTACCTGTAAAGAATAGAATGTAAATATTTTTTGTTCAATTATTTATTTTATTTATTTATTTTTTGAAATACCGATCAGAATTTTCATAAGTCTTTAACTGTCTCTTTGCAATGGATGGAGTATTATTGCTAAATATGGGCAGATGCCTCATCTATTAGCTTTCTTTTTGTCTAAAAGATTCAAAAAGGAATCTACAATCTAATTGATCTCGCACTGTCAACAAAGTTCTCATCGCTACAATGTCTCATGCGTGTACTTGTTTTATAAATACTTATAGCGAATAGTATTTGACTAATCCGTAATACTAATGCCCCACGCCTTACCCGAAAGCCTTCTACTCTGAGTTTATTCCTCTCTATCAGCTAGACTTAGGAATTCTCTTTCTACTTGACGACTCAAATTTCCATTAATAGTAATTGAAGTATCCCTCAATGCCTTGTTTTTAATCACAATTGTAAATATGCGTACATACTCTAATATTTAATGCTTATGCAATCATCAGTGTAGAACGTGATAATGACTGTTGGTCAGGAGATTCGAACTTAGTCACAAAGCCAATAATTTTCATTACAACGCCCTTTCTTCTATGATTCTTATTCACGTAAATCAGATGATATAATGTCAACTTTCTATCTAATAAGACCATGGGGGATCTGCCTCTAATCTAATGCACTGGAGAATCTGTTGTGGCTATACAGTTCGAAGATGAAATTGTCTACCCGAATGCAGGACTGGGTGGTTGATTATAATACCTAGGTTTTCCCAGTCATCAGGGTTCCGCTCTCGGCATTTCAAAGTCCGACAGAAAGGCAAGCCAATACAGTCGGAGCTAGTACAGCTGTATAAGTTGCCGGACAAGTGTTGCACTGCTTCACCAATCGCCTATCGGTACTTCAAATTGAATTTTTTTCAAGGTTTACTTCCTTAGCTTTTTTTCCAACGCATCCACCAGGCAGTGGAGCTATGTGCCCAAAAATGGTGAACATTTGAAAATATTTCCAATTTTTATGAAAATAACAGATCCTCATTGTAGTTTTGTCGTATGAAAACGATATTTACAAATAAGTATTTTAATCAGGAATTCATCATTTAAGTAATACGCTTGTAGTATGTTATGCAGAAAATATATTTGACCTCCTTTACACTAACTCCGCAATTCGTACTAACTCGTTTTATCTCAATTTGCCAACTTTCAATGCCTCTGCTTATTCTCAACTGCCAACTGTTATTTTCTATTCTCAGCGTAGCCGTTTACAATAGATTTCTCACTGGTAACAATAATTTATCTCTTAGGAATGTGAATGGCAATAAGTGTCTCCAAAATTTTAGTATTCATCGTAGCTGTACAGTTGTGGTCTGGCATGTGATATTTCTCTTCAATTATGTCATCATGCTTGAACTTTCACTATATTTTGTATAGTAGTAGCCGATAACAATAACATTTTTTGGAGGGAAGGTGGTGGTTGGAAAATAAGAATTTATTTCTTGCGATTATTAGTGATGTCTATAGTAGTAATTGTATAGTAGTAGTAGTATTTTATTAGTGTCGTAAGTTGTCTTTAGTCTGAAAATTCACCGCGAAAACTAAGTTATAATCTAAAATGTTATTTCAATATATACATTGTTTCTTCTTGATTTCAGTTAGATTAAAAACATCTTGCTCTCCTTTTATTGAGCATTCTTAATAAACTCATTAAATGCATGAGTTATCACTTTTATTGCTTATACTTTTGTATATATGAAGGATTTCAAAGTTTTTGGACAAATCAATGTTATGATTATTACATCAGCCAGTTCCCACCTGAAGCAAAAACTACAATATAAAAATAGAAAAGATCTTATTTAATTTTTGTTTTTACACAGTGGTCACCACTTATAAAGGCCCGGAAGCCACTCCGGGATAAGGGTTATTGCAAGTACATTACGTTAGTGTGGAGATTTGATGAAGTGTTTACTTAAAGGGGCGGTTCATTAGGAATTTGTTAACTCAGGACTTGAACACACCCAAGTTGTAGTCAGGTGGGAAGCAGGCAGACGGAACAGAGTTCCACAGGCGTGCAGTTCTAAGAAAGAAGCTTTGTTCATGGAATCCACGTTTTGATTTAGGCACAGATAATGAGTGGGGGAAATTTTTCAGTGGATTTTGCTAGACGGGTGTTTTACGTGAAAATTTGGCAAGGGTGACCAGAGATTGGAATTCAGACGGGCACCTGCTATGGAAATAACGATAGAACAATGACAGGCTCGCGACGTCTCTTCTGTGGGAGAGAGGTTGCAGCGTAGAAAAAAGGGCATCCCCCACCAAGCCACGAAGTCTATTTTGTACTCTGTCAAGGCAGGATCGACTTTTTTAGCAGCTCCTGCCCAGATATGGCAGCAGTATTCCATCCTTGGACGTGCTTGGCTTTTATATAGAGAATTGCATCAGTAGTGAGATATCTTCTGGAGCGGTAGAATGATCCCACCATCTTTCCAGCGACCTTGGCAACAGACTTGATGTACGTGTTCCATTTCAGATCAGGAGTAAAGGCCAAACCCAGAAGCTTATCAAAACACGGGGCCTCTCCCAGACGAGAGCCACTCATCCCAACTGATGCCAGATGGGGATCAGAGCGTTCATGGTGTAAGGATAGGAGTTTGGTTTTAGATGCATTAAAGGTAACCAGCCACGTCTTCCCCCACTGAACCACGCGCTCGAGATCAGAGGAGAGAGAATCAGAGAACTTTGTCATTTACAGCCTTTGATGTGTTGCCGAAGATGGTTGTGTCATCAGCGTAGATGTCAACGAATGATTTAAGTATGTGTTTAGGGAGGTCATTGATGTAGATCAGGAAGAGAGTTGGGCCCAGGATTGACCCCTGAGGGCCTCCAGCATTAATACTGCAGGCCTCTGATTTTTGTCCATCGACCACTACTCTTATGAGCCTATCGGAGAGAAATGATTTAATGATTGAGAAAACATTTCCAGTTGTACCGTAGCTGGAAATCTTGTGAAATAGACCCTTATGCCATACCTTGTCGAAGGCCTTTGATATGTCAAGAGCAATTGCCCTAGAAAGGAAGCCTTTGTCAAGAGATTCACTAATCCTGTGATATATAACAGTCAGCACATCTGCGGTAGATCTTGCAGAGCGGAAAACATTGGGTGTCACTAAGAAGGTTGTTTCTTCTGAGGTGGTTGACTATTTCTCTATTTAATATGGATTCCAGCAACTTATAACACACAGGAGACTTATTAGTCTGTACTGAGATGGAGATGACTTATCACCTGAATTCTTAAATACAGGGCAAACTGATGAGGTCTTCCAGGGAGTCGGAAAGCACTTAAGGCAGCGCTTAAACAGTTTCGTAAGTATGGGAGGAAGTTCTGGTTGAAGCTTTTTTAACACTATAATTGGAATGACGTCAGGCTCATTTGCTTTACTGGAATCAAGGTTCTTGATAAGCTTGGCGACCTCATGCACGGATATTTGTATGTTACCTAGCGTGTTCTGTGTTATAGGAGGAAATATGGGGAGTTGATGGTCTTCGTCGCATAGGGTAGAATTAGCTGCAAACTTCTTTGCAAATAGTTTGGCCTTGTCTGACGCTGACGAGATGACCTCTGGTCCATTGATAATGGTTAGGATAAAACGCACACTTCTGTTCAGGATCCTATTTGTTATTTGCCAAAACTGGTGGGAATCAAGCCGCTGATCAGCTACCTTGGATTTAACAGGCTGGGCATACAGCTCTCTAGCATTTTTTATTACTCTTTTACAGTAGTTGCTGGCAGCCCAGAAAGCAGCTTTAGTCTCAGTGAATCTATTACGTTGGTAGCTATGGAAAAAAGTTATTTCTGTGCGCGATAGCAGCAGCACATTCTGGGGAGAACCATGGCTGGCTGTTAGGTTTTTGTTGGAATTTTTTAGATGGTATTAATTTTTCATACCTACAATTAACCATTCGGTCGGATCTGATACTATAGAGGGCACTTCCTTTTTAAACATGGAGTGCAAAAGTAAATCAGATATGAATGTACGGAAGCTATCCCAGTCAGCCATAGAGTATCGGTATACAGTACGATGGAGGGGTACGTCAGGGGGCTTATTACATTTCGTTTTTATCTTAACTGATACAACTGAGTGGTTGGAGGATCCTAGAGGCGAATGAACGGAACATGAACATAGCTCAGGGGAAGAGAGAAAAAGGTCAAGGAGGCTTGCATATTGACCGGGTGTATCGGGCATACGGGTGGGTTCGCGAACACTCTGAGTGAGGTCATAAGCAATGGCAAAATCATGACAAAACCTCCCCTTATCGCCTGTCTTATTTGAATGGGTCAGCCATTCCACGTTATGGACGTTGAAGTCACCACAGATGTGGATGTTAGCCGAGGGATGTGCAGACAGGATGTGGTCTATTTTCTCGGATATTCTCTTAAGGATAGTAACTCCGCTGTTGTGGGGCCGATAGAGGGCAAATATAAATGCAGTTGTGTTAGCAAGTGCAACCTGGAAGCACATATAGGGCAAGTTAAGATCTTCTCTAGAGATATCCCTGCCACACGGGAAGCCATCTTTAATGTAGGCACATATTCCATTCCGATGGCGATCTTGAGGGTCAGATTTAGCTGTTAATTAGTCTCTGTTAATTATGAACTCATCAAGGGAAGTGGTCGACCCTAAATTAAAACTAAAAACGGCTATTTAATTTAACAATGTGTGCATATATATATATATATATATATAATAGCATGAGCACTCACAAAACTCCTAACGCCATTATTGGGCATAATTAGCAATTCCCATATAAGAAACTCTGGCGACCTTCTTAATAAGATTTTAAAAAAGAACAGACATGAAAAATAAAACCATGAATAGTCTCGATATAGAATCTTTATACAGCAATAGCCCTACCAAGAAATGCTTCAACCTTCTTTCAAAACACTTGAACAGAATAAAAATTAAATTACCTTTGTCGATAGATAATATAATTATATTTATAAGTATATGCATTGACATGACGTATTTCACAATAGGTGGACTCTACTACAAATAAAATTTAGACTGCCCATGGGTAACCCCCTAAGTGGTGTTTTGGCATGTCTATTTTGGAAATTCACAGAAACGTGACCCATGAAATATAAATGGCCCAAGGGCACTTGCTACTATAAATATATAGATGATATTTAAATTTTTCTCCCCATGTCTTCCAAAATAGAGCATATCACTGATAAATTAAATAATATCGAGCCCACTATAAACTATACGTATGAAAGCGAAATAACAACTCCATACCTTTTCTGGACATCAATATCATAAATAATGATCATCTAAGGTTTAAAGTCCATCGGAAAGAAAAAAATAAAAATGATTACATACATTTTTATTCTCATCTCGATGATAAAGTAAACAGAGGTATTCTAATAGGATTTTTTCTTAGGGCCCTGAGAATATACAGTGAAGAATAAATCAAGGAAAAATTTGAGTATATCGAACGTACATTCATGAACTTGCAATACCTACAACATTTTTTGATAAATACTAAAAGGAAAGCACTAAAAATTTACCATAACCGCAACCTAGACAATTCCCTAAATAGCCAGAAAATTAACATTACCAACTAATAAAAACAACGACACAATATATAAGAAGCTAAGTAAGACAGGCATTCAAATAACAAAATTAAACTCTTTAAAAATTAGGGATCTAACACCTAAAATTATGAATAATACCAACATTAACACAAAAGCCGGAATATATCCCATACCCTGCTTTGATTGTGGAAGAATACCGGGTGCCCCCAAAAACAGGACATTTCAATCGTTTTTCTGAACATTTTACAGTCAACGGAGAAAAAAGGCCAAACACCCTAGTGTTTTGCCGTGATGTTTTGAATGTAATAAACTAGATATGACCAAAGTTTCATTTCATTCGGACAAAACGCTAAGAAACGGGACCTAATTAGAGTGGGCGCCCGTTTTGTTTTTTGTTTTTTTTTGGGGGGGGGGTCCGCCTGTATAAGTAGGAGAAACTCGACATAATTTAAATAATAATATATGGACACAAGAGATGTAAAACAACGATACACTCAACGCAATATTTTGTCATATCATTGAGAACGACCACCATTTTAATTTTTACAAATAAACTTTCATTAAACACATATATAACACATCTACACGACGTTTACTTGAGTCAGCTATAATCTCCCATTCCAGAAATATAATTAAAGAAGTTTCCCCCCCACATTGCTCCCTATCTGTCCAAAATAATTATTAAGAGAACAATTTAGACACGGGTTAAACTCGAAATATATATATATATATATATATATATATATATATATATATATAGTTTATACATATATTAATAGCTTTTTGTACAGTCTATTGACGTTGGCAAATTTCGAATCCAGTTGTAAAATAGCCTCGACATCCATGCGCAATGCACAGTCAGTTCCATGCCCCACTTTCTAGAGGGATTAGTTAAGTGTTAGCTTGTCACTGTAAGATCCTGTTATGGATCTGGGTGATCCATAAATACGCAAATAGAAACGGTACAATGGAGCAAACTTGATTCGATCCTGGTACTCTTGATCATTAGTGTTTGTTGTTACTCGCTAAATCATCGCTAACGTTTTTTGATCGATGAATGCAATCGATAAATCTCGAGTGTTAATTTCGAATTAAAAAAAAAACGGCATTCACTTTAATTAGAGACAACGAAAATATTCTGCTGAAATTTCAAATTTGAACTTTTTTTTTTTTTTTTTTACAGTAAAAAATTTCATTTACATAAAAAAATGTCACTTTTAAATATATTTTTTTTTAAATATTTTTAAATTGGTTACAAGCAAAATTGAATTGGCATTTTTTTTATAAGGGTTCGTCCTTGAGTTGTGATTGGCTTATGCAGATTATTCTCTTGATGGGTCGAGATGATCCAAACGGATCGATTTTTAAACATAATTAAGAAAGCACATAGTTTGCCGTCATCAATGCATGTTCTCAATAGATACGAGGGGAGATCTGTATGTAATACTATAAGTAATACGATTGATCAACTTCCAGATATGTGCTCTAGCTAAAATTAAGCATATGTAATGGTTCATATATCTATGAGGTATGTTGTCAATTACAGCTCTGATCTAATTGTGATTTTATTTTTACAAGCGTTTACACTGAGTTTGTTTCTAAATTGAGCCTGCTAAGTGTCGCGCAGTGATCCCAGATTCGTAGTTGAGATAAGGTAAGCCACCGCAGATTTTGGTTTCAATGAATGCATCTTTAATGCTTCATTATAGAAATAAATAAATGAATCTTACAGGCATCATTATAAAACGTAGTAAAACCCTGGTAACGGGAATTAAATCAAAGGTCGGAATTCTGAGGAAAATGGATTTCTAGGTAGCTAACACTTTTCTCAAAGCGAGAACACGCCGTGCTCGAGCATGTAGTAGATGTGCTGAGAGATTAGTCAAGTTTGTAAAGTGCTGATTTAAAAAGGATGAAATCTAGGTCCATTACTTTACCTCACACTCTAAAAGTCAGGTAAAGCAGTGGAAACAACGTGCATCTCTTTGATTGCAAGGACATGCAATGTCTTCTGGGACCATGACGTAATAGTGATATCAGATTTCCTGGTAAAAGGGCTCCACAATAAGGAACCTGTTATGGTTCACTTTTGTATAATTAAATGAAACTAAATAATGAGGCGAGGCAAGATCAGAAAAATATATTCCTCCTCCAGGATAACGCTGCGATGTCGCAACTCAGGAGCTAGGGCGTGTGGCTATCAAATCGTCGCTTCTTCTCTTATTCTGCAGAGCTTACGTCCCTGACTTTCACCTATTTCTAGGCATGTTGTTACGTGTGAACGCATAAATATGTAATCAGAAAATAATTGACAACCATAGCATCAAGACGATGAATATATATTATGAACTTTGAAATATATAGCAAACTTATATATATATATATATATAAAGCAAAAGAAACAAGATCTTGGCAATCCTCTGGAAGATGACCACCTATGTCCATAAATGAGTCTCAAATAACTTTACTGTCATAGCCAGGGTACGGGCCAACAAAACCATCATCCTTGTGTAAAACGGATACTCTGGTTTGCGAAACAAATTAACATTGGGGTTTCTACAGCTGCCGTGAGAAAAGTCGTCAAAGAATGCGAAGAGTCTCATTTGCTCGATCCGTTCCCTAGTTTGCCATTTGGCGATGCCTTGCACGGCATAATGCAAAAGGTATAATCAAGGAGCTAAAGAATAATTTCTTATGAACCAGGTCCGCCGTCAGAAATTCTAACGGATAATGACACCGCCTTCCGTAACATTATGTCTAAAGCCTTCATGGTTGAATGGAGAATCAGACTCCGCCGTGCATATGTAATAGTGTAAAAAGGATTACAGCCAGAAAACGGTGTACTATACCGGAGGCAGCATACTGGTACAAGGTTACGCCGAAGGATGACTTGTACCTCTTCTACAGCACCTGTCAATATATTCTATCGGTACCGCGTACGGCTTAAAGGAATTGATGAACGAGCGGCACCAATAGATAATCAACACAAGTAACCTAGTGTGGATAGACTTCACACGACGATGTACCACCAATTAATGGAGAGACGTGTGACTTGGAGTACCAGTACGAAGAGTATATCTCTTGATGGAATGTCACGCAATGTGACAGACGTGAGATATTGAAAAGATAAATAATTATTGGCATATCCAGTATAGGATGAAGATAAATTTTAATAAATACGATTAAGATAAACTTTTTTCATTACAGTTCCTTAAGAAATAACATGTTAAGCAAGATTAATTAGCGGATTGTAAAATGTAAACAAAGTTGATACCTTATCCTAGATTGAGGGTTAAAGAGTGAGAACATAAGCAGAATTTGAAGGCGGGGATTAGTATTTGAGAAGTAAATAAATTAAATTTGGGAAGAAAAAGTGATTGTAAAATAAACAGAGGATTAATTAATAATTAATCAATTAGTTGGTCGAAATATGATTAAGGAAATAGAAGTAAGAAAATGGTGCAATAACTAAATTCGAAAGCCATCGAAAAATAAAAAAAATATATAAGAATGGTGTGGAGGTCAGCACAATTGCTTGTTCTCTTAAAATAGAGATTATGAATGTATTCATATAAATGGTGCATTTTTGAAGAGTAGCTGTTTGGGAATGTCTTGTAATGATGTGTGTATGTATATATATATATATATATATATGTGTGTGTGTGTCTGCATAGATCTATGAATATATATAGTGTGTGTATATGTGCCCGGTTGTATATAATGTATGTTTAAATATAAAATTATTACTATTAATAAAATAGCTTTTGGAGTTCTATCCTATTAAAATTATAATGCATAATCATTAATAGTTAATCTTACATTTTATATTGAATAAATGTGTCTGTTATTACCGATTTCTGCTTAATGTAACTAATTTCAACTATTTTTCTCTTCCAGGTAAGTGGCATTTTCTGTGTATCTGAAAACAATAGATTCCCTCACAGGTATGGAATTCCATTTTTTTGTGTATCTCAGAAACCATCGAAAAGCAAAAATTATCACCAATCTCACCACCTACGAAATTGATCTACTTTTCAAATAAATGAAAATATGGATTTTCTATTTCAGAATGTATTGATAATTCTCATGTCATTCGGATTTTTCAAAACGGTATAAAATTGTTTCCTTTTTCTTACCCGCAAATGCAATAGAGTAAATGTGGGCTATTTCATACGAACGAGATGAAGTGGCTCTTTTCAGAAAATTATTCTGTGGAATTTTATTTTCTATTTATTTATTGTTAGACCATAACTGTCACTGGGAAAATATCGCAGTTCATGTTCAGAAATAAATCGCCGTAGATACTCGCCAATCTGAAATCTTATTAAAATCGTTATTTCTCAGCAAAATGTCTTTCCTAGTAATTTTGACATGCTGGGTTACGTTATTACGTAGTCTGCTGTGTAAATTTAGTTTTCTGTAAATGTGGGATGCCAGGGCACGTTATATTTAACTTTGTATGATTTTAAGCTCCTCATGTCAGTTTTGTTAAGAATTTTTACACCTTAATGGTTTCATTAAATTGATGTCAATAATATTAGTTCACTATGCCCATGTTAATTTGATTACAAGTTTTCTATCTTAAAAAGCAATATCTTTTTACTGGCAATCTCACTGGGTAGAGGTTTCATACTAAAATACAGACTGGTAGCATTGCCCAAGCTAGTATCCCTTTCACTCAATAAATTTGAGGTATGGTTTTCTACAGTTCTAGAACGTTGACCATCCCCGGTGTTACTTTCTAGGTAATTGAGAAAGAATTAGTCTTGCAAATTGAACGAGGTGCTGCTACTGCAAACTTGTTTGCACATTCAATTAATATCAAATGTCTCTTCTTAACACATTTAAAGATAAGAATGTAAACGTGTTATCAATGTATTTGTACGCTATACTATGGATTATTGAAAGACAAAATTAATCACAGGACAAAGTATTCAAATTTCATTCATATTTTGTTATACTATTTTATATAATAAAATCTACACGACCTATATTAATAATGATCATATCTGTTTATTTTTATAGTAATTAAAATGAATAATATTTTAAATAGAGCATGCGTGTTTAAACAGTGATGTCTGGTAGAAATACTATGTTCGTTTTATGTTCTATTATACAACACAAGTGCGCGCGTAGTCCAGTAGAAATAAGAGTAACAATCCTGTATATCGAGTAAGTGGAATATGTTGGTTTTCAATCTAAAATATATATTTGTATATTGTCAAATATAGTCATTAATTGAAAATAGTATCTTCATATAATGTTTAATGTTTTGTTTTGTTTTTTAATCCATAAAACATGTCCAGTTTATTACAATAAACTTAAGATCTTTGGGAGATCCACGCATGATATGTACAATCATTTTTCCTGGAAAACTCATCACTATTTTTTTATACTAGTTTTGACAAGAAAATCTACTCGGTGTTGCACAAAATTTATAAAACAAATAATACATAATAGTTGGTATTTGGTCAATAATAATTAATTCTTGTTCAATATCCTAGGTGGAGCAAGTGTATTTAAACGCAGCATGGCCAGGGGGAAGTATTTTTTTTATTATGCTGTATACTAGACAAAGTTCATCAATCAATCACTATCTTAAAAAAAGACTCACTTAATCCTCACGCGATTATCCGAAGCTAACAAAATGAAAACGTGGTATTCTGGTGAGTGAAATGACTCCAACCAAATGTGGCACAATCAAGTCACATTTACGCCTCTATTTATTTATCTCTACTTGCTCAATGACAATCCATTTATTTGCTATACATTCAAGTTACAATCAATACCGACAGTTTTAAATCTACCAGCATAGAAATAATTTCGTATCATCTGATGTATAAATTATAAAATCCAAAATCTGAATTAATTAGACGCTTGTTTATTTGTGTAAATAAGATTTCTGTTCATTTGCTACATAAATATACAAAAATATTATGACATAAATAACTGAATTTCACATAATTGTATCTTTTCTATAATTATATGGATTTCCCGTGGCGAAATTCAAAAATCCAAAATTTAACGTTAATTTTTGAAGAAACCACGGAAGACTTTACAAAACAAAATAAATTCATAATTCGTAATTTTGGAAAAAGGGGGAGATATTGTTTGTAAATAGAGAACAACTGTTCTCGACGTATAGTCTTCCGTGGAGGAAATAATTACATGTAACAAAAAATTGCCCAAAGAAATTATCGTATTTTTAGCTAAATGCATAGTTATTGATTTTATTTCATTTTTAGGAGCGATTCTTGAAAGCAGTTCCGGTATAATAGTATATTTGCAACATCGAACTCCCTAAAAGAAAATTATTCATTTATTTTTCCAAGACTTAAAATAGTGCCTTTCGTAAAAATAATGAATATGTGTGTGTGTGTGTGTGTGTGTGTGTGTGTGTATGTTTGTACCAATCTGAAAGATAATAAAATGTAAAAAAGTGAAAGTGCAGAGAAAGTTGTGGAATCCAATAAAATCGTTATCATTACAGCGTCTACACGTGTGTGTATCATGTGGAATCAAATCCTTGGGAATGGGAAGTAAAGATCAAAATGGCGACGCCCACACCTATTTATACCACAGTCTCGCAAAGTGACGCAAATTCTCGCTGCTCGACTGTATAAAATGGGGGCCGCAGAAAGATCCGACAGACTGTTGTAAGAGAATCTGTCAACACCGATGTTGCATATTACTTAGTCACTTTACTGTCTTATTTCCTTAATTTGTGTTATAGAAAGAAATAAGACATCAAAAGAATGATTTCAGCACGTTTGAAAGAGATCCTATATACAACGTTGGTTTTTTGCAGAATAAGATTAATAGGCGTTTCATGTCTTTGCGATAATCCTCTTTCGTTGTTGTTAGCTCCATACATTGAGTGGTTTCACGCCTTGTCCCGAGTGGTTTCCATACAAAAACTACATTGGGATAAAGATTTTCTTGTAATAGAAAGCAATAACCAGTCATGCAAGTGTCATTATGTAAAAGTCTAATATTATAAATTGATTAATTTGCCCTAAAACATTGCAGTTTTTTTTAGGGGGGGGGCAGAAATATCATTCAAGGAAGATAAGGATTATATGGCAACATAAGAGAATCTTGTTCGGATGCTGCGTTTTTTTTTACTCCTTTCCGTTTGTGATGGTGAACTGATGTAGACTTCTAATTCTAACATTCAACATGCAATTTCATGGAAGTTAGATTTTATTTGGCATAATTGAATACAAGTATTGTGTAAATTTACCTTATATTATTAAAAATCACACAGATATATAATACTCTTTCACCCAGATTAGACAGTCTGAAGATGCTGGCTTACTAACCTAAAATACAACAAGTATTAATGGATTTTTTTCGTTATATTTTGCAGAGCTCAATCATGTTCTGCAAATTAAAAACCCAAAATTATTTTCTTCTACCAAGCAATTGAAAGCCGAGCAACAATATAAAAATATTTAACGAGATAAATAACTTGAAGTATATAAAAACATTTTTCAGAACTTATTTTATTCTCGATTAACTAATTAATTAATTAATAATATTAGTATGTGATGATTAATCTTAATCAGACATCTAAAAAAAACAGAACTTATTCAGGTATCGGAGTCGGAACAAATGTGTACCTTTTTCTTGAAAGATTCTTTTTGACTTTTTTGTTTGTTTGCTTTTGTTTAAAGTTAATTCATTATGGCTCGTATTTATGATTAACTGATAAATATTTATTGATTTCTTACTGCTATTGAAGCTAAAATCTGTAGCTCACACTCACAAATGCATATTAGGTTGGCGAAAATATATGCACGTATTAGATAGATGTTCTGCAGTAATAATTCGCCTCCAAAATAGTAACAGCTTTAATGTATTTTTTCAGCAATTCAAACCTTTGTCTCAGAATCTATAATTTCGAACAGAATAAGTACATCTTAACCGGGATATTGTTGATATCGTTCAATCACTAGGTGGTATACCGTTAAACAAAATCACGGAACCCTATA
This sequence comes from Euprymna scolopes, assembly GCF_053919585.1. Classification (NCBI taxonomy): domain Eukaryota; kingdom Metazoa; phylum Mollusca; class Cephalopoda; order Sepiida; family Sepiolidae; genus Euprymna; species Euprymna scolopes. The sequence goes on from NC_136498.1 coordinate 46,551,078, forward strand.
TTATGCAGAAAGAAAATAGGGATGAAAACGACTTTAATTATAAGATTGAAGAATTTTTACTTTCTTAGCATGTGTTGGCAGTATGACGAAATTAGATGGCCCATAAATTCACTGATTTGTTTAAAATCCCAATGAAGCGCGTATTTCATATGACGAATCAGAAAGCAACAAAAAATCGGAAATTATGAACACAAACAGATGTTCATATGACGAAGCTTTGTTCGATTGAGAATTAAGTTTTCCTTTCGAAAATCGAGAGTAAATGAGATGACGTCGTTAAAATGAAAAATCGATTTCCACAGACTTGGAAAATCGATATGTGCCTAACAGAAAATGTCGTCATCGGTAGAACGGACAATAGTGATCTTGTCACTATATAAAACCCAGAAAAAGTACGTACATGTAGACATGGGCATATTTTTGTAGAGATTTCTTCAGAAGTTTTTTTTCCAAAACTAATTCTAAGCATATTTCTATCACTCTGCCTCTGTATCACTCCGATATATATATATATATATATATATATATATATATATATATATATACAAAGCTGAATGTCTGAGTGCATGTCTGGTCACGAATAGGCTCCTATATGGTTGACTATTTAAAATAAAAATGATTATATATGATGATAGACGTATCGAGACACAGGAATGGGTATATTTGATCTGGCAGAACGATAGTTCATTAAAATTGTGGGGTCTGCGTTCGCGCCTGGTCCACAAAGTATGGATATAAAAAAAATTAAAAATTTAAAAAACGTTAACAAGTGTTTTTGATGTAGGTGTACATAAGAATACTTTGATAAGTATGTTTTAACTTAAACAGGGATGGTATAATAAAATTATGGGGTCTGCGTTCGCGCCTGGCCTCCATAGAATGGAAATAGGCACAAACTTTAATAAAGACTTTTCATATGTATCTGTAAGTATACTTTGATAATTATGTTTCAGTTTGAAGAAATATGATATAATAAAATTATAGGGTGTTCGTTCGCGCCTGACCTCCATAGAATGGAAATATGTCACAAAGTTTAACACGATTTTTTTTTTAATATAGATCCACATAATATGTTAAGTGTGTCAGTGTGAATAGGTATGGTATAATAAATTATGGGGTATATCTATTTTATTTTCATCATATTTAGCTTTGGTTTTGATACCCCCAAATTCGAAGCTATCTCTTTACAACTCTTCCTTTTCATAACCTATCATACTTTCATAAATCAGTCAATTTTCTGTAGGCTTTTTTTGAATCCAGTAAACGACGGGTACTTTTGCTAGTAATATATATATATATATATATATATATATATATATATATATATACATTGAAAATAATTTCTGACGAGGACGCATCACAGAACGTCTGAAACGCGCGTAAAAACGATTTCAATGACTTAAAAACATTATTACAATGATACAAACATAGTTCTCAATGAAAAACCAAGACACGGAATAATAAAATAATGCTAAAAAATACATTGTTGGTGACTACTCCCTTATTTAAATACACACACACACACACATATATATATATATATATATATATATGTGTGTGTGTGCATGTGTATATATGCATGTGTGAGTAAACGAACAGAACTTAAGTTTATATCCAAACTATTTTACAACGTCATATACGGTTGATTTCAATTTTACACTTTCTCAAGATGATTGATTAAAGGAGGTAATAGACGAGTTCAATATTAGTTAAAAATTGGTTCATTTATGACGAGAAAAGGTTTTCAATCGTTACAATCCAAGCAAGTGGGTATGATTATTACGTTTTTCTTTTTTTTTTCTGAATGAGCCATAGGCGTTAGCATTCAAAATTCGTTATACACTGAGTGCTTCTTTTTACATTTTTATCGATCTAATGCCTGAAGTATTTCTTTGCGATTTAGTATAAAAAAGATAATTTTGATCTAAACTGTTGTTCTGTTTGGCTAATATAAATTTGCTGATTAAACAAAAAAAAAAAGCATTGTAGAGCCCATTACATTGCTTGTTTTGGTATATAATGGGATATAATTAAGTAAGTCTTTGCCGATATGTTTTTTTAATTATATATATTATTTGATGCGAGTTAGTTAAATACCATATGTTGCTACAAAGAATCTGTTTCAGTCTTCTACGACATTGTCAGACAAAAGTAATCTGTCTTACGCAGGACTAGTTTTTTAATAGAAAACAAATCAATCGAAATATATATAGTCGTGTATATTTAGGCAACACATTTTATTTAAACAAACGTTATTTAAAATAACATTTTCTGAAATTATATGTTTACTATATTTTACAACTTCTATCCTTATGAGTATTCGAGGCGGAATCGAAAACATTTGTGACTCCCATGGAAGTCGCATTCTCTAAAATTTCACATGAACTTCATTAGAAATATCATAAATATTAAGCGTATAATTGAACAGAAACTCTGTTACTTTATAACAATGTTTGTATGCATTAAGAGAAAAATAAATTCCACACAACATATAACTGGTGTATTTAAAGAGGTGGGAGATATTAAATCAGTTATGTTGCATTGCGAGGAGGATGACCTAAAACAATTTTATTATGTAGTAAGTGGGTGATATTGTTCTTATAACGGCACCAGAAAAGCGTATAAAGTGTATGTATTGATGGTTAGCCAGGGGATATGATATCGATGTATAAACTGAGTCATGTTGTATCAGTTATCACACGGGTATATATTACAATTCATATTTACATAACGGTATCATTTTTTATAAGAATAATATATGCTTCATACCATTATTTTTCCATGAGTTCTATCACCAGTGCTCCGTGATGTAACATGAAATGAGCAACACTTAGACCAATTAAGACCTCTGTTCTTTCTTTTGTGAAAGCACAGAATAACACTTTATATGTTTAAAATATAAATTCATTTCAGCTGCCTTAAATGGTCTTCACAGAGAGTCTGCATGTCCTGTCTACATGCTTGTTCTTCACAGCCTCGCTTTCTGGCTTGAAGTACATGTGTTCACTTCTGTGAACAAACTCAAACTCTTCGACTGACTAAACTTCTTGACCTCAGTTCCATTACGTCATCATCAAAAAGCACATGTCTCGCTAACAAGTAGCATTTCCATATCTGCCTGTTCAAGGGTATTTTGTTTATTTATCCTAATTAATTTATGTAAACATCTTCAGCTAAAACCCATTGCTACACTTTAATCTATACACAACTTCCAATATAAACTATTTTAAAAATATCACTCGATAGATAAATAGACAGATTAATAATAACTAATTAACTTTTATTAATGTAATTATCTAACATAATAAAATTACAAGCTTTTAATGCACAAACATGTTTTAGAGTTAAGCTTAAGTGGTCCTTAAATTCGAAATTACAGCCCATCATTAATGTTCAATGACTACGAGTTAATTTTAATGCAAAACTAAAATATTGATTCATAAATGATGGGTTATCGATGGTATGTCACCTGAATCTCTTTAACATACTCTAAATAAACAATATGTGGAATATTTACTGTAATACCTAATTACGTACATCATAATTATGAAATATATTGTAAGTATTACGAGTAACCTATACTGCATTAAACTAAATATAACTTACATTAAAAGCCCCCCCCCACATATAGCAACTCTGTTCTATACTTCATAACGATTGTTTAATTATTTAAAGAATTATTCTTATGCATATAAACATGCTCGTACAAAATTATTTAGGAATTATTTTCTCATAACCTTGTGTAATTTGTATGTGTACAAAAGAGTCAATTCATGGGGGTTCGCTTTAAACATATTGGTCTATTAGTTATTTTTCTTTTGAATCCGGTTCTTATGAACGATGTTTGCTTTGTGCTGATCATATTTATTTACTTGTATTTGATATGTTGTATTTTGTTACATGAAAAACTAATACATTTACGATGACGACCTGTTCACATATCTAAGCTTCAAAACAAGTGTGTGTCGAACTTTTATTTGAACATTAAGACGTTTGTTATGTATATTGGAAGCAAGTCATTATTTAGACACATCTGATTGAACACGGCCGGTATTCTTTTTTCCGATCTTTCTGGGTAGCTTTCTATTTGCCGAACGGTATTGTTAATTTCGGCATGCATATTATCTAGAATGGCGCCTAAAAGTTGTTGTTCGGTCATATTTTTCTCAACCGCTTGAGAAAAATATGTCCGTACAACAAATTTTGGGCACCATTCTATATAATATACTTGCCGAAAGTTAAAAGACCGCTCGGCAAATAGAAATATATATATATATATATATATATATATATATATATATATATATATATATATATGGCGGTTTTGGATAGCTCAGGGAAGATAAGATTTTTGTTTAATAAATCTTTAAAATTATATAGCTAGCTAATTACCTAGCGCAGTACAAAGTTCTTTATAAATAAACAAACAAACAAATAAACCACTTTAAAAGGTGCGATCAAATGTTTGTATAAAAGACATTTTAAGATATCATTTATGAGCGCTGATCCAATGGCTCAAATATAAGAAATGCCGATTATATATTCGAGGAGTCTAAGTTCGATTCTGGTTCTAGTGTAGCCACATTGATGAGATGTGATGCAGCAAAATAGTCTGTCAATAAACGTGCATATATATATATATATATATATATATATATATATATATATATATATATATATATATATATAGCCGGCTATTTTTATCCTCGGTTCCTTAAAATTAAGAGATTATATCATTACTGTAATGAACTTATCTCTGTTAATCGCGCTGTATTGCTGGTTTTGTGAGATTCAACGAGTTCCATTTTCCTATGCTTAACTTTCTCTCCTTGAGAAGGGCTTAGTTCTTTGCTAATTACATGAGGCGGACTTACCGGGGAATGTCGGCGGGGTTTCCTAGACACTCCACAGAAACATTGATTTCCCAGCGCCGATGTCATATATATATATATATATTGGGGTTGTTTTCAATAAACAATATCTTCGACTATATCTAATACTATCAGTTTAGTGCCCTACTAAATTATTAAGGAAAATAGTATAATTTTTTATTTGCTTTTAATGAGTAAATAGTCCACTTAAACTATATATAAGGAGTTGATAGGACATTATAAAATGGACATGATGCAGATTTAATTAACACGTAAAGCGAACTTCTGTTGCATATCTTTGAAATAGGAGTTTTTTCATTGATAATAAAACTGTTCCAAATTAACAAGATATATTAAACTTTTAAGAATCATTACCCAATTTTCTTTGAAATAGGTAAAGTACAACATAAAGTACCTTTTATCGGGCAATTTACATTATATAATATATCTGATATGAGATAATGTACTTGTAATCTAATAATCATATAATATGCCTGATATCAAAGCGTTGTAATACCGAGCCGCAAATGATACTTACACACAACGAACTGCTTATACACCGAGAATATGCAAAACTTTTGTAAAATTTCGGAATACGAAATGACCGAGTTCCAGTTGCACGTGTTGACTTTAATTGATATAGCCGTCTTTCCTAACAAAGCATAAAGCTAGCGACCTGCCAATGCCCTACCGCTACGATACACACATTTTAGAGGTCACAATAGATCGATTGTAGCAGCTGTTACCAGCAGAGCCAGGTAAATGATCGATATATGTTTAAACTAAATTACTTCTCTTGCATATATATATATATATATATATATATATATAATGTATGTTTATATATAAAAGAATCAAAATACTAACAACATACTAAAAAGTTTGAGTTGCTCATCATAAAAAGCAAACGGCGATCAATTCGTCTAAGAAACTGACTTGTGAAAATCCCGCAGTTAATTATAGAAATCAGGTGTTCGTTTATTATTTACATGTACGAGTTATATGTCTATTATCTATTCTACTTGAATGTTTAATACACTGAAAACTGTATATCTTAAATAGGATTAACGATGGTTGACAGTATATAAAAAAGCAATGCAATATAATTAGTAGCTAATAGTTATATTACACAACCAGATTTTAATGGGTAACCCATTCTCCTGTTTATGCATACACAAAATGTACGAACATTTCTTGGTGTTTTAATAAATTTACAACTTTAACAAGGTGCATTTCTTCAACATAGAAATACATACAATAACACCATATTACATTTTTAAATTACAAAAATATAATCTGAAATTTTATTTTTTTTTTAGTTCTCTCTAAAAAAAACGTTAGTGTAATTGTTTCCTAGTTGATGTAATTTCGATTCATTCCATTTTCTGTGTGCAAAACGGTGCCTAAATTATATTTATTGACTTTAAATTTCCGATATAAAAATGAATAGACTTTCTCATGTACAATTTAATATAGCAATGTTTATTTACATATGAGAGAGAAATAAGGAATAAAAGTTACACATAACTTCATTATATCATCATATTAGTAAGAAAAATAAATTTAGAAAAAAATCTATTTATGTCACGGCATTTAGAATTTAAGGTCCTCTAATCAGAAGGCGAAGAGAACCAACATTATACAAAATATAAGGTATAAATAAAAACTGCTTTTGGAAAATGTACATCTATAATATAAATCTCACCTGTTTTTTTAAATGTATGCATGTATGTATGTCTGCATAAACCTATTGACAGAGGCGACGGATTTCCACGAGATCTGTATCGTTTTGAAGCTCGACACTTTGGACGACAAATATCGAACAATTGTCTAAAACATTAATTCTTTCACTCCTAATTGGGAACTTTTCTACGAGGAGGGATCATTTCTATTTTTTTTTTTTTTCGCCGATATTTTCGAGCGCCATCCCGTCTTTCCGAATAATTAGCTTTAATTAAAAACTTCGCCACTTCTGGTTTGGCCATGGGCGCAACAGTAAAGACATCACGTTTTTGTTTTCACAATCTTTGTCATCTTTACGGTACAGGTGCAAGCCTGACTGCCTACTACCACTTTTTTGCATAACACACACCTCCAAACACCAGTGCAACGCTAGGCATCCAGGCTTGTTTGATATAAAGGATGTCTGTATTAGGAAATATTGAAAAAAATTATCAAAATATCTATGAAGTCGGAAAAAACACGTCTAAATAAGAGGAAAACTATGAAATAAAAAATGTATATGCATAAATAAGGAACAGTAAAGATACACTTTATTAAAAAAGAAAAGAAATGCAGAAGAGGACAACCCCAAAGAAAAACTAATAAAATGGGAGTAGAATAAGGTTAGGAAAAAGCTGATAAGAAATACATAATTATATATCAAATGAAGAATAATTATATATCAAATGAAGAATAATTATATATCAAATGAAGAATAATTATATATCAAATGAAGAATAATTATATATCAACTGAAGAATAATTATATATCAAATAAAGAATAATTATATATCAAATAAAGAATAATTATATATCAAATAAAGAATAATTATATATCAAATAAAGAATAATTATATATCAAATGAAGAATAATTATATAGCAAGTGAAGAATATATCAAATGAAGAATATATCAAATGAAGAATATATCAAATGAAGAATAATTATATATCAAATGAAGAATAATTATATATCAAATGAAGAATAATTATATATCAAATGAAGAATAATTATATATCAAATGAAGAATAATTATATATCAAATGAAGAATATATCAAATGAAGAATAATTATATATAAAATGAAGAATAACTATATATCAAATGAAGAATAATTATATATCAAATGAAGAATAATTATATATCAAATGAAGAATAATTATATATCAAATGAAGAATATATCAAATGAAGAATATATCAAATGAAGAATATATCAAAGGAAGAATATATCAAATGAAGAATAATTATATATCAAATGAAGAATAATTATATATCAAATGAAGAATAATTATATATCAAATGAAGAATAATTATATATCAAATGAAGAATAATTATATATCAAATGAAGAATATATCAAATGAAGAATAATTATATATCAAATAAAGAATAATTATATATCAAATAAAGAATAATTATATATCAAATAAAGAATATATATATATATATATCAAATGAAGAATAATTATATATCAAATGAAGAATAATTATATATCAACTGAAGAATAATTATATATCAAATGAAGAATAATTATATATCAACTGAAGAATAATTATATATCAAATAAAGAATAATTATATATCAAATAAAGAATAATTATATATCAAATGAAGAATAATTATATATCAAATAAAGAATAATTATATATCAAATAAAGAATAATTATATATCAAATAAAGAATAATTATATATCAAATAAAGAATAATTATATATCAAATGAAGAATAATTATATATCAAATGCAGAATAATTATATATCAAATGAAGAATATATCAAATGAAGAATAATTATATATGAAATGAAGAATAATTATATATGAAATGAAGAATAATTATATATCAAATGATGAATAATTATATATCCAATGAAGAATAATTATATATCAAATGGAGAATAATTATATATCAAATAAAGAATAATTATATATCAACTGAAGAATAATTATATATGAAATAAAGAATAATTATATACCAAATGAAGAATAATTATATATCAAATGAAGAATAATTATATATCAACTGAAGAATAATTATATATCAACTGAAGAATAATTATATATCAACTGAAGAATAATTATATATCAACTGAAGAATAATTATATATCAACTGAAGAATAATTATATATCAACTGAAGAATAATTATATATCAACTGAAGAATAATTATATATCAACTGAAGAATAATTATATATCAACTGAAGAATAATTATATATCAACTGAAGAATAATTATATATCAACTGAAGAATAATTATATATCAACTGAAGAATAATTATATATCAACTGAAGAATAATTATATATCAACTGAAGAATAATTATATATCAACTGAAGAATAATTATATATCAACTGAAGAATAATTATATATCAACTGAAGAATAATTATATATCAAATGAAGAATAATTATATAAAATAAGTGCCGAAAAATATTTATTTAAATAATTTAAACAGAAGCAATGAAATCCAAACTTGTTAAAAACATCCACCGTAAAGTCCTCAGAACGTTTAAATTTTCTAGGTGTAAAACCACAAACAATCGTATTCCGGGGGAAAAACGGCAACTCTTCAAAGATCAATCTGAGCTGACAGTGAAATCCGTGTACAAAAAATCCAAATATGCAAATCCACAAAATACATTCAAGGGTTTGTCAGATATTTTTTGTCAGGGTGCATATGTATTTCGAAATAAATTGGAGCACAAAAATTAGGATCCAAGATCTCCCAGAAGGAAAACACAGTAAGCGTAAAACTCCAGGATAGCAGAACAAAATAAGATTCTAAGAATACTCCTTTGATCTATTCGAATTATATTTGTACTCAAAATAAATTGAAAAATTAGAATCATATTAAAATATAAATATTCACCATAATATAAAAATAAAAAAGGGCAGATTTATTAGTGTTATATCAAAAATGGCGTGTATATTAAAAGGTAAAGAATATCTTAAAACGGATTATAGATTTAAACAGAAACAAGCGATCTGATAGACACAATTTATAATAAAAACATGATATAAGAAGAAACTTTTAAAAATTAAATTAATACATAAATAAATGCACGAGTATAAAATATAAACAATTTAAATAATGAACAATGAAAAATTAGAAAATATGCAGAAATCAATAAAAAGGGACGAGGTAGGAGGGGAGAACTGCATTAAATGAAAAAGGAAAAGAAAAAGAAAATATTAAAAAGACAACTAAAGAGCAAAAAATAGGATAGTGTACGGATGTTAAAATGATTAACAAATATAGGTAGGTGCATGTATTCACACATGCATATAAACCCATGAATAAACGTAAGTAACTGAGATGCCCTTGCAGACAAAAACATCAATAAATAAATTACGCGAAGATGAGAATAATAATTGTAAAAACGTGTTAAAAACTAATTGGAAAATGGATCCAGAATGCAACAGCATGAACAAGTTCAACAATACACGCATACTAATGCAAAACGTAATGCATTTACATACATACACGCACATGCACTACATACATCGCTAGATAAATATTCACGCGTAACTAAAACAAATAATTCAGGAGAACCAGAAAAAAACAATACATTGTCATAAAAACATAAAATGCGTGCTGATTAAAAGCTTGGAGTACAATTTATATATATATATATATATATATATATATATATATATATATATATATATATATATATATATATATATATATATATATATATATATATACTAGCAAAGTGGCCCAACCTTTCGGGGATTGAATAATAGACCAACAAATAGTACACCCTACCTATGATTTTCTGATTAAATAGAACAAAGGTATTATTTTCATCAGCTGGACTAGTTATATCTTAAAATATAGTATTAGTATTTTATTTTCAAATTACTGACCCCGAATAAGTTTTGTAATAAGGACGAAATGTTGAACATATAAGTCTGTTTGCTTCTTTTTTCCTCTTCATCGCGTCGGGAAATAATTTCCAAAATTTTAATCATTACATATGTATATGTGTGTGAGTGTGTGTATATATGGGTGTGTGTATGTGTGTGAGAGACCAAGGAGAAGGGAAGGTATGTTTATAATTTACTGTACGCTTGTTAAGCGTACAAAAATATAATTATTCACGCATTTCATTGGAATATGTTCACACAAACTTACAGTGTGTTCATTTTTTATGTGTTTTTGGTTTTGTTGTTTTGTTTTGTTTTATTTGTTGTTATTTAAAGCGGTAAATCCGACCTACAAAAAGAAGTTAATCAATTTATCACGATTTCCAACACGGATATGTGTTTTAATTAATATCCAATTTAGTTGATGAAAAGATACACTTAGCTAGAGAGGAAATATACAAGAATGAAAGAATAAGCAATAATAGAGATGAGAAAAGACAGTTTAATTGAAGTGAGTTTGATCGAATTGAGATATATATTTAAATAGAGCTCTAGGTAATGCGTTCAGTGATTATTCACATTAAATTATTTTTGACTTTGCATTATCGTCGAGATTTATTTAAAACTAGCGCTGGGGGTGCACCCGGTATTACCTTGTCGTAAAATTCGCTTTAATATATTGTAATTTTATGCTGATTTTGTATTTATGATTACAGTGCAAAGTCTTTATTGAATACTACAAGGGACACTCGGTGTTGCCCGCTGCTAAAATACGTTTAAATGTATTTTACTTTTTTTCAAATTTCGTATATATTATAATAGACAATTCTTCATGGATTATCTTATATGATATTGTGCTTAACATATAGTCGTGATTTCAAATGTAAAAAAAAATGAGTTGGGTCCATCCGCTAGAATCGAAATCAAAACCGATAGCAAAACTATAGCATTAAAAGCTACTGACGTTACCACTGGACCATTTTCACTCGAATACGAAATCATAAAAAATAAATTAACATAAATGTACAAAATGTAAAACGATTTACGGTTGGAAAGTTTCATTCAATTTTTACTCCTTAAAAACTAATTGTTTCGGTTAAAAGCCTATAAAGTAACGGTCGACAAAAGTCAATCATTCGAGCCGTCTTGCATCGTTTATCGACCCACCGTTTCGAAAGAGATACATTTCTAATAAAAAAACGGAGACAGACTGGTAGGAAAGCGGACAGACATTGTGAGAATTATGAATGGTATTAGCTTGTACCTAATATAACGTATTGCTTTTAAAAAACTTTTTAAAGATCTTGAATATCATCGGCTAGGATCGAAAAAAAAATAGCGTTCCCGATTGGTTCCCTAGCGTTTTAGCTACTGAGAGATACATAGAAAAGATTTAAATTAAATCACTTCAGACTATGAATGAATTTTCGCATGCGCAAAAATAAGTTAAAATGAACATTTTGCATTTCAACTTACCGACATATATCTGTACGCGTTATTCATATGTCCTAACAAAGGTGTTACTCGTTATACATCCTCATTCGTGTATGATCACTATTTTCTGTTAATGTCAGCGTTATGTGACGAGTAGTTTAAGATGTCATCAGCTAAATATTCGCACACGCATACATCAGGTGTTTTATTTATATATTTATTTTCCAGATGCTCACAAATATGTTTAAAGATGCGTCATTTTTAACAGCGGAAACTAATTGTCTAAAACCTACAAAATATTGCAGTACTACTGTATCAAATATTTTTTTAAACTTATATTAACAGGATATTACATTAAAAAAAAAATTAAAAAAACAAAACGAATCGCTACTAGCTTATGAAACATATCAAACGGTCGAATGCAAAAAACGATCGATCCTATTTCTTTAAATTTATAAATTACGAACTCGTTCCAAAAAGACTGTGCCTTACTTTTAACTCTATTATAAGACGTTATAGATTTACGATTTGGAAGCGATCGTTTTGCTCCAGAATTCATGTATTTGTACATAATCAACACCATTCGTGGTGTACTTTTGACAAGCTCTTTTGAGGTTCCGGTCGTTAAGTCCGGAGAACGATTTCCCACATCTCTGTAACCACTCTGAAATCTACAGATCCATCCTTTTACTGTGCTGTGCTAGCATCACATGCATAAAATCCGTAAAGATACCACTGGTGACGATAAATGTTGATCGATTCAATTTTTTCTTGCATGATGAAATTCAATGAACATCTCTTCTGACTCATTTTGGCGTGGATGCGTCTATCTACAAAATTAATGTCTGAAATAGAATTTTCATTTTTACCATTTCTGTAAACTCAAAATATTGCACACAAACTGAAGATGGTTTAAGTGATTGGTTTGTAGTGATCGCTGGAACCCTTCATGTCTCCATTGCCATTTATTGTGTACTAAAAAAGGAAAAAAATTCAAGGTGTTATATGTATCAATGCGTGTAAACCTTAAAACCTAGAATTTGCATACGATATTGCCGCACTAACCTAACAAACTTAGATTTTTTTCAGCAAGGTACAAACGAAAACGGGAAGCATTCGTTTAAACCGCAATACATTACCTGGAACACCTTAGTCATGTACACACGTTTTTTTTTCTCGACCAAAAACAGCTAAATTTGGTAACTGGCCCTACTTAAGAAGTTTCATAAATAAGGAGTGTGGTGTGAATTATGAGTTACTGTGCATAAAAGGTATAGCTATTGCACCATTTAATCAGCTCAACAAGATCTGGGGAAACAATCAATTTACCTTCCAATTTTAATTGAAATCTATAGCAGCATATTGTCCAGAGTAATATAGAAGTAAAACTTGACATTTCAAGATGAGAAATTATATGCTCGTGATTCCATGTCGCTTATATTCAAGTGTTCCAATGGAATGATTGAATTACCAATGAAGAAATAGGATGCCATACTAACTAGCAGGTAGTATCGTTAATCTGCAAACCACTCAGACATGCTCTAAAATTGGGGTCATAGAAAATTGCCTAATAAATGTTCCAAAGAATCCCTGATTAAAATTAAAAAAGGAACGAAAACGAAACGCGAATTGTAAGTAGACGATCACATTTGATTGCAACAGAAGAAACTACAGAAATTCTGTGGATGTGGTTCCAGATTTAACACGATGGCATATTTGACAGAATCAATCATCGCTGAACGCTGGAGTTTGTAAGTCTACGCAATTTTATAACGATTAAGGTGATCCAAACAGCACAGCGGCCTATATAATGCTCTTTAAATACGGTCAAACGATTGTAAAACTAATTAACGCATATCTAAGGAAATTGCAAATACTTTAGAGAAAAACACCGTCTGTAGTGGAATAGAGCCGTAACTTGTTGGTAACGTTTAATACTGCCAAGACTAAGCTCATTTTAATAATTGCATTAAACCCTCTCAACCATAGATAGCTATCGCTAATGATATACTGGCTAAAAGCCCTTCCTTAAAACTCCCAGAGCTAATTTTCAAACAACAGGCTCTTTTGAGGTTCCGGTCGTTAAGTCCGGAGAACGATTTCCCACATCTCTGTAGCTACTCTGAAATCTACAGATCCATCCTTTTACTGTGCTGTGCTAGCATCACATGCATAAAATCCGTAAAGATACCACTGGTGACGATAAATGCTGATCGATTCATTTTTTTCTTGCATGGTGAAATTCAATGAACATCTCTTCTGACTCATTTTGGCGTGCATGCGTCTATCTACAAAATTAATGTCTGAAATAGTATTTACAAGAAAAAAAAAATCAAGGTGTAATATGTATCAATGCGTGTAAACCTTAAAACCTAGAATTTGCATACGATATTGCCGCACTAACCTAACAAACTTCGATTTTTTTCAGCAAGGTACAAACGAAAACGGGAAGCATTCGTTTAAACCTCAATACATTACCTGGAACACCTTAGTCATGTACACACGTTTTTTTTTCTCGACCAAAAACTGCTAAATTTGGTAACTGGCCCTACTTAAGAAGTTTCATGAATAAGGAATGTGGTGTGAATTATGAGTTACTGTGCATCAAAGGTATAGCTATTGCACCATTTAATCAGCTCAACAAGATCTGGGGAAACAATCAATTTACCTTCCAATTTTAATTGAAATCTATAGCAGCATATTGTCCAGAGTAATATAGAAGTAAAACTTGATATTTCAAGATAAATTATATGCTCGTGATTCCATGTCGCTTATATTCAAGTGTTCCAATAGAATGATTGAATTACCAATGAAGAAATAAGATGCCATACTAACTAGCAGGTAGTATCGTTAATCTGCAAACCACGTCTACTTTGGCTCAGACATGCTCTAAGATTGGGGCCATAGAAAATTGCCTAATAAATGTTCCAAAGAATCCCTGATTAAAATTAAAAAAGGAACGAAAACGAAACACGAACTGTAAGTAGACGAGCACATTTGATTGCAACGGAAGAAACTACAGAAATTCTGTGGATGTAGTTCCAGATTTAACACGACGGCATACTTTGACAGAATCAATCATCGCTGAACGCTGGAGTTTGTAAGTCTACGCAATTTTATAACGATTAAGGTGGTTCAGACATCACATTTTTAGAGAAAGACACCGTCTGTAGTGGAATGGAGCCGTAACTTGTTGGTAACGTTTAATACTGCCAAGACTAAGCTCATTTTAATAATTGCATTAAACCCTCTCAACCATAGATAGCTATCGCTAATGATATACTGGCTAAAAGCCCTTCCTTAAAACTCCAAGAGCTAATTTTCAGACAACGTGAATTTAAACAAATATTTCGAGGCGACTGACGATGCTGCTGCGAGGAAATTGGGCTCCTTCTACTGTGCTGAAAGGCTACTCACACATGAAATTCTCTCTCTCTCTCTCTCTCTCTATATATATATATATATATATATATATATATATATATATATATATATATATATATAATCTACAATACCGTGGTTCGCGTGTGCATTGAGTATTGTTGCCATATCTGGATTGATGCATCTGCCTCTAGTTTCTCCTTCCTGAACAGGGTTAAAAAAGAGTCGCCAACTTAGTAGGTGCTGGACTATCAACTAAACTCAAAGCTCTATGCCATCGCCGAAACGTGGCAGCTTTGTGTCTGTTTTACATGTATTTTAATAGCAAGTTTTTTGACAAAATCGGGGCAAGGTGCCCCCTCCCGACGACTATATCCTTGACAAACCTGACAAGCCGCTAAATTCCATCCTTACACAGTAAAGATCACTAGATGCCGTAAAGCCTTCTACAGGAATAGCTTTTAGCTTTTTCTCCTCGAACTGCCGCACTTTGAAATTCAATTCAGGGTCCCTGCCTATCCGCCTGTACTGACATGCAGAATTCTAGTCTAATGTGCACAGTCATCTCGCTGCCCAACTTCATAAATTGTATCCCTGCAAATCTGATCCCAAATAGTATTTCCTCACAACTGTCTGGTTTGGGGTAAAAAAAAAACAATAAAAAGTGGGAATAATCATTTACATGGCTAACCGCGCAGATTAAATAGATGCATGTTAAAAAAATCCAACATTCTAGTTTTCTGTAGCGAGTGACGCTTCTATTTAAGATGAATTCAAGCAGATTTGCCAATCTTGTAAAAATAAAATATATCAAACGATATTTATGTAAGCGCACGATAATGTATACATTTAACTTAAAGATCGTAAATAATGTATACATTTTTTTTAACTTTCGCACACAGGCCGTCATCTATTTTAGGGTTTTGCTTTTATATTCGTTGTTTTTTTTTGGTTTTTTTTAAAGATTCGTTTTGTTTATTTTATTTCTTTCTATTAAATATTTTCTTTTATGTTAAAAAAAACATGGCGGTTATTTATGTACTCGTTACATTCCATCCTCCATTTTGGAATTACAAGTGTTTTCATTGTAAATTCATTTTTGATTTATTTTCTTCCGCAGAAAGTTTGTATTTAATTTAAAGAATGAAATATTACTCTACTTAGGATTACGAACATAAACACATATGTACATTGCGCTCAGTACTCCTAAGGCCGCAAAGCCACTAGAGTCTAGGCCTTTGGCGAAATTATAATTCTAGCCATAGGCAGTTCGAGGATGTCAACCAGACTCTATCCTCTACTTTTAAGTAGACTTCAGTATATTGCCTGGAAGCAGCGAGAGGCTATCAAGTCATTTTTTGCCGGCCACAGTGTTGTTGCTCAAGGGCGCTGGTATTAAAAACCTCAGTACTTATGCCACATCATATTGTCGCTGGAGGAAGATAAAACAATTCTTTGCTATGCAAATTAAAATGTAATGCTGATTTCGATTCCTGATCTATTTAAGGTCCAATAATACAAAATATGATATATATTTTATGTCATCGTCACTCCGGCGAATTTGATCAGTTGACCTTTATATACGCTTGTTACGAAATTTATATCTACGTATCTTGTTTTAAATCTTACTCCCTCCGGTGTTTTATTTTCTAGCTGCATCTGCGGTGTTAGACGCTGAGTCTCTAACTCGTGCGTAAATAAGATATTTATTTCTTACTCGCCAACGCTGCATATAAAACCTATTTTTCCTTACCTCCCCTTTTCACAACTGTCTATTCTCGCTTCTCTTATTTTTCTATGTTCCTTCTAGTTTTTTTTATTTTCCCTCCCTCTTTGCCTATTTGTTTTTTTTCTACTATTCTTGTTCTTCACTTTTCTAGTTTTTTTCTTTTTTCAGCTCTCCCCTTTTCTATTTTATCCACACTTTTTTGCCCTTTCACTCAGAACCTCCTAATAATTTACTATCCAAGATTTGCGTCACTTTTCGCTGCGAGACTTATTTACCTTTCAGTCCTAGTGTTCTCTTTCGTTTCACTCCGTATTTCCTCTATTTTTTTATATTTCAGTGCGTGTCTTTATCTTTTTCGATTCAAAGTCGTCTTTTTTTTTCGATTCAAAGTCGTCTCTTTTTTTTTCGATTCAAAGTCGTCTCTTTTTTTTTCGATTCAAAGTCGTCTCTTTTTTTTTCGATTCAAAGTCGTCTCTTTTTTTTTCGATTCAAAGTCGTCTCTTTTTTTTTTCGATTCAAAGTCGTCTCTTTTTTTTTCGATTCAAAGTCGTCTCTTTTTTTTTCGATTCAAAGTCGTCTCTTTTTTTTTTCGATTCAAAGTCGTCTCTTTTTTTTTTCGATTCAAAGTCGTCTCTTTTTTTTTTTCGATTCAAAGTCGTCTCTTTTTTTTTCGATTCAAAGTCGTCTCTTTTTTTTTTTCGATTCAAAGTCGTCTCTTTTTTTTTTTCGATTCAAAGTCGTCTCTTTTTTTTTTTCGATTCAAAGTCGTCTCTTTTTTTTTTCTTTTCAAAGTCGTCTCTGCCCCTTTTTTTTTCGATTAAAAGTCGTCTCTTTTTTTTTTTCTTTTCAAAGTCGTCTCTGCCCCTTTTTTTTTCTTTTCAAAGTCGTCTCTGCCCCTTTTTTTTCTTTTCAAAGTCGTCTCTGCCCCTTTTTTTTCTTTTCAAAGTCGTCTCTGCCCCTTTTTTTTCTTTTCAAAGTCGTCTCTGCCCCTTTTTTTTCTTTTCAAAGTCGTCTCTGCCCCTTTTTTTTCTTTTCAAAGTCGTCTCTGCCCCTTTTTTTTCTTTTCAAAGTCGTCTCTGCCCCTTTTTTTTCTTTTCAAAGTCGTCTCTGCCCCTTTTTTTTCTTTTCAAAGTCGTCTCTGCCCCTTTTTTTTCTTTTCAAAGTCGTCTCTGCCCCTTTTTTTTCTTTTCAAAGTCGTCTCTGCCCCTTTTTTTTCTTTTCAAAGTCGTCTCTGCCCCTTTTTTTTCTTTTCAAAGTCGTCTCTGCCCCTTTTTTTTCTTTTCAAAGTCGTCTCTGCCCCTTTTTTTTCTTTTCAAAGTAGTCTCTGCCCCTTTTTTTTTCTTTTCAAAGTCGTCTCTGCCCCTTTTTTTTCTTTTCAAAGTCGTCTCTGCCCCTTTTTTTTCTTTTCAAAGTCGTCTCTGCCCCTTTTTTTTCTTTTCAAAGTCGTCTCTGCCCCTTTTTTTTCTTTTCAAAGTCGTCTCTGCCCCTTTTTTTTCTTTTCAAAGTCGTCTCTGCCCCTTTTTTTTCTTTTCAAAGTCGTCTCTGCCCCTTTTTTTTCTTTTCAAAGTCGTCTCTGCCCCTTTTTTTTTCTTTTCAAAGTCGTCTCTGCCCCTTTTTTTTCTTTTCAAAGTCGTCTCTGCCCCTTTTTTTCTTTTCAAAGTCGTCTCTGCCCCTTTTATTCTTTTCATTTTTTTCCCCTTCTTTTGAGCCTCCCCTTTCCTTTCCCGTCGATTTTATTTTCACCCACGGCTATTTTTCCTTCTATCACCACCACGCCTCGTTTACTTTCCCTTTATCTCTTCCTGATCGTCCCGTCGTTTTTCCCTCTTTTACATTCCTCGTCGTCGTCTTTTTCCCTTCTATTTAATCTCATTATATGATTTTTGTTTTTTTTTATGTCAAGTCGACCAAAGCTTTATATTACATGTAACTTTTCCCCATCACTGTTTATCCAGAAACCAAATAGTTTACTCTTTTCGTTTTTAAATTTAGCCAATTGCCCACGAAACAAATATCACTGCATTTAACTGCACTTTATTCATCAAGTAACTATTTGCTATGATCGTGCATTCGGATCGCTCTCCATTGATATTGTTTTCGAACATTATTTTCTCATTTTTTATTCAATTTTCCGTTTCACTCGTTTTTCCTTAATTTGTTTTCAGTTTATATACAATAATGTAATTTATTTGATTCAATATTTCATCATCTAACTTCGTCACAACTTAGACGCGTTCACTATGCTTACGTTTTCTTTTATTTTTACCATTTTTTTCCTTGGAATATTTTCTTTGTGCTTTTCTAAATGTAATTTTGAAAAAAATCAATTCAATTTTATTGTCTTTCATCTGCTGAAAGAAATATGAAGGATAGGCACGTTTTATTTTTTTTTATTTTTATTTTTTTTTTTTTTTAGACGAAAGACAGAAATTAATTTTTATAGAAACCCCTCCAAAGATATCTGTGTCAAGGAAGACTCAAATAATTGAATCCGAAAAGTAAGAAAAATTAATAAATAAATGGAAGTGTAGATCTTGATTTTCATAAATCCCATAAACTTAATCCTCTAAACGTAAAATATAATGATCAGTGGTATGATTTAGTCATTAATACAATGTCCGGCATTTCTAACTATATATTTATATTATAATACTGGTATTTGTAACTATATATTTGTATTATAATACTGGCATTTTGAACTATATATTTGTATCCTAATACTGGCAGTTGTAACTATATATTTGTATCCTTATACTGGCATTTGTAACTATATATTAGTATCCTAATAGTGGCATTTGTAACTATATATTAGTATCCTAATACTGGCATTTGTAACTATATATTAGTATCCTAATACTGGCATTTGTAACTATATATTAGTATCCTAATACTAGCATTTGTAACTATATATTAGTATCCTAATACTGGCATTTGTAACTATAATTTGTATCATAATACAAGCAGGAGTTTCTAGGCATTGCTCAGTCGTAAATTAATGGTATATTTTAATTTGTATTTATTATTACAGAATCAATTTTTTACCAACTCTTACACATATTACACAGTAGTAATTTCAAAAGTTAAAAAAAAATTACTTGAGTGCCTTCATCTAGAACCGAAACCAAAACTTATAGCGCACAACCATCAGTCGCTACTGTTTATTGGATAAGACATAGTTACAAGCTACCGAATTGGGATGTCCGCGCCTGCAAATTCATAGACCTAAGATAGTGTTCCTATTTACTTACCTAGTTATGAATGGAGTACAACATAAATAGAAACCGAACTCCCTCGCAATAAAAAAAAATCCGTCTAGAAAGATATCTCCGTTACTGAGAGGACAAAATAGATAATGTGCAGTATGTAGACTCCACAGAATACAGATGTGAAGTAAAAGTTAGAACTTAGAAACCATACATTAAGATTAGAAATATGTCGTACGCTCTAGAAGATTTTGCATCAAATACCGTGTCATCTCTATAAATACATTCCAACAAGAAAATATACATAGATTTTGTTACACAGAAACTATTCCAATTAACGCAGTCTTTACACCAGATCAAAATCGCATACGATCGGAAATACACTGCCGCTGTCCCTACGTAATGACTCCTATTTTTTTAGCCCGGGTAATTAGAGGATTGCAATTTGCATTTCTATAGTGACTGAACATGATACATTCATGGCCTAAGTTTTTAATCACTGTTTCAGATATTGGTTTGAGAATCTACGAAAACAATGCTTTTTCATGGACGTACCAGATCAGTAGTTAAGCCTCATTAAATTCCTAGTAAAGTGCATTGAGGCTCCTTGTGACGATTTAGAAACAAATCGTGGAGGATAAAATATCGCTTGTTTTAATGTTGTAACTCCTGTCTTCTCAGCTCTTCAGTTTTTTTAAGTAAATATATGTATGTTTTTCTTTTCGAGCAACCTTATGTATGACAAATCGCGCTCTAGTCGACTACGCGCCAGCCATCGCCCATTGATCCCAAATTGCGTTTACAATGGTGCTCACTATGTGCAAAAATACATTCTAGGGCATAGAAGGTCGCTTGATTTATCGATACAATTCCTGCCTTGGTAGCTTTTCAACATTTTTCAGTTAATAAGGATTTAATTTTTAAACGATCTTTTCTATTCGTATGAAGTTTGCTTTTCTTAATCCACCACATAATCTCGTTAATCAAGAGTGTATGCTCTATTATTTACATGGAGGTCACTACTTATCAAGGCCCGAAGGCCACTCAAGGATAAGGGTTATTGCGTGTACAGTAATCAATGAGATAGGATTGCAGTAATCATTAGTATTAGAGATGTGATAGTGTTTTAATTAAGGGGGCGGTTTGTCAGGAGTTTGTTTATGTTGGACTTGAAGTTGTAGTCAGGTGGGAAACAGGCAAGCGGCAGAGAGTTCCATTGGCGTGCAATTCTAAGAAAGAAGCTTTGTTAATGAAATCTATGTTTGGATTTAGGCACAGATAAAGAGTGGGGAACATTATTGACAGTAGTTTCAGCCAGACGGGTGTTTCTTGTGAAAGATTGGCGAGGAGGGACGAGAGATTGGAGCTCAGACGAGCACCTGCCATGGAAATAACGATAAAACAAAGACAGGCTCGCAACGTCTCTTCTCTGGGAGAGAGGTTGCAGGGAAGAGAAAAGGGCATCCCCCACTAAACCACGAAATTTCTTTTGTACTCTGTCAAGGCGGGATAGGCTGTTTTTAGCAGCTCCTGCCCAGATATGGCAGCAATAATCCATCCTCGGACGTACTTGGCTTTTATACAGATAGAGAATTGCATCAGTAGTGAGATATCCTCTGGAGAAGTAGAAGGACCACACCATTTTCCCAGCGTCCTTGGCAACAGACCTGATGTGCGTGTTCCATTTCAGATCAGGAGTAAAGGTCAAACCCAGAAGCTTGTCAAAAGATGGGTCCTCCCCAAGACGAGAGCCATTCATTTCAATTGATGCCAGATGGGGAGCGTTGATGATGTAAAGATAGAAGCTTGGTTTTGGATGCATTGGGTTTCTGTTTTCCATTTAATGAGTAGCCAGACATCCTTAACAGATGAAAAGGTGGGCTTCCACGTTAAGACGCTGAGGCGTAAATGATAATTACTCAGAAGAGTATATATCTTGCTTGTCACCGTTGTTGTCTACAGAACAGAAATCGGGATTCAAATAACCCAATCTTGATTATAACATTTTCTTTTTATTCTAGAAAATTTAGAGTGATCGCCCACCTTTCTTTTTCCCCCTATGTATGCAACAGAGGGACTAAAAATTATATACCCTCACACGTAGATGTATCTCAACATTAGGAATTTATTTTATTTCCTATTATAATTAAGATTTCCTATGTCTTTATAAAACCAAACAAGTGAAGCATGCATGGTCCCCCGTGACTGCACAGTGAACGGATAATAAAAAAATGACTAAATTAAGCATTTGTCTTCACTCCATCTAGCCCCAAAAGTCCCCAGGGGACGTATAATCCTATTGAAAATGATCAAACTGCAGTTTTAGACCTTGACATATGAAATAAAAAAAAGAAATGACTTGGTCAACCCCCCTCATTTATCCCCAAAAGTCCTGAAGGCCTTAACATATTTAAATTTGAGTTCAGCATCATGCAAAAATGCTAAATAGACATACATAGAAAATTTTGAACAAATATTGTAAAATTGTCCCTAAAAGGGAATGTTTTTATTATCCTTAAAAGAGCCTCTGGGGCACACCCAACAGTTATCATGAAGTATAGATAAACAAAATTATATAGAAATTAGTTTGTTCGGACTTTTCAGAAAGTTTTATAAAAATCCAAGACATCGTTTTTTGTTTTTTTGTTTTTTTTTTAATAAGCACAAAAGTATCAATTTTAGCCATTTTAACCCGAAACGCATCCCAACCAGAGTTATCCCAGAAATTCCGTTCTGTTAATTTTTTACTGCTATTCTGTTTTATGTTTGTGTAAAATTATAAAAAAAATTCCAAGCCGTAGTTATTGGGAAAAGTGCGGACAGACGAACAAACAAGGGTGAATTTACAGGTCAACCCTCCTTCTGACGGTGAGCCAATAACGGATTAGCATTTCAAACTAACACTATGCTAAATAATTCAGATCGGTTTATAGAAGTTAAATATAATAGCTGAGATTTCGTCAGCATCTGACAAAACCTTTCCAAGAACTTTGTAAAAAAAAAACTCAACCCTATGAGATCAAAGTCACGTACCTCCTGAATTTCTTCCCAAGACCGAAAACAATCTGAACATCCACATATCTGTTCGTGATTTTGCCACATTCATCAAGAACCTTGATGCCAGCAAAGTAATGGATCTTGACAATATTCCAATCTAAGTATTCAAAAAGCTGCAACTGGAACGAGCACCCATTCTTGGGAGTGAATGATTCGTCATTCTACTTAATTCAAGCGAACTTTTCTCCCTTTTATTATTCTCTACTCCCTTAATCATATATTACGCTCCCTTGCCCCCTTCTCTCTCTTTCTTCCCCCGCCGTTCTCATATATATTAACGTTTATACTGTAGCTCTTGGCTTATATTCTGGTTTCTTCTTTTCAGTTATGCTGCACAAATTTTATGAACCTTATTTACTCGCCTTCTACCATATTCTGTTTTGTATCCCCAGTTTATTTACTGATCTCTATGCAATTTGATATTTCACAGTTCACACTTGAAATAAGGAAATACACAAGGCAAAAATATGGTGATGAGATTTCAATAGTATTTAAAAAAATAAGTTAAAATAAAAAAACAGCTATATAATATATATATATATATATTATATATATATATATATGAGAGAGAAAGAGAGTAGACTACCCGTGACCTGTTGGGCCAGTATGTTATATTTGCTATAGAATTAATATATGATCGTGACACTTGTGACGTAAAGAAAATAGTTTTTTTGTGTCCTAACAGAAACATTTCTATGAAAGTATATGAAAATATAAAAGAATATAGATAGATTTCTGTGAGTCGTTCTTTAAATAATTGTTTATTTTAAAAAAAAAAACTTACAGCCATTGAATAATTAGTTGTTTGCCATACTTATAGGTAAATGCAGACTGAACATATACCATAATGCTTTAAGTTAAATTCAAATTTTGATATATCTTTTAATTTAAACGCGAAAATAAACAATGTGACGCTGGAAACGTACACAGTAAACCTACGTTTTATTGTCGCGTTAATTTTTTTTTATTTTTAACGCAAATAAAAAATCATTTTCGGGGTTATTTATTAATGTTGGCAGTCTAGAATAAAAAATGAATGTTTAAGAAAAGCGTATTAAAAAATGAAGAATATATTTTTTTAATGAAGTTGGTGGGTAAATCGTCGTTGTAAAATACGCTTTCGGTTATGAATAGGTTAAAGTAGATTAATTTGTAAGAAAATTGCGTTAAAATAACTTAAACTAATACGGAAATGAATGATATTAAAAAATGCATAAATTACTAAGAATTGTTTATTTGGATAATTTAAACGCGAAAAAAAACAAATTGGAACGCTGAAAACGTACACAGTCATACAATACGTTTTATTGTCGCATTGATTATTTGTTTATGTACCCATGCACAGCCGGAAGTCGTAAACCGGATGTTGGGTTACAACACCCATTTCAAGGTCATGAGTTTTTTAAATTACATAGATACTAGCATTTCAGCCCGGCGTTACCCGGGTGTTTGGTTGTGTATGTTGAGCATAAAAGCGGTCATTTTTTTTAAATTTTGACCCCTATTATGACCCCTTAACATTTATTGTATTGGGCTCTAATCAAGTTATTAATTTAGATCCATCTCCAACAAACCTACATATAAAATTTCAAATGTTTAGACCAATAATTGGCAGAGGAGTTTGATAGTTCTTAAAGGTCAAATCGTTGAACTTTGACCTCTTGACAGCCAAATTTCTGGCCGAGCACGTATTACAAATACTTTTCCAAATCTCAGTACCCTGTATACCAAATTTCGAGTATGTAAACTTAAAATTGACAGTTATTGCGTAGGAAAATGTACACACAGAAACGTTCACTTTTATAGATTAAACAAAAATATATACGTATACATATATATGGAAACAATTTTGTGTTTACTGCGAACTTTTTACGCAAATATTATGCAAGTATAAATCATGTAGAATACTTGCATGAATATAATTACACGTAATAGTTAACTAAAGATGATCACACCATAAGAAAAACGAAAAATAAAAACTAATAGGGAATTAATTAAAATGAATGTTTAAAAGTATAAACAGATCAGATAGATTTTTTGCTAGTGAATACAATTCCACGACCCATATATAAGAAAATTGAATTTTCCTTTTAAAATAAATAGAAAATAGGGTTTTTAATATGAACATAAATACGCAGAAAAGAAAAACATTTTCATAGGAGTGTGTATATATATATATATATATATATATATATATATATATATATATATATATATTTATTAGCAAAAGTACCCGTCCTTGCCTGGGTTCAAAAACAGCCTACAGAAAATGGACTCTTATTTATGAAAGTATGATAGGTTTTGAAAAGGAAGGGTTGTAAATTTGGGTTGAATTTAGGGGTATCAAAACCAAAGCAAAATATGATGAGAGTAAAAATAAAATAGATAACCCCCAAAATTTATTATACCATACCTGTTCACACTGAAACACTTATTACAATATTCTTTGGATCTATATTAAAAACCTTGTTAAATTTTGACATATTTCCATTCTATGGAGGTCAGGTGCGAACGAACACCCCATAATTTTATTATATCATATTTCTTCAAACAGAAACATAATTATCAAAGTATACTTACACAGATAGATATGAAAAGTCTTTATTAAAGTGTGTGCCTATTTCTATTCTATGGAGGCCAGTCGAAAAGGCAGACCCACCAATTTTATTATACCATCCCTAATTTAAGTTAAAACATACTTATCAAAGTATTCTTATGAACATCTATATCAGAAACACCTGTAAACGTTTTTCTTTTATTTTTAATTTTTTATTTCCATACTTTGTGGACCAAGTGCGTACGCAGACCCCACAATTTTAATGAACCACTTTTCTGCCAGATCAAACATACCCGTTCCTGTGTCTCGATACATCTATCATTAAGTAATCAGTTTTTTTTTAATAGTCAACCATATAGGAGCCTATTCGTGACCTATCATACTTTCATAAATCAGAGTCAATTTTCTGTGGACTGTTTTTTTATCCAGCTAACGAATGGGCACTTTTGCTAGTAATATATATAATTATATATAATATATATAATTATATATGATATATGTAATATATATATAATTATGTAATATATATAATTATATATATATATAATTATATATATATAACTAATGTATGTGTGTGTTTATGTATTTATTTGGAAATTTTCATAATTAATCATAGTAAATATATTTGAATATAAAATTTTTCTCCTTCTATTCAAAAGTTATTTAATTCGAGAATGCCATACTGCGATTAAAGCGATATTCATATTAAATATTCCCATATTAATTTCCATCAGTCTTTTAGCCTTTCTTTGACCTATTTACCCTTAGCATTCATTCATATTTTCCGCTATATAATCGTCTCTGTTGCAGTCCCAGCAGTCTTCCACCTTGTCCTTAGAGATTTGTACAAGCGAGTGCGCATGCGTGTCTTTAAAGCGGCCTCCATTTTTTCTGCCGAGTTTATGGAAACGTATTTGATTTGACATCAGTAAGACATCAAATGTTTGATTACAATGCCCTGTCGATCACTGTACACATCGATACTGCAGCAAAGTACGTTGTTTTCCGTGAGTAACCACTATCTATTCTATCAATAATCAACGAACGAATGATAGATGTTCGCTACTTCTTAATATCCGTACACTCATAAACGAATGGTCTTAAAATACGTCGATGCAAGCTGGTTTTGCTCTTACAATTTTTTTTCTGGGGATGGATCGTTATTCTGTTTACTAGATCTGATACCAACTATCTCAGACTCCAAGAGAGATATATTTCAAATTATAACCGTCCATTAAAATACAATTGTTTGTATCTATCTGGAACATGGTTCACTTGGTACACTGATCAAATAGTTTTTAGAATTATTTTTCTTGAGTATGTTTCTATAATTCGAGCAAGGTTTAATATTTTCATAACATTTTAATTTTATTTTACGTACATAAACCCTTTTTTTTGTCGGTGGGGTGCAATGTTTTCCCTTGCAGCTATATTTGATTATTTTTTCAACTGTACTTCTATGTGTTTTCATGACTTGCTTCTAAAGTCAATGAACTTTTTACAGATGGCCCAGTAGATAATTATCTATTCCTTCTATCCTATTGTACATTTTCATTAGTGAGATCACTAACTTTCTTAAAAGCATTGATCTTTGACACCCATTATAATCTTCGTTTTGGACAGCCATTATCATTTTCGCCTTCGCCAGTTATTAGGATCCTTTGTCTGTGTTGCAATCAAACTGTTTTGTAAATGCAAAGTGTGAAGAATTAAAACACAGATTATCTTTTTATAGATGCGTAGGTGTAAGCAAAACTGCTATTTCAAATATAAACGTTACAGAAAACGGAAATGCTGTTTCCGATGAAAGTGATAAATCAAAAACACATGTTTGAAACTGAAGCGCGTTTATCAATATGCGTTCCTGATAATGAAACGGCGGTTAATCCGATTAAATACGTCAATATAAT
Source organism: Euprymna scolopes (assembly GCF_053919585.1). Lineage (NCBI taxonomy): Eukaryota > Metazoa > Mollusca > Cephalopoda > Sepiida > Sepiolidae > Euprymna > Euprymna scolopes. The sequence goes on from NC_136498.1 coordinate 46,578,808, forward strand.
GTACATGTTTGCGGAGAAACATGCTTTTTAAGACAGATATGACAAACAGACCAATAAATACACCTAACAAAATAGAAGCATTCTGACATTACTAAAAGTAATACATCCCTTGACTTCTATAGAAAACTGGTGTATAATATAGACATAATCCATAATGTTTACTTTTTTTTTTTTTTTTTCGAACAAATACACAGAAAACAGTGACGATCTTTTTGAACAGACGCAAGTAGCTATTAGGATGTGGTTGAATCGGTGAAGCTATGATTGGAAGCGTGGGAAATATATCTGTAATAAAAATGGCTGACTTTCGGAGTTAATTTTAATTCTAATTTATTAGAACAATTGCTAAATAGAAATCAATCTAAGAAATAGAGTACAATTTAGCATTTATTTAGTGTTATTTAATTATATAGGAACAATTATAAAATGGTCAAGCTTTGTTGAACTCATGTGTATAATATATATATATATATATATATATATATATATATATGTGTGTGTATTCGATAAGTTTTCTCACTGCAAAAGCAGGAGAGTCCGGCTCATAAAACAAACAGTAGGTTCGTTGGTGAGACAGAGACGCCTTCTAAAAAAACGTTTCTGTTGAGGGCGCAATTGAACCATTATACTTGACTTTTAAATTCTAATATTAATATTCAAGCCATTATATAAATATTATTTTCTCGATTTTATACAACGAAGACGTTTTAAGGAATGTTAGTTTTACTTCAATGATCCATTTATATTGACTAGACAGAGTAAATTTGGATTTATTTATTACCGGAAGATGTGACCTACATTGGCATCATATTTACGACCGCTGAAGCATAATCCTTAAAAATATTTACCCTGACAGGAATTCATTATTCAAATAGTAACATTACTAATCTGTAAATGATACAAATCCATGTAGAATGGAGCCCTTACAATATATATGGAGCCTATTAGTGAGATATGTAGTATGAATGCATTTTTGAAGTATCCGATATCCAATGAAGACCTGATCTTTATAAAATATTTCTCATAAGCTATAGTGCTGTATTACAGCAAGAATCAATTTATTTATATAAACATTGCGTGCATATTTCAGCTTCGAGGGCTTTCGAAATGTAACCGTATCATGAAAAATACGTAGATAATCTGTTAACCGAATTTTTTTTTGTCTGATGAGGTCTCATTTCAAAGGAAACTAACTGAAAAATGTATGCGTATATGTAGCCAAAAATGTTTGTACAAAATGATCTCTCGCTCTCTTTATATATATATATATATATATATATATATATATATATATATATATATATATATATATATATATATATATATATACACAGTAGATCCCCGAGACACGGCATTAAAAATTAGAAACAAAATACAGTACAGTATATAATACACATGTGCATAGTGAAATATCTAACACCGAAAGGTGGGGCAAATATCGAAACTAGGCGCCGCAAAATACATAGTATTCCACATCGTAGCTTGAAAAACAGCGTATCCTAGTGCTACCGTATCCCTCTTTCTCGCTCTGATATATATATATGAGTTTATGTATTTATATAATCTTTATTTTTCAAGTCGGCTGTTCGCATCAAAATAAGTATCGGATGAGTTGCAGTAATGTTTCACTTAGTGTTTTATTCGCCTAATGAATACGAAGATACGAAAATATATTTTCAGTGCGAGGAGTAAGAAAAACAACTTTTGGTGACACCTTCTTACCGTATCTATATTAGATGAAAACTTTACGGTAGCGTGTTCTGTATAACCTTTGCATAGTTTCTTTTGTTATTGTCTCGTTCAGACACAATTTAAGACTTAGTCTAGAAATCATCATTTCGCAGCGATCGATATTCTTTGGCGCCCTCTGCTTAATAATGGCCATTATGTGAAGACTGCAATCAAAGACGCGAACTGGATCAATCACTCAGAGTTCCAAGACAAATATCGATCGCTTCTCTTCTCTGTCCGTCAAGTGTCTGTTTCGAGAGGAGAAAAGATATGCCTAAAGGCTATAGTTGGCGTCTTTTTATTAAAACAATGCAGCAGTTCTGAGGAAGATTGATAAATACGTGTATGTGTGTATATATATATACATACATACATATATAATTATATATATATGTATATATATATATATATATATATATAATTGAATGTTTTTCAGTCTACTGTATTTATTTGCTGTAATGCTAACCTCTAATAATGAATTAACTCAAGGTTAATCTAACTTTATCTACATTTCACGTGTTATCCGTCAAGGTACACTAAACCATTTACAAATTATGAATTACAGGTATATGAAGACTCTATCTTAACATCTCCCTGTTTATTTATATTATTTATAATAGGGTGATGATGAAAACTAATCTGTGTAAATCCATAATTAATGTTTGCAACGGAATAGGATTACTATTAGTTATTTTATGTATCAAATATCATTCCAGCCCCCCACCACAAAAAACTTAGAAAAAATTGTATTTGTCATGTTTTATCCCCTCCCCCTCGATCGCCAAACTTGAAAAAATGCAAGAGATGACATGTCTGGTTGAACGCTTTGTGGCCAAAACGTGGGTTCTCATTTTACGTTAAATTTATATATAAAAGTTATTCCCCACGTTAAAATGTTAATTATTTTTCAAAATTTCTTCTTCCATATTATTTATAAAGACTGCTTAAACGTATTAGGCCACAAAAAACCAGGTCCTATTTTTTTGGTCAATGTCAACTTTCTTTCCAACTCCCCCCAAAACTTTAAAATGACAACTTTTAATGGTTTTCGGTGGTGCTGAAAACGAATATTACGTTTAAATTTAGATAAGTAGTTTTCATGATATGAAGGAATTAATTTTTCAAAAATGGGGGATCACTTACCTATATAAATGTAACGCAAAATGAGCACCCACTTTCTTGTCACTTGGTAATTTCTTCATCTTATAAAACAAATTTAACTGTGATATTCGTTTTCAGCACCCCCGAAAATTGGCGCTGTTTTTTTTTATTAAGAGATTCGTTCATTTTTTCATCTCATAATTTAGGACGCTAATTATGCTGTTAGTAAGTTTTCAAAAGCATACTTTTGTTTTTCGTTGTTTTTCCATTATACAACTTGTACAGTTGTGAACAGGTGTCTCTGCAGTTTAACATTTCACAAAAATTCTGTTTACATTAGGAGGCGGTTAAGTAAACTACAGAAGCACCTTGTAAAATCTATACAAATTCTATAATTGAAAACCCACCTAAAAAAAATGAAAAACAAAGATATATTTTTGTAAACCGCTGGTGTAAGCTTATTTACGTCCTAAATTATGAAAAATAAACGAATCTCTTAGTAAAAAATCATCATAGGTTTTCGGTGGTGCTGAAAACGAATATCACAGTTAAATTTGTTTTATGATATGAAGAAATTATTATGTGGTTAGAAAGTGGGTGCCCATTTTACGTTAAATTTATATAGGAAAGTGATCCCCCACTTCTTGAAAAAGTAATTTGTCATATCATGAAAACTACTTATCTGCCCCAAATTTAAATGTGATATTTTAGCACTATCGAAAACCATTAAAAGTCGTCATTTTCAAGTTTTTTGAAGAGTTGGAAAGAAACTTGACATTGACCATTTTTTCTAGGGGTTAAACGACGCTGGGTCACGTCGTAAAAATTAACCATTTTTAATTTAAGATATTAAATAAATTATAAAGAAAATCTGTTTCGCAGGCAATTAAACATATTTGCTATGGTATAATTATAATAAATCCTGGGCAACACCGATTAAATTTTATAAACAAAAAACAAAGAGCATGGGGGATTTTGTTCACAGGAGTCTGTGACTAACTCTGCCCTCGTGAGGATGCAAGTAAATGAGGACATTAGTTTTAACTATTTTTCTCTAAGAAATAAAAAATGTTACTTAAAAAGTAAGAATAAGTGAAAAAAATTCCTCCGAATTATAATAAAAAATATGATTCAGCTTAGAATAATATTTCGAAATGAAAAGAAAAACAAGAAATATTTAATAACGTGCTCCGTTTAAAACAAATTTTCAATTAAGCTATCACAGTTGTTTCCCCTTTTGGTTTCTGGTTTTGGGTTTGAAAATAAAACGGTTTTAGATTTCAGATAAAATAAATTAAATCAAGCATAACGTGAAATTTAAATAAAATAAATCTTTTTTTAATTAGTACAGTTAAGTAATTTCATCGATATGATTATTTAAATAGATTGCATTTAATGTGATAGGTTAATGACCGTAACTTAGTAATGAAAAATTAGAGTTGGGGAAACAGGGACCTGGAATGGAATTCCAAATTCTAGCGGTTCTGGGGAAGAAACTACTGGAGTAGAAATATCTTTTCCATCTAGGAATCTCTCCAGTGTGGCAGTGGGATTTAGCAGCTTGTCGGGTTGTCGATGGTGTTCACGTCGTGGGGGCTCAAGTGCTAGTAGTTCGTCAGAGCATTCACCATTAAAATACTTGTAGAACAGGCAAAGGGACGCAACATTTCGTTGAGGGGACAGAGACTGGGTCTTAGGCCCTTAACTGTCGTCTATCAGATTTGTGACTCTGTTTTTGAAGCTTGTCTAGGAGCGAGAGACACGTAGCAGATGCACCAGCCCAAATATGACAGCAATACTCCATACATGGGCAAATGGTGGCCTTATAGAAGTACAGGATACTTTCGGGTGTTAGTAGTTTTCTAGCACGCTAGAGAGAGCCCACCATCCTTGATTAGGTCTATGTCAAGAGAATATTCTTTTCATTATTTTAACTCTCGCGTATATATCAGCTAATATCATATCTTTTTAGATAGTGACGTGGTTCTCAATTGATTAACTGTCTTACTACGTCGGATATATACTCTGGAGTCAAAACAATGAAAAGAATATTTTCTTGCCTTAGCTGTAGTAATTATATAATTTTTTCACTGTGTTATATAGCAGTCTTATGTGGTATACCTAGCTATTAATTAATTCATTGTTTTTTTTGTGTTTTTTTTTTTTTTTGCATATTACCTCGATTCACCGTTTCTGTTTTTTCTCTCACGTTTTGGATTTATTTTTTACATTTACGAGAAGCAAGACGCATTGCCGCTGAAACGTACCGAGCTACTGTGAACTAGGATACAGATTTATTGGTGCATTCTAAGTATAGATTTATTACAGTGAGATGTATGTTCATATCACGCTTAAATTTTTGCATTTTCGTGGAACCATGGAAAAGAGATTTCTGAAAAAAATAAAAAAACACTCGAGAAAATAAGCTACTGAAGTGGAATTCTCTCTAACGTCTTCGGGCCTATTCAGTGAGAGGCTTAGTTTATTTGCTGGTCCCTATATCACATTTTTTTGTTAATAAAATTAGGACAATCGCAATTAATCAAGAAGGACGATTTTACAAACCTGTAAAATATATCCATTAACCCCTTTCATTTTCTTTATAAATTTCAAACACATGGTAAATGGAGCTATTCGTGTGAGTCAACATTAGAAAATTATGCTTACCGGCTTCAATATATCGTTAGCATTTTTGTAACCGGGATATGTTATAGTTTCCAACATCTTTATGTGACATTGCTAATAGGGACTCAATTGGATTCAAATTTTTCGAATGTACGTCTTCAAAATTGAAATAATTTTAATATTTTAACGAGAAATAGAAAACCGTATTATTTCTGTGTTATTCTTATAAATATTGACTAACTTTCCAACGTCCGCCCGAATGTCACCAAAACAGCATTGCATTTCCTCTCCCTAACTTTTCACACACATTATCTTGAACATTCTTTACAGTGAATAATGGAATATTCCATATCGCATCGATGATTAATTGCCTTAAAATGAAAAATATGTAATATATTCTTTTACCTGATGAATTACATACGAGTAAGCAACCATTATTATATATATATATATATATATATATATATATATATATATATATTAATTCATAAAATATATATGGCGATTAAGCGTCACTGAATATTCTGCGTTTCATCCAACTATAGGATTCGTCAGGCTTATGCATAAGCATAAGCCTGACGAATCCTATAGTTGGATGAAACGCAGAATATTCAGTGTAGCTTAATCGCCATATATATTTTATAAATTACTAACTAGCTCTACCTACGTATTGAGCACTTTTGAAGTAAATACTTAAAGTTTACGCATAAATCTATACTTTCATATATTAAATTTATGTGAATAAATGAAGTAGTTATATATATATATATATATATATATATATATATATAATGGTTGCTTACTCGTATGTAATTCATCAGATGAAAGAATGTAATATATTAAATATACGCGAATTTAAGAGTGTTCACTATTGGCGGAAAATTTTACTGTATGAATTTATTTTCATCGACGCATCCAATGAAAAATGCGATTTACCCTTTTCATGAGGTATGTTTTTATATATAGTTGACGGAAAGAGAATTAATCATAAAGAGGTTTAGTACATATTCAAAATATAGCAAACGCCAGCTGCAGAAAGAACGGTAAGTATTATAGATACACTTGGATCTATAATAGATTAGCATTATGTGGCATGTTTCGGTCACTTATTTGGCTGCAGGTGTTATTTCACCATCTTTTTAAATGGCAGGCTTGGCAAGATACAAATTCGTACATATATCGTGCATGTATCTATGACCGATTTATGCAATGGCATATAATGCGTACGTGTTCAATAAACAATGCTTACTATTCTCTGGTGTCATCAGAAATAAATACTTTCCAAATATTCAACCTGAGATCTACACACGTATAAACACAAACATACACACAATATATATATATATATTATTTCTTTTCACATATAAGGTAGAGTGTAATAAGCGGCTATATTCTAATCCCGGGCAGAAAAAAAAATTAATTCAGTGAGAGAAAGCATATAGCAAGTCAGACAACACGTCCCGCTTGAAATAAAATGAGCAAAAATTTTATCAACTGTAAGTAAAATGTCAACGTTGAGATGTTTTTTTGTTTAAATTTTATTTTAATTAAATTTTTATAACTCAAATAGCAAAAATTATAATGTTAACACAATTATAAGCTGCCATGTGATTGTTAATCTGAAGCTGTTTTAGTTTGTTATTCGTCCTTGCTGACTAGAATATATACAATTTCAAATAAATATTAACAATTTTGATACCTAGAGACACTATTGTTTTATGCTTACGCAATAATCCCATCAGAACTTAAAATTATTGGTGCAGTTCGAACATAATCAGACATTCATTATGGGTTAGCATCTTACCTGCAGATCTCATGCAATGAACACAAAAATGGAAAGAAATTAAGAGCCTTTAATGCAAAATCGATAAACACGAAAAAGAAACCGAATATATTCACCGACCGAAATGCTACATTTTCTCTTAAGTTGACAGCTTTTTCTAAACACCCTGTATAGTGCTCAAGTTTAATTTCTTAATAGGATTTTATAACTAATATTTTAACAAACATTTAGTCATTATTTTCCTAGATACGCTACGGAATCATTAAAGTAAAAAGTAATAATTACTGCTTCTTTTTAGATTCGAGCCCAGTGAAAAAGTCACTGTATTCGTGGGCTAGTATATTACATGCAAGTCGCCAGTAATTAATATAAGGGCATTAAGTTCCCTAAATGCCAAGTGAACCCGTGTATCTACAATTCGTCAATTTTACAATGCGTATATATATATATATATATATATATATATATATATATATATATACTCATGTATGTTTAATATTGGTGAAAGATTCAATCATAAATAAATCAATTTATTAGGTATTTTGGGGCATTTCTGTTAGACAATATTTGATTACATTGAGGTTAGTTTTATATAAAAACAATGAGGGTAATATCGTTAAAATATTCAGGTACCTCCAATCTATTAACTATTTAAACAATAGGTGTTTTACATTATTAATCACAAAGTTTATTTTCTTTGTTTTTTTTTTAAAGTTTATATGTGGACATCAGCATCCATTTTAAAAATTGAGATGTATCAGATCTGCATTTTGATTAAACTCCTCATATATATATATATATATATATATATATATATATATTAATACCGTAGTACCTATATCTATGTACGTACGTATGTAATGGTTTCCAGATTAAAAATTATTCGATAGGGAGATCCTATTTATTAAAGAGTATAAAAGGTGATAACATACCACGAGCATAAAATGATTAGTATACCGATACGCTAATTTAATGTTTGTGGTATGGTATACCAGGGTAATTGACAACAGCACAATTGACACAGGCCAATAGATTCGAACCCGGCAAGAGAAGCTATCTTTGGCTTCATTAGCAAGGGCATAATCCATTCGGCTATCGTTAACAGCAAGAAATTCTGTTGAAATTTAAACTTTTTTATGCTTGTTTACGTCTGCCAGTGTTATCTAATCATTATATGATCTGCGCCTAAGAGCTAAATTGACCGGCTTTTTATTTTAACTGAAATTGCTAAACGATAAGACACGAGTTTCTTAAATAGGCTGACATAATTATTTACTATAATAATTATTAAGCACTGACGCACACTAGTGTTTCATCCTTTCGGGAATTATCAGTGCAAGGTGTCACGATTAACACCAGTCGATATATTCGAATCCGGCAGCAGAAGCCATCTCTGGCTTCATTAGCAAGGGCCTAATCCATTCAACTACCGCTAACGGCGAGGAATATTGTGGAATTTAAATATTTACTTTTTAAATGTTTTTAACGCCTGACAAAGTGACCTAATCATATGATCTGTGCCTATGTATGTATGTATGTATGTATATATGTATATATATATATATATATATATATATATATTACACGCCAATTTTGGACAATTGTATGGGTTAGAAATCTCGAATCTCGGTGCCTTTTAATCAGACTTAAATTTAAAAAAAATAGTGGGCTATGTGATATCTTTATTTGAGGTCAAACATTGTTTTAACAGGTGGGGGACTACTTTTCTATATTAATATAACGTAAAATGAGTGTCCACTTTATAACCTTTAAGGCTAAGTGATCCCTCACTTTTAAAAACTATAATTTATTCTTATCATTGTTTACTGGGATTTTGATTGTTTCTGTTTTTAGCACCCTCAAAAACTATAATAGTTGTAATTGTAAAGGATTTTTTTTTGTGGGTGCAAAAATATTGCCCACTTACCAATATTTCATAATCATTTGTTATTATTTTTGCATATGAATTACAAAATACATTTTGCGAAAACCTCTGGCTTTGATTGAGGGGAGACTAACACTTCCTGCTATGGTTTCAAATGATCTGAAATAACAGCAAGTGGGAGACTTGATTCCAAATATTTTATTTGTTATATCTCCGCATGTTGATTTTCATACATGAAGTAAACTATAGTGTATAAAAATTATTTTATACTGGAGATATTCATAAACGTACCCTATTTCCAAAAGAGTGGAGATATAACATGAGAAATATTTGGAATCAAGTCTCCCCTTGCTGTTATTTCAGATTTTGAAACCATAGCAAGTTTTAATTTTCCCTTTTATCAGGGCCAAATGTTTTGGGGGAAATATGAATATGTATTTACTGTCGTTAGTGTTTCAAAAATATATATAATTTGTGATTACAATATATATGATGGGTGCTCGACTGTGCTCTACATAGAAGTTCCTGTATGGAAAATTTACAATGAATTCTCTACCTTAAATAAATATAAATAATTTACTTTTTTTATTTCTGTGTACTTGAAATTGAATAGAACTTTTCAGCTCAAAATTTTCCCCAAGAACTATGACTGTGGGACACTATGCTGCAAGGCGTCTTCTAAGCTGACTAGAGAATGGTCGCTTTCATGCTGAGTCGACGGCTTTATTAATCTAATTTTTACTGAATATATTGCCTATTCACGGTATTTCAGTGTCCTCCATTACAAACTCATTGACCCTTATTGTCTAGTGGGCTATGGGCATTGATAAGTGGTGCCTCCAGAGTACATGAATAAGTCATAGGAAATTAAATAAATCGGTTTTATGGTTGAACAGCTTAATAATTTATTGATTTTATTTTATTTGCCGACTATTATCAACACATTCTAGTTGTTGGTTTCACGACGTTTCCGCTAATCATTTTTCTGGCCTTCGCCAAGTGGTTAACCGCGACGGGATAGGAATATCGAATCTCCCCACTACATCCAAAGCAATAAATGCCTTCCGTAGTTGTTGTGGTCTAATCACGGTGTGGCCAACTAATCCTCTGGCTGGTTTTGAGCGGGACTGAAACAGCTATCGTCAGACGACGCTCACCTAGAACCGTAGATATCCCGCATATCTATCCACTGCGCCGCAGTGAAACAATAAAAATTATGGAAGGCAGTAATTGCTATGAATGCAGTTGGGAGATTCGACATTCATATTCCGTTGCAGTTAACCACATAACGAAAGCCAGAGAAATAATTGGTCGAATCGTCGTGAAACAGCAACTAGAATGTGAGATTATAGCCCGCAAAATATTACATAAAATAAATAATACAAATTACTAATCTCAAAAGCATTTCAAATTTATTTGATAATAAACGTAAGACGTATCTCTTTAAATATAACTGAGAAAATGAAAGTAATTGGTATTCCATGGAATATTTCACTAATGTTAAAGATAGGCCCCGCTGGCAACAGAGCACACGTCAAGTAGATCAGCGTATGCATAATAAACTGCTAGTCTTCATTGCAATCGTGATACCTTTCTTGAATTTCTGTTTGTAAACAAAAAGAACTTAGAACGATCCCTATTATATCCCGAGACAAAATATAATGGTCTCTCATCTGACAGACCTTGTGTTCATCTTAATAGCACTTGTCTGTGTCACTAATACACCACATTTATTTTTTCGAAAATTATATAGGAGATGAATACTCACTATTAATGAGCTTACCGTGGAGTTGAACTCTACCTTATTGAAAGATAATTATTCGCCATCATTTGTAATAAGCTCACTTCCTTCAGAGTAAATCAGAAAATGAAGGTGAATAAAACGCATGAATTTTCTATATACTATCAAGTATTTTATTGTAAACCGAAAATTGCTATCGCCTAAATTGAAACCTTGATGCATGTTCTATTTTCATTCCTATGAAATAGTGTGTTGTGAACATTTATCTCGTTTGCAAATCATCTGGTCTTAATATTTGAACGCGCTGTAGATTGTGGTGCTTCATTAGTAAGAGTTTCCTTCAGGACGCTCTAAACTGTTCTAAGAATCTGGGTAGCTGATTACAATGTGGTCGTCTTCAAGTCCAACGTAAACAAGTTCTTGATGAGTCGTTCTCCCAAAGTAATCCAATTTACGAAATGTACACTTCTAACAATTACTATTATATTGTCCTTTTAACTAATGTACACTCTTTAACTCCTATCCTCGAGTGGCATCTGAACCTAGATTAGTGGTGATTCATTTGTAAAAATAAAAAAAAGTATGTGCTCTTATTATGGACTTCTCCCTAGTTCCCAAGAGATTTTAGAAAACTCGCTGGTGCAGTTTTTGGAGTATTAATCGTTTAGATCCATTTGCTGTGCAGAGTTTTCTGCTTTGAATTCCGTCTGCCAGGTTTGAATTTTTCTTTTACAAAACTCTAACACGAATGCGTCCTACATGGGCTTGTTCGACTATACTCCAAAACACTAAGCGTATTTGCTTTATTGGAGAGTCGCATTCATATATACCAGTAAGATGTAACGCATTAAATAATAACCACAAAATTTTGACCTGTTTTAAAGAATGCTGAAAGCAATTAGAGTAATTTAGATGTGAATTGGCGAAGTCATGAGATTACGAAATGATAAAATTTTTGAAAACACTTTATATTATGTTGCGTGCAGAATCTATTTAAAAGTGTTTATCGCTTAAAATACTCGTCTAGTTGATGTAATTATTTAGCATGTTTTTCTCCATCCTCTTCGACACGTTTTGTCTCCGTTTCTTTCTTGAAGGCAAGTCGACATGTCACGTCCGTTTCTTATCTCTTGATTAATCTATAGACATCGTTATGTTCGATAATCAGTTAATTGCATTATATATACGGAAAATTAAATCTATTTGTCGACATGACTCACAAATATACATATCTATTACGGTAGGAAATATAAGTTTCACTGAGGCTTTTTTGCATATAATTTTAATAGCATAAAATACATTTCTAAATAGAAATTACTATTGGTATGATTGTTTCAGTTTTATAATAAACTTAACGTAATCGATCTCTTTATCTCCCTCATTATCCACATGCTGAATTAAACACTGTCTAATATGTCTTAATTTACCTGTGAGGATATAACGAAATGGTGACTCCGTTATTGAAGATAACTACCTAATTTACGTGTTCCTTTTATTTACGTGTCAGTATTGGGATACACGCCAGCTAACTGTGTCTTATGAAGTCTAATTTAAGTTTTTGTTGAGCGACTTTTTTACATAATCCAACCTTACACAATTGCTACCATTACTGACAATGGATGCGTTGTATCCGCCTACTCAGTACCTAAGCTTTATCCACGGGTGAATCTTGGGTATTGATAAGCCGTGGTGTATACGAAGAAACGTAATTTGAAATATCGGTTGGTTATAGAAATTCTTGCAAAACGATTGCCTTCTTTTACGTGTATGAAGAAGTTGTGTATGTACTTCTCTTTGTGTGTATGTATATATATATATATATATTCTTAATAGAAAGGATATATATATATATTTTTTCTTAATAGAAAGGATATATATATATATATCTTCTTAATAGAAAGGATATATATATATATCTTAATAGAAAGGATATATATATATATATATATTTATATATATCTTAATAGAAAGGATATATATATATATATATCTTCTTAATAGAAAGGATATATATATATATATCTTCTTAATAGAAAGGATATATATATATATATCTTCTTAATAGAAAGGATATATATAGATATCTTCTTAATAGAAAGGATATATATATCTATCTTCTTAATAGAAAGGATATATATATATATATATTCTAAATAGAAAGGATATATATATATATATATATATATATCTTCTTAATAGAAAGGATATATATATATATCTTCTTAATAGAAAGGATATATATATATATCTTCTTAATAGAAAGGATATATATATATATATATATATCTTAATAGAAAGGATATATATATCTTCTTAATAGAAAGGATATATATATATATCTTCTTAATAGAAAGGATATATATATATATCTTCTTAATAGAAAGGATATATATATATATATATATCTTCTTAATAGAAAGGATATATATATATCTTCTTAATAGAAAGGATATATATATATATATATATATATATATATATCTTCTTAATAGAAAGGATATATATATATATCTTCTTAATAGAAAGGATATATATATATATCTTAATAGAAAGGATATATATATATATATATATATCTTAATAGAAAGGATATATATATATATATATATCTTAATAGAAAGGATATATATATATATATATATATATCTTAATAGAAAGGATATATATATATATATATATCTTAATAGAAAGGATATATATATATATCTTAATAGAAAGGATATATATATATATCTTAATAGAAAGGATATATATATATATCTTAATAGAAAGGATATATATATATATCTTAATAGAAAGGATATATATATATATCTTAATAGAAAGGATATATATATATATATCTTAATAGAAAGGATATATATATATATATCTTAATAGAAAGGATATATATATATATATATATATATATATATATATATATATCTTAATAGAAAGGATATATATATATATATCTTAATAGAAAGGATATATATATATATATCTTAATAGAAAGGATATATATATATATATATCTTAATAGAAAGGATATATATATATATATCTTAATAGAAAGGATATATATATATATATCTTAATAGAAAGGATATATATATATATATATCTTAATAGAAAGGATATATATATATATATATCTTAATAGAAAGGATATATATATATATATATCTTAATAGAAAGGATATATATATATATCTTAATAGAAAGGATATATATATATATATCTTAATAGAAAGGATATATATATATATATATCTTAATAGAAAGGATATATATATATATATATCTTAATAGAAAGGATATATATATATATATATCTTAATAGAAAGGATATATATATATATATATATATATCTTAATAGAAAGGATATATATATATATATATATATCTTAATAGAAAGGATATATATATATATATATATATCTTAATAGAAAGGATATATATATATATATATCTTAATAGAAAGGATATATATATATATATCTTAATAGAAAGGATATATATATATATATATCTTAATAGAAAAGATATATATATATATATATATCTTAATAGAAAAGATATATATATATATATATATCTTAATAGAAAAGATATATATATATATATCTTAATAGAAAGGATATATATATATATATATATCTTAATAGAAAGGATATATATATATATATCTCTTCTTAATAGAAAGGATATATATATATATATATATATATCTTCTTAATAGAAAGGATATATATATATATCTTCTTAATAGAAAGGATATATATATATATCTTCTTAATAGAAAGGATATATATATATATATATCTTCTTAATAGAAAGGATATATATATATATATCTTCTTAATAGAAAGGATATATATATATATATATATATCTTCTTAATAGAAAGGATATATATATATATATATATATATATATCTTCTTAATAGAAAGGATATATATATATATATATATATATATCTTCTTAATAGAAAGGATATATATATATATATATATATATCTTCTTAATAGAAAGGATATATATATATATATATATCTTCTTAATAGAAAGGATATATATATATATATATATATATCTTAATAGAAAGGATATATATATATCTTAATAGAAAGGATATATATATATATCTTAATAGAAAGGATATATATATATATATATATCTTAATAGAAAGGATATATATATATATATATCTTAATAGAAAGGATATATATATATATATATATATATATATCTTAATAGAAAGGATATATATATATATATATATATATATCTTAATAGAAAGGATATATATATATATATATATATATCTTAATAGAAAGGATATATATATATATATATATATATCTTAATAGAAAGGATATATATATATATATATATATATATATATATATATATATATCTTAATAGAAAGGATATATATATATATATATATATATATATATATATATATATATCTTAATAGAAAGGATATATATATATATATATATCTTAATAGAAAGGATATATATATATATATATATCTTAATAGAAAGGATATATATATATATATATATATCTTAATAGAAAGGATATATATATATATATATATATATATATATATATATATCTTAATAGAAAGGATTTATATATATATCTTCTTAATAGAAAGGATTTATATATATATCTTCTTAATAGAAAGGATATATATATATATATCTTCTTAATAGAAAGGATATATATATATATATATATATATATATATATTCTTAATAGAAAGGGGGGTATAACAAAACTACTTCCCATCTGAGAATTAATGGGTTTATTTAAGACTATATCATTTTGAAATGAATCCTAACCCCAACTTTGATAAATTTCTATTTACCGTTGACTTAGTTTCAGAATCAGATTTTTAATAATATTTCGACAGAATCGAATAAAAAAAAAAAAACAGATCATGTTGAGGCATAAATCTAATTTTATCAACTTATACTAATAGGATTTCCTTCAACTTGGACGATGGTCATCAATTACCTCTTTTCGGTTATATAGACTTCTGCCCAATGATCGTATTTAACATACAATTTTTAACAGTATCTGAAAATTTGAGCGAAGACTGCTCTTTATTTATGAATATTCAATTGACGAAATGAATGAAGTGGTTATAAAAAAGGAACTCTCAAGTTGAAGCAGAGAAGAAATATCAATTCGAAACTAAGCAAACCTCGCGGAACGTAAACAAAGACCATTCGTCTGACGACTTTTTCTTTGGAATGAAACACATTGCTTAGACGCAAAATTGGCGGAGGAGTTTGATAGAGGCTACAACAGTTAACTTTATCAACTTTGCCCTCTTGGTAGCCGAATTTTCGCGCCAAAACCGATTAAAACGCTTTCTGCATGTCTGAATAACCTTTATGTAAAATTTCCAATTTTTAAACCCAAAATTTGCTGAATACTTTTCTAAAGACCGCAAAAGTAAAACTTTTTAAACTTTTACCCCTTAGTAGCCAAATTTTCGGCAAAAAACGATTAAAAAGCTTGCCCTATGTCCGAATACTCTTTATGTAAAATTTAAAATATCTAGATCAAAAACTGGCTGAGAGGTCAATTTTTTTTTTAATTTGACCCCAATTTTGACACATTAACACTTATTGTGTAGGGTTCAAATCAAGTTAAAAAGTTTGATCCATGTCACAGTAACCTATATCTAAAATTTCAAGTGTTTACACACAAATTCGCGGAGGTGTTGGTAGAATTTTCAAAGGTCAAATGTTTTAACTTTGACCCCTTGAGAGCCAAATTTCTTGCCGAAAACCGATTAGAAAGATTTTTGTAAATCTCAATACATCTTATATCAAATCTTGAGTCTGTAGACTAAAAATTAGCAAAATAATTCGGTAGGGAAATGTACACAAACACACACAGACAATTATATATATATATATATATATATATATATATAAATATATATATATACTAGCATAGGTGCCCGGCGTTGTCCGGGTGTTGTGAGGTTTATGCTAAGCAAAAACAATAAAATAAAATAATGGTCAATTTTTTTTAAACTTTGACCCCTATTATGACCCCTTAAAATTATTTTGGGTTCAAATCGAGTTTTTAAGTAAGACCCATGTTCAAGGAACCTATATCTAAAATTTCAAGTCTTTAGACCCCAAATTATCGGAGGAGTTTGGTAGAATTCTCAAAAGTCAAATCTTTGAACTTTGACCCCTTAACAGCCAAATTTCTGGCCGGAAACCGATTCCATTGATTTTTCCAAATCTTAATACCCTGCATATCAAATTTCGAGTTCGTAGACTAAAAATTGACAGGTATTACGTAGGGACACACACACACACATACACGTTCACTTTTAAAGATGTATAGATAGATATACAACTACATGTATATATACAGATAAAACATATATACACATACATGTATATATATACACATGTATATATACATGTATATATATATATATACATGCATATATGTGCATATGATATATACATACATATATAGACACATCTATATACACATAAATATGTATATATACAAATATATATACATATGTATACACATATATATACACACATAAATATATACATGTATTCGCACACCCATATATGTGTATATACTAGCATGGTTGCCCGGGTGTTTGGAGGTATATGTTGAGCAAAAAAAAAAAAAAGCTCAATTTTTTTTTACATTTGACTCCTATTATGGCCCCTTAAAATTTATTTAGGGCTCAAATCAAGTTAAGTTAGATCCATGTCCAAGGAACCTATATCTAAAATTTCAAGTGTTTAGACCCATAATTGTCGGAGGAGTTTGGTAAAATTCTCAAGTCAAATCGTTGAACTTTGACCCCTTAACACCCAAATATCTGGCCGAAATCCGATCACATTGATTTTCCCAAATCTCAGTACCCTGTATATCAACTTTCGAGTCTGTAGACTGAAAATCGACAGTTATTGCGCAGGGAAATGTACAGAGACACACACACGGACACGTTCACTTATATATATATATATATATATATATATATGCAATTACCCATGTAAAAGATGTATACAACAATGGTCGACTCTCGTACTGAGCATTATCGACAAACATACTAAACAATAAATATATTATAGTCGTTTTTATTTTAATATAGATATTTTCTGCATAAACACTAACTTATATCCCTAAAAATTATGTCCTTTAATCAACAGTAACGCCTTGCATCTTAGTGGCTAAATAAATTGAGGGAAGATAAATATGTGTATATTCGTGTGCAAATAATTTCTGCTTACGATTTTTATTATCTGCATTATTGGTTAAATGATAATTTGCTGATCATATGTACGTAAAAATAAATATTGGAAATCGTATAATATTCTGAGCATGATTTAAAAAAAAATAATTATGTATTTAATGTTATTCTACAGAGTTGTTGATATGCATGTATATATGTGGGCGTATAAACGCTTGTTTATGTAAAGTTGTGTAAGCGTACCTATGTTTATGTGTTTTCATATATATTTGTGCACATGTACATGTTTTTACAAATGCATGTGTTTTTGCATATATATATATATATATATATATATATATATGCATGTCTGTGTTTAAATATGTTCATTCCCGTGTTTGAATACATATATGCATGTAACTGAATATAAACATGTTTGCACACTATTTATGCGTGTCTATATATATATATATATATATATATATATTTATATATATGTGTGTTTGTGCGTTTGTATATATATATATGTATGTGTGTTTGTGCGTTTGTATATATATATATGTATGTGTGTTTGTGCGTTTGTATATATATATATATGTATGTGTGTTTGTGCGTTTGTATATATATATATATATGTATGTGTGTTTGTGCGTTTGTATATATATATATGTATGTGTGTTTGTGCGTTTGTATATATATATATATATATGTGTGTGTGTTTGTGCGTTTGCATATATATGTGGGTGTGTGTTTGTGCGTTTGCATATGTGTATTTGTGTGTTTGTATATACATGTGTTTGTGTGATTACATATATATGTGTGGGCGCATGTTTGTGTGTGGGTGTGTTAGCTTATATATATGAATAGGTGTGGACATGTATATTTATATATATATGCTAATTTTTTGAATTTATATTCCTGTTTTTCAATATATCTGCAAGTTTTTCCACATGTGTGCATGTTTTGCACATACAGTTATGCATGTGTATTTACATATATGGGTTGGAATATATATGCATATATATATATATATTATATATATATATATATATATATATAATGTGTGCATGTGGTTTGGAATATATATGTGTGTGTGTGTGCACGTGGTTTCGACTATGTATATATGTGCGTATATATTAATGCCTGTTCGTACATATATATATATATATGCGTGTACATATGTATATATGCAGACATATACATGCGTGTATGCATGTGTATATATGTTAATGTTTGTGTACACATATATATATTTGTGTTTGTACATGTGTATCTATATATGCATGTTTTGCTATGCGTTCGCATATGTATGTATATGTGTGCATATGTGTATGGTTTTTATATAAACGTGTACATATGTATACATATTAATGTATATAATTATATAGAATGAATTACACATGAATAGCTAAAACTACAGATATTATTCGGATATGTGACAGAAATATTCGAATAAGTTCGACAAATAGGAAGATATCCGTAAACTTTGATTTGGCGGCAAATTTCCATTTCTGATGTTTCAATTGACTTGTTACTCAACAAGAACAAAAAGTTTTTTGTTTTTTTTATCGTTAAAATAAACAATCTGGATTTGTGAACAAATAAAGATTAAATCTGTTCTGAAATATGTTGCATCCTCTATATCATTCCATAAGATACTAGACGTGCGTATTTAGTACCCGTGAAAGGATATTTATGGACGAACAAATATCAAGAGATACAATATGACACATCTTGGGCTGTTCTATTACCCTTTTCGATATTTTGTCCGTTCAACACCTGAGTAAGATACATGCATCACGCCGAAATACACGCTTAACATCATGGAATGCATTAACCATAAAACATAAACGTTTACCCAACTCGACAGTCAGATTCTTGAGTTCGTTTCGTTTTTTTTTATCGCTTTTTCGCTCAGCTTCTTTTTTATCGCTTTCGCAATATTTTCCACCATTGTTATATATAGTTAGATATTTTATTTCCCAGTTGAAGTACAGCTAAGTCCTTATCACTCCTGAATAGTACAGCTGCAAGCGTATCTGTGTTGAATGCTTGTGGAAGTATACTTTTTTTTCTTACGTATTTTCAAGAAAATAAAGAAATTATAATCTCTCAGAATTAACATGCGTATAACTAACTACACGTGCCAGTTTCTAAACTATATTTTCAATACTTAATCCTCGAGGATTTTCATTGTTTATTTGCTTTTTCACCTCATAATAATTCGTCGAAGAATTGAAAACTTTCGTTGTATCTAAAAAAACTTCATATCAGTCGCAATTTTAACACAGAAACGTCACTACAAAAAAAGAAATCGAACATTAAAGGACGCAATAAATTCTACTTTTGTAAAGATTTTTGCTTAATTACTGTATTTCTGTGACATTTTAGGTGTTAATTCAATGAAACTTCGGTGTCTATAAAATAGTGCTCTATATAAAGTAGAGCTGAATTAATTTATTTTTGTATACAAATCTTATTGCATAGATTTGTCAACTGATGTTTGTTATATATAAAAAGATAACCTTCCATCAAATGAAAATCTGTTTACTTCTAACCAAATTCTACAACTACTCCGAAAATTTCTAACTGGAGTTCACTTTTTTTTCTGAGTAAAATTGCTGACTAGAAATTCGAAGCTGTAAATCCACATTTTCTGAAAATGTGATTATTTTATTTTTCTAATGATAATGGGCAAGGTTACTTGTTGCCCTGGCATGCAAATGTAATACTACAATACGTATACTTATGTTCAAGCCTGCGCCCGTACTATTTCCAACTCGACGGTGACTCATCAGGTCAAAGATTAACGTATGATTAACCAAAATATAGGAAAATACATTTATATAAAAATAGTAATATTTTTCTGAACGCTAGTAAACACATCTATTCAGAAAATGCATCAATGTATAATATAAAAAAACTAAGAAATGATAACAAAAATATTAACTAAATAATGTTGGAACATTAAGTCTTTAAATAGTCTCGAAGAACAGAAAAAAATCTCCTTATCTGGATTTTCTTCAGTGATCTTACATGTGTTCTTTGATTTCGTTTGTTTTGTATATTCACAGAAAAGAAAGCATTCACTTCGGTTTACTCTTACATACCTTATTGATTTATTTCTAAGTGGTTTTTACTTTTTTTTTTCGTTTTTTTTTTCTTATTCGTTCAGCAAAGCGCAATAACTATAAACATATCTTTCTCACCTTTTTATGTTCTCATCAACTTGCGTAGTTAGTTTCTGTTTCAGACCATTTTTCTGAAGTGAATAAAAGAAAAAAATGGACAAATATAAACACGAAGTGATTGGGGTTTTTTTTCACGAAAATATGAATATATACTAGAAAGCAAACTCTGTATTGTCCAATAATGAATGAATACATTTGCGTACACTTGTTCTAAAAACATTGGCCTTACGTTGCCATTTGTATGTTTGGTTTTTGTTAATTTATCATTTGTTCATTTTATTTATTTTCACTTTTCTCCTTTGCACTAATGTTACTAGAAAACGCCTTACATTTTCTTCTGCTTATTTCGCATACCATTATGTCTATCTTTTACAAAGTGTTATTTACGGACTATTCTTTTTAATATGTAAAATATGCAATCTATATTCCTATAAATTCGTTTTTCGTTTTGTGTGTATTGCTATTCATATTAAAAACTCTATTTTCTATTTATTTAAAAAGATAATACAATTTATGTATGGGTTGTGGAATTGCATTCACTAGCAAAAGATCTAGCTAATTTGCATATTCTTTAAGCATTCATTTTAATCCCTTATTAGTTGTTTCAGTTTTCTAATGGCATTATTATTACGTGTAATTATATTCATGCAGATATTCTACATGATTTATACTTGCATAATATTTGCGTAAAATGTTTATAGTAAAGACGAAATTGTTTTCATATATATTTATGTATACGTATATATTTTTGTTGAACAAATTTTGCCTATCAAACTCCTCCTTTGGTCTACAGACATAAAATCGGTGTAAAAGTGTGAAAATTAAAAAAAAAAAAAATGAAATTTGCCTGGTGAAGGTCGAACTCCGGCATTACGAATGCATTACGTAGTAGCTATTGGATCATGTTTTAATTTTTAGCCTTACAGTAAACATGTTATCATAGCCAGTCATTGACGGTAGAGGCAAAATTGATCGTAAGCTTAACGTTTTGGTTTCGATCCTCGGTGTTGGTGGATGAGCCCTTTTTTATACGTTTTAAATCATTATTATATTGCATCCAAACTATCTATCTATAAAAATGAAAATGTCTGCCTGTCTTTTTTCTATGGTAGTTAAGGAAGAGTATTATACCAAAAGGCTTTATTTTACATATTCACGCTTTTTTAATATATACATATGCACATAACCTTATGAACAGTACATACGGTCCGAGCAAAGCCGGGCGGAACTGCTAGTATGAAATAAACAAGCTTTTAAATCTTTCATGGATGCATAGATACAAACAAATAAGCAAAGCATAATTTTCACTACAACGAGTAATAAGTATTTTTAAATTATTCAGACTGCCATTCTTTTTTATGTGTGCATATGTTTGTTCTGTGCATGTATGTAGGTAGGTAGGTGTGTATGTGCGATTGTATATGTGTACGTATACGTGCACTTGCACATGTGTGTGTATGTGGGCCCGTATTGTGTATGTTATTGCATATATAGACGTGTGTGTACATAAGTGTGTTTGTATATATGCGTTTGCACATGTGTTCGGGGGTGTATGGGTGTGTATGTATGTGTACGTAAATGTGTTTGCATATATGTATGTGTGGGTGTATATGTGTGTGTGTGTGTGTGTGTGAACGTATGTATATATGTGTTTGCATATATATGCGTATATTTGTGCTTGTATAAATATGTGTGTGCTTGTGTGTATGGGTGTACGTAGGTGTGGAAACAAACTTCGTTTAACTCTTTGGTAGATGCATAGATACCAACAAATAAAAAAAAAACATTACTCGTTATAGTAAATATGTATTATTTTTTTAATTATTCAGGATACCATTCTTTCCTTGAATATTTATTCCCAAGATATCAGCGGATATAACATCCAGCGTTCAATCTCTTCATCTTATCGAACTTGGGAACCATTACGTCGAACTAACTCCTTATTTTGAATCATTCGGAATAGTTTTCTCATTTTTACTATTTTTACCACGTCCTGAGAATAATATCTCAGATTATATTAATCCAAATTATAATCCAGCATCTTCAATTTTCCTAGTCATCACTAATAATTCGTTCAAAAGTTATATAATTTATTCTGATCAGATCTGCGTAAAATAGTAAAATGATCAATGCTGTTTAATTTCCAATGAATATTAAAAAAAAAAAAAATTGGTGACTGGTAGGAAGAATTAGTGCTCCATCGAAATGTGCGGTGACACAAAACCGATAGTATGGCATAACCCAATTCATATAATATCCTGCTTGTTCCTTCCTTTAATAGTCCGTACGTTACGCTTTGAAAAAGTCCAACTACCATTTTTGAAATCAAATTTTGTTCGAAGGCGAAATTCTCGAAGTGTAGATTTACAAATGCCAATATGTGATACCTGGATAGGTAGTTAAACATGACCTCCCTTTAATATATAGCTTATTTTTCAAATATAATTGTTTTATATTTATTTGGATACTGCCAGAGTGGCTCCTTATCGGGGTAAGCTGATTTTCCCCAACATTAAAAACGACCTTGTGTCGTATTTGCTTTCGTTGAGAAACAGATTAAAAAAACGACAGAAAATGGGAAGCTTAACATGCCTCTGCCCAGCTTTAAAAGCAACGTTCATCTCTGCGCATGCGTGACGAATCCTATGATTCTTAAGTTGATTCCCAACTTATTGAATTCACTATCCTCTTTTTTTTCACGTTCTTTTTCTGCTTAGCGGTCCGGGTTCGAGCCTGCCTACCTACTACTACTTTTAATTTTATTTTATTTATTAAATTTTGCTCAACACACACCTCCAAACACCCGGACAACGCCGGTCACCTAAGCTAGTGTATATATATATATATATATATATATATATATATATATATATATATAATGGAAATAGAGTTCCGACAAAATAGAGAAATAAAAAGGAACAAACCGTATTATGTGTTCAACGTTTCGTCTTTATTTCGAGACTTCCCCTGGATGAATGAGATTAAGAAACAAAAAAACACCAGTACAAAATATTTGAAAATGTTTCACGTGCAAAGTGTGGCGCTGTTCTATTTCAGAAAAACGAAAAAAGACGTCGGAAATTCAAAATATGCTTTAACATCGCAACCCCTCCCCTCTTTTTGAATTTCCAACGTCATTTTTCCGTTTCCGTCACACTTTGCACGTGAAACATTTTCAAATATTTTATACTGGTGTTTTTTGTTTGTTTGTTTCTTAATCTCATTCATCCAGAGGAAGTTTCGAAATAAAGACGAAACGTTGATGAACACATAATACGGTTTGATCCTTTTTATGTCTCTCTCTCTCTCTCTCATATATATAATGAGTTAAAGGAAAAAAAAACGTGCATCCGATTATCACGTGTCTAGCATCATTGGTGAGTTATGAAACGAGGTAATAGCTGTCTGAATGCCTGCAAGATCGCGACAGTTTTGTATTTAAATCAATGTACAACTGTGCTTGTATATGATGTCTACCTTAATAAATGTTTAACTTCACTTAAATATCGCAGTGATCTATGGTGGCACTAATATTTGTTTGTTCTGTGCTCATGGAAACAGATGGTTTAGTTGTAAAGGATGACATTATCTAAGAGCAATGTTATCTGGGATTATTTACTGGTGTCATGTTTCATTTTTCTTTTTATTATATGCTGAGTTATTGATTGTAAACTCTGAAGTTCTCTGAGAGTAAGGCAACGTAATCCGACAATCATGTATCATTATTGGAATTCAAGGATAAGTGAACTAAAACACAATTCTGACTACTTTCCCCATTTTTCAGATTTTGGACTCCTGACCACATTTCTGTTATTTTCTTTTTAAGCTTATGGGTTCCTGTTTATGATTAAAGGCAAAATAAATTAAAATATTGACATAATAATTGAATAATGCTGCTCTACGAAACAAGTGCCATCAAGTACTTAACATTTTAACAAGCTGAAAAAATAAATAGCAACATGGACGACATCTTGAAATTTGGAATATAGACTATTTCTCATTTTTCTAGTCACATCGAGCTTAGCAAATTAAAGAATTAGTTATATTTCACCTTGATTTATACTGAATAAACATATTTTCCTATAAACATATATACACCGCCACGCACATATACATATATAAGTAAACTATATTTTCCTGTGCAACTATTGTCAATAGTAAAATAAAAACGAACACTTTATATGCGAAAATCTGGCAATCAGTACTTTTATCACCTTTAAAAGTGCGTTTCACGTAAATATGCTTACGTCTCGTCGTTGTTTACTAATTAGATTTACTTCCCTTGAAATAATTCTCTCAAATGTCGGGTCAGACGGGTAAAAACACATTTACACGCTTCTACAATATTGGCGTATTACTTTACCTTTATACACAGGAGTGTACTGTAAAATCACCCTTTATTTCATTTTAAGCCAGAATATCTTTTTAATATTAGACTATATTTTAATAATAAATATCAAACACTCTGTGATTCTCGTAAACTTAAACCTGAATATAATTGAGGAAAAACGAAATATCGGTATTGGCTTTATTGCAGCAGTGTCTTCCGCATACGTATAAAACATTTTATCACTTTGTAGAATGCGAAAATACATTATTGAGCAACTTCCATTGTATTCAGCATGGCTTTTTAGCTTAAGGCCAGGCTCGTTGTAAATAGGTTATTTACAACATCGCGTCTTAAGTTTGTTTTCCCATGCAACAACAAAGCGAAGCAATATTAATGATTTGACTGCGATATTCTACAAACCAATATAAATCCCTCACAAATTTTAAATAAAAATGGTTCTGTTTAAACAAAAACATAAAAACTTATATATTAACTACATTGTAACAAACAAAACTCACTGGACACAAACTTCTAGGTTACAAGCATTTTAATAAGATTTTACGAAACAAGAAAATTATTATAAATGTTTTTGTTAAAATCAAAATAAATGTGATTATTAGCAAGAAATCGATTGACACATTAAAGGAGTATTATTAAATTGGAATTCATCATTGAGATGAGAATTATTTATTAATTTATTCATTGCGGGCTATTATCCTCATGTTAGGTGTTGTTTCACGAGGTTTCGACCAACTATTCCTCTGCCCCTTGTCTGTGGTAACTGGGACTGGATGGGAATTACGAATCCCCTAGATACACTCTCAGCTTTTACTGGCATCCATTGTTGTTGCCGTTGTAGTTCCTATCCCGTTGCGTTTACCACCTGACGAAGGCCAAAGAAATAGTTGGCCGAGACGTCGGGAAACAACAACAAAGAAAGACGAGGCTAATAGTCTGCAATAAATAAATTAATACATTAAAGGGTTTTTTTGATAAGATAAGAAAGATAGTCTCTTTACGAGTTTCACGGTTTAAAATACATTAACACAAAAACAGACACTCTCTTAAAAATATCAAAACATTTTAAAACGAAATTCTTTAATAAACAAATAGAAAACGTAATACATTGATGTAAAATGGGGGGTCACCTCAAATACACAAACGGAATGTTCAAGAAAGATTATCGCTACAGTCCTCTGTCTCTTGTCTCTACTCTCGTTGCCTTCTCTCCTGGCTGATCGGGAATCATCTCCCAGCACCCAGAAATGAACCTCGTTTTATAGGTTCCATCTTCACGACACACGAGATTATGCGAGAACGGACGAAATAAAAATGCTGGCCGCCATGTTTGTTCTTCCTTTTCTTCGCCTGAATTCACTCGCTGAGCACTCACGGTAAGACTTCTCTTTCTTGCTTCTAACCACATGCCTCCCTGATCTCAAGATCACATTTCATAGTCTCTCATCCACTGTGGCGGTCGCCTCTCTCTACTTGGCCTCTGAGGAGTCTCGTCCTCCTCCTGTGGCTACACACTCCCCTCCACTGCTTCGCCCTTAACTGGTCTGACGTCGAGAATGTGCCTCGGGACTCCTCCCACCACAATGTTGTTACTAGTGTTCCTCCCAGTCACGCGATCTCTACTCCATTGTGTGGTGCAGCGCGCCCCGGTGGCTTCACCCATACCTTGTCCCCGAGTTTAATTGTCCCTGTGGCCTCTACTTCTCGGCTTGCCGGCTCCACCCTGGGATGTCTCCAGGAATATGCAAACATTGACAGTTGCGGGACCGTCTCTGGTACTTGTCCCAGTTTAGGCGACATGTTATACCAGAAGACGGCTTGCTCAGGTGAGGTGCCTCCTCTTTCCGCAACTGCTTTTATGGTCCGGTGGTTTCTCTCCACGATCCCGTTGCCACTAGGTATGTAGGCAGCTCTGAAAAATTGTTGGATCCTCCATTTCTTCAGTACTTCTGTCACTACTACTGACTTGAACGCAGTCCCGTTGTCGGTTAACAACTCTTCCACGGGGCCTCGCTCCAAAAACACCTCATCAAGGATTGCCGCTATTTCATTGCCTGTTCCTCCACGTAGCTTCTTCCATAGGGCAAATCGCCCGGGTCCACAGTCAATCATGGTCAGGTAAAGTCCACCCCTGTAATGGGTGGCATCGCATGCCAGTCTCTCCCAGGTCCCACTCACCTCCAATTGGCCAGCTTCATGCGTGCTTGGAGCAGGATCAATCGACTGACATCTGTCGCATCTCCTGACCACTTGCCTCACTTGCTCCTTGGTGATCCTCGGGTCGACTTTTTTCACTAAGTACCAAGATTTCTCTACCCCCATATGGTGCAAATTGTGCAGTTCTCGCACGCCAACATCATCTAGATCCGATGCAACAACATCTTTCTTTGGACACAGCCAACTCTTCTTCACTCTCGTGAGAGCATCTGCTCGGTTCTTTTCAGAAGCCACCATGTCTACGCGAAGCTTCAAACAAAACTCTTGCATCAGCTCAGCCAGCACCCCAAGCCTGCGCTTCACTGACATCTCCGCAGCCCCTTTCGTTTTTATCCTTTTTTCGCTTGAAATGAGACTTTAGCCAAGCTAACACCGTGGCAGAGTCTGTTTTGATGCAGATGTCACGTAGTCCCTATTTCAAGGTCAGATTGACTCCTTTTATTGTCGCGTCTAATTCCGCCACATTGATGTGGCTGACGTCATTCTTTTTCCTCAACCAGGCTGCATCTTCTGCAACTACTCCTCCAATTTCCAAAACGACCCCTGTTGCAATGCTGCTCGCATCATACCACACGACTCCATCCAATGTTCGCGGTATGTTCCAGGTTCCCCGGACTGGGTCTTGCCGTTCTGCTTCTTTCAGGAGCTCTTCCATCATGGCGACCGTTCTTTCTCCCACCTTATCATTCCATACTCGTCCTTCGGCGTGTCTCTTTATGTAGCTGCATGCTGGTCTAAGCCAGCTAGCAATGGGGTAATGTCCGATCAACTTTCCGCATATGGAAAAAAGTTCACGTCTGTTGAGCTCCTGCTTCAGTTGTGGGATCTCGTTTCCCCTGCGAAACTCTAGGCCGCCTGACGCACCTCGTTTCAGTTTTAGGCCCAAAGCAGCCCCTCCGTCTAATTTTTCCGGCTCTTTGGCGACCAACCCGAACCTCTTCAAATGAGCCACCACCTCCTTGGAAGTTACCACAGTCTCATTCACCAGAATGTCGTCTATGTATGAGCTCACTACCCCATCTCCCTTTCTCATTGTCTCCAGAATTTTTCTGGGGATAGTTGACATAATCTTGGGTGCCGAATTTAACCCGAACCCCACTCGCGCAAGGCAGTAGGTTTTGCCTTTGTACTTGACTAACTGATATTTCCAGAGCTTCTTGGCAACATGGAGTTGCAAATAGGCAGATTTTAGATCTACCAACGTAGATGCGCCATTCATCTGCCTCCATTTCCTAATGGTCTCACTGCACACATCTACGGTGTCGCCTCCCGTATGGCACTTAACATGGCTGTTCAGCTCTCGGAAATCCAGGACCGGTCTTACTTTCCCTTTAGTTGTTTGCAGAACGGCCATCAACGGTAAAATGCCCGACTCCACATGATCCGTCCAAGGCATCAGTATCCCCTCCTCAATCAATCGGTCGACTTCCTGCTCAAACTCCTTTCTCCCCCCTCCTCTAAGCGAATTTGTGTAGCACGCCACCCTGTTTGTCAGCGATGGCGCTTGATGTTTCCATGCCCACTCCACCGTCCAACGCTCTCCGTCGAATTCGGCTCGGAAGTCCTGATCTTTGATCGACAATTTTCTTTCCTCCCCGGCCTTGTTGATCCCTCTGGGGGCGTTCTCCGTCACCGCGCACTCAGCTAGTCCGAACCTCACGTTGTCACATGTGATGGTAACACCTCCAAGGCGGCATATAACATCCATTCCAATTATGGCTTAGACGCCAGGCACCAGGCGATCAGTGACAATTGCATGGACCCTCATCCGACGTTCAGCAATTTCAATAGTGACGGTCTTCCTCGCTCGACACTTCACTCGCGACCCATCGAATGCCTCTACTTCACCCTTCCCTTTCCATCTTCCGACCAGCGTAGTGTGCACCATGGTAGTGGTGCAGCCAGTGTCAATCAGGGCCATAACTTCCCGTCCTTCCACCGCAATCTTCTGTTTGGGCATCTGCTGCGGGTGCGCCTCTATTCTCGAATCGGGGAGGCCGATGGCGCGTCAGCCTCCCCTCGCCAGTTTTCCGAACTTGTGCATTTTACCGCTAAATGGCCTCTTCGATTGCATTTGTAACACTGTCCGTTGCAAGAACTTCCTGCAGTCTGTTCTCATGTGTGGTCCCCCGCATTCGAAGCATGCGATCCCAGGGTTTGGCAGATTCCTGCCCACATCCTGCTGTACCGTTGCTGTCGTTCCTCCAGGCTCCGTGGGCTGGGTGCTCACCAAGACTTTTGCAGTTTTAAGCAGCTCACTCACATCCAGCGTCTCCACTCCCGGTACCTGCTGCAACCTTTTCGATATCTCTTCCGGGAACCCGGTAACAAAAGTCATCTTGACTACGTGACTCGTGGCATGTCCCTTGATGCCCGACAACTCAACCAATCTCCTTATCTCATTCGCGTAGACATCCACAGATTCACCAGTCCACCTCTTCTCTTTCAACTTATTAAGGGCCTCGAAAGGCCCCTCTGCGAAAGCTTCGATCAGTCGACCCTTGATGGCGTCTGCGTCACCCTGTTCCCGCTCGCTGAGCTCCAAATAGAGGGCCAGTGCGTCCCCTTCTAGAAACAGTTGTATTACCGCGGCCACATCATCCAGCTTCTGAATCCTTGCTACAAGGTCCACTTTTTTAAGCCACGCCACCACATCACCGTCGCCATTAAAAGGCTTAATCATGTTGCTTAAGCCTGCGTTGGCCATCGCCAAAATAGCTTGATGTAAAATGGGGGGGTCACCTCAAATACACAAACGGAATGTTCAAGAAAGATTATCGCTACAGTCATCTGTCTCTTGTCTCTATTCTCGTTACCTTCTCTCCTGGCTGATCGGGAATCATCTCCCAGCACCCAGAAATGAACATCGTTTTATAGGTTCCATCTTCACGCACACACGAGATTATGCGAGAACGGACGAAATAAAAATGCTGGCCGCCATGTTTGTTCTTCCTTTTCTTCGTCTGAACTCACTCGCTGAGCACCCACGGTAAGACTTCTCTTTCTTGCTTCTAACCACATACATTATAGACAATATATTACGATTTATTCTTTGACTGATGTCGTTTTATGAAAATTAAATAAGTAATATGATATTTGATGACCTTTATGCAACATAAAACAACTAACCAATGTAAACCTTCAATATTTTGATAAAACTAAATAATAACAATAACTTTCAACGACTATTAGATTACTTTCATAATATAATACCGTAGATATTTTGTGGAGGGTTTAAATAATCGGTGGTATACATTATGTGTCACCGTCGTTTATCATAAACCCGTTTTGTAAAGAAAAACAGTTCTAACATTCAACATCAATAACAAGAGTAACATGCAAGGTTTATATGTATAGCTACCACTACTATAATATCATGTTTAAACAGAAATACAAAAGATCACCACTATATCTAACTAAGCAATATATATATCTGAAAAATTAAGTTTTTCAAGTATTGCTCATAAACAACCGTTTCTATCATTCCGTGTACTCTGAATTCTAATTATACTTGAAAACCCGGATCCTAGTTTATCCTGCCAGAAAACAAATCCTGAGGTTATCTGCTAGGCAACACTTTCAAAATATATAAATATTTTATAACAATCTTGTTTAATAGATATCTTGCAGGAATTTCAATAATGTACTAATCCCGAGTTCTGTTGATGCTTTTCTAAAGAAGTTACAAATGAGATAACACTACCATAAAATAAATTAAGCAGGAGTTCTTGTAGCACTGTCAAGACCTGTAAATTCTGGGAAAGATAGCATAGAAAAGAAAACTTGAAATTAGCAGAAGATGAAACATCTGTTTGCTGACAAGTTTAAAGCCAATTTATCACTTTGACTCCACTCCAATCTAGACAGGCAATTTTCTTGTTTTTCTTCTCCAGTAAAAAAAACTTAATATTTTATCTTCGTGAGAGTCGCCAAAGACATATTACGTATCTGACGAAACTTGTTCACATTATAAGTGTAGATGAGAACAGTCAATAATTGCAAGAATAATAATAACGAGGAAGATATCTACAGGAATACTTGTTTCAACTACAAAAATTTTTTTTTTTGTATTGATATTCATATTTAATACCCTTTTCTCTGTTTATTCAGAAAGACAATACTATTTGGTTATATAAACAGTTCGTGGAATTGCCTTCATCAAAAAAAGATCTAGCTAATTTCATATTATTTTAAACATTCATTTTTATTAATTCTGCATAAGTTTTTTATTTTTATTTTTTTTTCGGTTCTCTCATGGAATAATTTTCATTAGTTAACTATTACGTGTAATTATACTCATGCGTGTATTTTACATGACTTATACTTGCGTTATATTTGCGTAAAAATGTTATATTAAACACAAACCTCTTTCTATATATATATATATATATTTATTTATGGTATACACATTTATTTAAATAATATTACCTACAAAAATCATGTCAGTTTTAAGTCTACTTCGAATGAAGGTTATTCGAACCAATGCGAAACTTTATATTAGGTGTGTTTAGCTTCCGAAAATCGAATCAAGTGTGACAATAAAAGAAATGGAATTTTCCAGGTCATGGTCAAACGACGGCATTACGAATATTCATAGGTTATGTATAAGTTACTGGTCCATGTATTAATTTCTAATCTTGCAGAAAACACGTCTGCTTAGCTTAGGACAAAACCTTAAATAAAAAGAAAATCGTAAGCGAAACATTGTTTTCGTTTCCTAGTTATTACAAAAAGTAATTTTTAAAAAACATTTTTAAATAATTACTATATTTTGAATCCAATATAATATAAGAAATATGAAATCTGCATTAATTAAAATATCATAATTAAGCGTATTTGATGACTGACCATGCCAGGCGGCCTTCTTAGTTATAATAGTGGAAACAGACTAAAATGACAAAAAATTTGATAATCGGCTTTTAATGTTGTGGGAGCAGCCATAAAATTATGAATGTATCTATTGTTCTGGTATCACAGGGAAACGAGACATATGTGTGTACGCATATATATAGGTGTGTACATATAGATGTATAAGAATGTGTGTGGGTATATGTATACCCTTTTTTATTTTACTTCAGTAAGTTTTAAGAGATCAAGGGGCTCCTTCCTGGAGCTAACACTTGATTCCGTTATGATTTAAATTTATATCCGAGGGCTCTTTTAAGAATAGATACTGTTCCCTTTATGACTGCTATCTGTATTTCATTACAACTTGGTCTTCCAGGGATTGCTTCTAAGTATTTATGAAGATTTTTTTATTAAGCCAGTTGCTCCTATAACAACCGGTATAATGTTTATTTCTTTCAGAGACCATGTCGTTTTTAGATCATTTTTTAGGTCCTGATATTTTGTTATCTTTTCACGTTCAGCTCTGTTAAGGTCAAAATCATTTGAGACTGTGACATCGACAATGAGCGCAGTTCTTTCAGGCTTATTCCATATAACAATATCTGGTGTGATGGCCTTGTCTTTTATGTATCTGCCTGCCTGTATGCCTTTGTCATAGAACACGGTCACATTTCTGTTTGATGTTATGGGTGGTGGTTCATGTTCCCAAATGTTCGGCGATCTGTCACGTTGCATCTCTCTACAGATCTTCCAATGGAGGTACTTGCATACTTTGTTGTGACGAGCAGTGTAATGGTCATCTGCCAATAAGATTGGGCATACACACATTATACGGCTTGCGCTTTCAATCGCTGAGTGGCAAAACCTACACTGGCCATTTGTTTGTAGGCCAGCCATTTTTTAAATCCATTTGTAAGTAAGCTCTGATCTTGCCCGGCTACAAGAAGTCTTTCCTCATCAAATGGAAGTCTCCCACTCTTTAGCCATTGGAGTGAAGCATCTTTGTCTATGTACTGCTGGTTCAGCTCCTCTAGGAACTTCCCTGCTCGCTTATATTTTTCCATCCTTCTTTTCTTGTCTCTATCTCAATTTCGGTGTATTTTTCCTTTTTATTCTTGCAATCTGTGTCGATGGTTTATCGTGTACATCGACAGTGTTCTCCGGTATGACTTCTCCAAAGTTTTCAGCAAGCTTTGTGATTGAGGTTTGTTGAGAAAGATGATTATGATTTTTCACCATTTCCATTGTCAGGTCCGTTGAACTTTTAATATATTGCCCCATGCTTACTATAGTGAGTCGATATGTATGGTTGAATTCAGTGAGGCCTAAGCCCCTTCCTTTCGTGGTAGGTATATTCTGTCCATGCATTGGTTTCGGTATGTTACCTTATGTAGGCATAGTTGTTTCCTGGTCTTGGTATCGAACCTGTTTGTTATATTGAGGCCAGTCTATAATAGCGAAACCGTACGTTGTCACAGGTATTGCAAGCTGGTTTATAGCCGTAATTTTGTTTTTTTAGGTTACTTCAGATTTGAGGATCTTTTTCAGGCGTACTGTATATTCTTGTTCTGCTCTACGTCTCATTTTTTTTCATATTCCACATTTTCCTCAATGCCGAGGTATTTGCATGTGGACTCCACTTTCAAATCTTCAATGAGGCTGTCCTTGATCTGAAGATGTTCAGATGCTGTTTGTTCCCCCTTTTTTATTTTGCATTTAGCACATTTGTAAAATACGAACTCCATGCAGATATTCTCTGAGAACGTTTTCACAATTTCTATCAGGGAGACAAGGTGTTTTTCTGTCTCTGCATAGTTTAAGATCGTCCATGAAAAGTAAATGATTCACTCTTTTACTTTCATCTTTTTTCTGCCTCTACTGAGTTTATACCCAGCATCACATTTTTAGAAGCTTGCTGAGTGGATCGATTGCAAGGCAGAATAGTGGTGGTGATAGGCTATCGCCTTTAAATATGCCTCGCTGAATGCTAATATTTGAAGACTGTATTGTCCCTTCCATGTGGTGTAGGGAAATAGATGTTTACCACATTGTCATTTGTTTTGTAATAAAAGATCTTATGTACTCATGGACATTGTACAGCTCCAGACACCGCATTATCCAGGAATGAGGCACACTGTCAAATGCTTTTTTGTAGTCAATCCAGGCCATTGACAGGTTTCTTTGTTGCTTCTTACAGTCTTCCAGGATTGTTTTGTTCAATAGAAGTTGATCTTTTGTCCCAAGCTTGTTTTTCGTGCACCCTTTCTGCTCCTTCTCAAGGTATTCACCATCAGTCAAATGCTGATAAATTGCATCAGCAATTATTCCAGTTAGCCATTTGTATGTGGTTGAAAGGCAGCAGATAGGCCGGTATTTATTTGGCAAATGTGTTTCCTTGCTCTTGGGTATAAGAGTCGTTTTGCCAATAGTGAGCCATTCTGGTGGTTCTTCTTTGCCACCAATAATTCGGTTGAATGCTAGGGCATAGTGTTGATGTAGTGCCGTCAGCTTTTTCAGCCAGAAATTTGGGATGTTATCAATTCCTGGGCTTTTAAAGTTGCAGTAATGGATTATTTTTTTTATTTACAGCTGCTTTGGTAATTTCCAACGCTGGCATTTTTCCTTGCCCTTGACGGCTCCTTTTATTGTGCCTATCCACTCCCTCTCCCGATGTTGTTTTGGGTCCTCATACAATGGCCTCCAGAATTCGTCGATCTGTTCTTGTGTTGGTGGTGACGTTACTTTGATATTATCTCTAAGATATCGGTACACTATCCTTGGGTTTCTGTCAAACAACCTGTTTATGGACCTGGACTCAATTTTTTGTTTATCTTTTATTTGTGCAGCTAAACCCTTCACTTTTGCCTGATTTGCTGCTATATGGGCTCTTAGCTGGTTCGTGGTTTGAAGGAAGTATCGAGATTTTAAAGTTCTCACCTTTTTCTTTAAGTTTTGTCCGAGATTTTCGGTCCGCAGGAAGGAAGATATCTGGGATATTTCTTTTCTAAGACCATTTATCCTTTTTTGGAGTTTGGTTTTTCAGACTGGTTCATTTGGTTTAGGCCTCCTGTGTGCTCCTTTTTCCTTTCTGGTATTTGGGGAATGAGTTTTGTTTGGATAAACCATGCGGCCCCATATGTTGCATGGTTAATTTCTGTTATCGAAGCATCTGTTGGTACTAACTTACAGAGGGCATCGTTCACTTTTACAGCGAGATTTTTGAAGGCTTTGGTCATCTTTATTTGGACCAGTCTGGGTCGGTTTTGTAGTTGCAGATGCCTAGTTCTTTCAATTTGATTGGCCAGCAGATTCTCTAGGTCAATCTGCTCTGCATCTATCAGTATATTTTGAGTATTATTTTGGCTCTGTCGTCTCAGAATCTGGTGGTCTTATTTCTTTGACAGGTCATTCATTGATGAGGAAATTTTGGTGGGTGCTCCTTCTTTCGGTGGAGATCTCTCCATTGTGTCACGTGCCTGTGCCGCAGGGTTTGTTGCTGGGCTATATATATTGGCTGGTTAGGTTCCTGCATGGGGACAGGGTTGTCGATTGGACACTCCCCGTTTGTCGCCATCTGGTGAGTGCAGCGTTTTAGTTCTGCAATCTCATCATACGAGAATGTTCCACTCATCAAAAAGTTTGATTTCTTGGAAGTCAGTCTTCCCTTTGGGATGTTATTTTTGTATGGGCGATGGTGGTAGAAAATTCTTTGCCATTCTGCACATCGTTTTTCAAGCTCTGTATATTTGGCTTTGGTATACTCCATTGCTTATATAAGGGTCCGCTTTTCTTCCCGGCTCCACTGTGTTTCATGGTGTTCTCCTTGGTCTTTTTGTGAATTGAACTCAGTTTCCGCCACTTTTATGACTCCCTCCTTTATCTCATTAATCTCATGTGGAGGTATATATTTATCAATTTGTGAGACTATAAAGTAAGTTTTTGGTTGTAGTTGCCTCCAGTTTTTCTCTTGGTAGATCCGGGTTTTTTTTTATTTGGCCCTCGAATATTTTATCCTTGCACCTACCCCATTTTTCAAATCTTGAGTATTTGAAGCAGTGAAGGATTGTTTTCTTTTCCGCAATCGACCAATTCACTGTTTTATAATTGCGTTTCTTGTGTTCATTGCTTGTTTTTTCCGGAGTCCAGAATTTGTCTGGTCTGGTGGATTCTCCAGCGTAGTGTTGCTACCTGTAATAGTATCACTGGGAAAAGTTGCACTGTTATTTTCCACGTATGGCCCAGTGCGTAGCCATGACGAGGAGACCTATTTATCCTGGGGGTCGTCCTGCCAGTGTTTACTTTTTTAATTTTTCTTATGTTTTTTGGGAACATTTGGTTGGGGTTTACTTCGTGAAAGAAGCATCCTCATATTTGTATATCAATCCATGTAACTTTGCAGAGACACTCTGAGATACACTAATAACCCCCTTTACAGTGTTGGGTCAAACTGCTTGTCTATAAAGCAGTTGACATGCTCACTCTATAAGGCCGACAACTGGACAATCTACAGCAGAAATCTGAAGGCCCTTGAAGTATCACCAGCGTTGTCTCTGCAAGATCCTCAGGATTGGACGGAAGGATCGGCGAACAAACGTATGTGTCCTGAAAGAGGTCAACATACCTACCGTCATCAGAACCATCATCCGACAGCAGCTTCGATGCTATTCGCACGCCTGATAACCGCCTTCCAAAGCAAATTCTCTACGGTCAGCTAAAAGAGGGAAGGCCGTCCCCGGGAAGACAGAAAAAAGATAGGGCAACATAAAGCCCTTCCTGAGATAGTGTCACTTCACCCTCACCAGTTGGGAGAAGGCTGCTCTTCAGAAGGGCATGTGGAGCAGGATGGCACGGCTCACTAAGAAAGGGACCTCCAGACTGACAGGAAGCAGAGGAGAGATCTACTACCAACATAGCTCCTTCCGTTTCGTCCAATGCCAAGTCGACCACCCACACATGGTCCCACTGCAATAAAGTCTCGGATCAAGGATCGGCCTCCAGTCATCCGAGGACCCACAAATCACCAAACTCAATCTCACCGACGGGAAAACAATAATACTTGTGATGAGTGTTTCCGATGATGATGATGATGTAGGTATATACTATGTATGTCTTGTATGTACGTATGTTTGTAGGTATATGCATATTTGTTTGTACAGATATCTATGTATATCTATATGTAAGCATATACTTTTAAGCAGATTTATGTATGTGCATGCATGTATAAGTATGTATGTGTGTGTATATATATATATATATATATATATATATATATATATATATATATATATAATTGTGTGTGGGTGTGTGTGAATAAACACTTATGTGTGCCACGGCGCCAACTAATGTATAACAAATATACGCATGTAAACGTCAGCATGTTTTTGTCTTTACCATATTATATACATATAATGTTTAATAATATCTGTCAATTGTCGAAAGATTGTTTTTCTATAGCGCTGCTACCAATTCGTCTTTTGTATGTGTCAGCTATAAATAAATAGTTTAAGTCAGCGTACGTAAGATATAAACATAAAGGACACAGAAACGCATCCTGTCAGTGTTTAAATATATTGTTACATACGCATAGCGAAACACAGTAAAAACCATGAGGAAGAGGCAGATGTGGAGACAGGAGGAGTGAATATACATGTGAGACAAAACACAAGTAAGATAAGGTTTGGGTTGGGCGCAACCAATTCAATCTATTTTCTTTTATATATATATATATATATATATATATATATATATATATATATATGAATCAGTGAGGGTCAGATATGTAGAGAGAAGAGATCGGTAACAGGTGTGGAAATCTTATTGCAGACAACATACTAGAAAGGTGATGTTGTCACATAATTTTTTTCTTTTTATAAATAAGTTGCATTTGATAAACGTCTGCAAAGACACCGGGAACGCTAACAGTCTACCCTCAGCCACTTTGTGTGTGTGCATATATATACATATATATATGTGTGTGTGTGTGTCTCTCTCTTTCTCTGTCTCTGTCTCTCTCTCTCTCTCTCTCTGTTACTATATATGTATCGTATTTTATTCATTTTAAACGGATGTTTGTATTTAGAAATGTTTGTTTACACATAATTTAAACAATCACATATGTATATACTTCTGTAAAAAATAGTGTGGGTGCTGATATTCATATTAAAAAAACCCTTTTCTATTTATTTAAAAAGAAAATACAATTTTCTCATATGTGGGTCGTGAAATTGAATTAACTGCAAAAGTCTAGCTAATTTGCATATTCTTTTAAGAATTCATTTCAATTAATCCCCTATTAGTTTTACGGTTTTCTCATGGATTGGTGATTTTTAGTTATCTATTACGTGTAATTATATTCATACAGATAGTCTACATGATTTATAATTGTGTAATATTTGCGTAAAATGGTAATAAGCACACCCATTTTTCTATATTTATGTATGATGTGTGTGTATGTGTGTTTCAAAATTTATGCCTATAAAACTCTTCTGTCAGTTCTTGGTCTACAGAGAGGGAACTTAATATATAAGGTATTCGAAATTATGTGAAAATTTATATTTAGGTTTTAGCCGGAGAATATCCGTGCAAATCTGTGAAAATTAAAAGAACTGAATTTGCCAGGTGAAGCTCGCATGATGACATTACGAATATGCAGTCGTAACGTAAGTTATTGGTGCAGGTTTTAATTTCTAGCCTTGCCGCAAACCCATCTCCATAGTCCAGGCATTAAGGAAAGGAAAAAGTAAATCGCAAAGCTAAACTTTTTTGTTTCGATTATCGGTGGTAATGTACCACTCTATTTTTTTAATATTTTAAATCATTATAATATAATGAGTAACTATAATATAATATTACGAAATCTGCTTTAATCAAAATATTTTATTTAAGTGTATTTTACGACCGGGAAATGTCGGGCGATCGGCTAGTATAAAATAAAAAGGTTTTATGTAGGATAATATTTACCCAAATTTTATATTTTACTATGGTATCACTGTATCGGTGATCAACAAATGTGTATTCGACTGCTGTCAATCGTAACGCTATAATAATTGATATAGCTCTATATATAGGATATCGATTAAATATATGTCTAAAGTTGTCAGTCCTGTTATTTTTATTTAGTTGTTTATTTTTACTATGCAATACATAATCTATGTATATTCGATATTTACACGCACGTATTATATATATATAT
Organism: Euprymna scolopes; assembly: GCF_053919585.1. Lineage (NCBI taxonomy): Eukaryota > Metazoa > Mollusca > Cephalopoda > Sepiida > Sepiolidae > Euprymna > Euprymna scolopes. The sequence goes on from NC_136498.1 coordinate 46,618,692, forward strand.
ATATATATATATATATATATCGTTTATACATAAGAATAACTTTAGATAATGGGGTTATAATGATCAACAAGTAGATATGAACAGACACACGCACATATACGCTGTGTGTGAGGCTAAAATCTAAATGAAATATGGACATGTGTTACTTAAGTGTTTATATATCCTTGTGCCTTATTAATATAAAATCAATTTTTAAAAATATGTTCTTGAATTAGTAATTCAAAATGGAGTATCTGTTTTATCTGGATAGAATAGTGATTGTCCTGGAGCCCTTTTCTACTTGGTAATGTGTCTATTTGGTGAGATCTGGATATCAAAGACAGATAAAAGCAACCTCATCTCTAATTTTGCCGTTGTTGAGAGGCAAGTGAATAGGGACACATGGTAATAAATAGACAGGCGAATGACTAGAAACCTGCGTATAAACTAGTTCTGGGCCTTTTGGCTAGAAACACCAGTTGAAAAAGACGATATGATTAAGGAATCTCAAGTAGGACGACCCCAAGTGTTCTTGCGGTGTTCTAGTGAATGAGAACTTTAGTTAAGACAAACATAGACAAACATAGACAAGCAAATATGCAGTGACTAGGATGACTGTAGACCCCCCTCCCCAAATTCTAGGTTGCTTCTACCTTTTTTTTTTCTTTTTCATAATTGTTAACAGAGTAAATAATATATACCGCAAAGTATAGCGTTTGTTCTGATACTACATTTTACCTTTTCAACTCTGGATCAGTGAATGAGAAAGTATTCTAGACAGAGGTAATTTTTATTTTTATTCCTATCCAGGGTGCCCCTTTTTAGCGAACTGAATTTTTCTGCCACATCAAAAACGGACCTGCTGTCTAACTCTGCTATCGTGGAGAGGCAAGTAAATAGAAACATCTGATGGATGAATTAATACACTCTTGCGTAAATATATCGAGCAACGTTTTCTTTTTTATCAAAGGCGATAGAAGTCGTTAGTTTTTCTGTGAGATTTTCTTTGGATTCCGAATGCTGCCGAATTACGTTTCTTTCTATAGATAGCCAGACAAGTATACCGATAGACGAGTGTGAAGAAAAGAGTGGTGCGAACGACAGCGGAGGGAATAACACTAACTCGAATAGCAGCAACGACGCCGCAGAGGAACGAGCTACGCACAGTCGCACAACTTGTTACATAGACAACAAAAGTTAGAAACAAAAGTTCGTCTACAGCTGGTTCCAAACCCAATACGTGAAAGTGGGAGTTTCGTAAATATATCGTGCCGCGGCAAATACGGGGCGCCTATTAATATATCTATTTTTAAATATGTGCTCTGATGTTTTCCTCCAATTCTGACTCGTTCTTCAATTCGCAACCTTTACAATTCGAAAAACAAAAGGAAAACTTACATCTCCTAGAAAGTTAGGAACAAAGGGTAGCCGGTGTACTATCCTTATATCTTTTAAAATTGTAAACGCACGCATAAACAGCCACACGCAAACTCGCATACACACAGATATTTATGTCTGCAAACATAATGCTTGTTAGCGTGTATTAAGTCAGCCTCTCTCTGTCTTTCTCTCCTTCGCCACAAAATATTTTACACATACGCACGCAATATATTTTATTGGTGTAGTAAGCATCCATCATTTTTTAAAGCATCGATATTATTACAGAAGATCTACAATACCAACAAGGATTATCATTTTGCACTTTGGATTTACCTTGGATTACCGTGGATTAATATTCTCTGTTTGGAAATATATATATATATATATATATATATATATATATATATATATATAATTATTGTCGCAGTTCCACTGTTAGGATTCGGATATATTCGCCCTCGACAAGATACTGGATACACGTGGTATACGCTTAAAGTCCTTGCTCAGGCTGCCTTATTTACATTCGAAAAGTTATTATTTTTCAAAGGTATACATACAGGTATAATTTTATTACACTTTTTACGTTATTGTTTTTAATTTAAAGTGTAATACTTGTAATTTTATTATCATAAAAATGGTTTAATACATTTGCTATTTAAAATTTGCTTTACTATGATAAACCTATTAAAATTATTTTCATGGTTGATGTTTCGGACTGTTTTTCTTATCTTTGTTGTTGCTATGTTCATAAAGTTTCGACCGTTTTACTCACCGACCTGCTCAGTGTATTTATTTTTTTTTATATAATGTTGAAATTTCCAAGGGAACACTTTCTTTACTATAAACAATGGATTATACTATGTATCTAAAAGATATTGAAAACATTATTACTATCTCACTGAATTTAATACAACTTACGTTTTAAACCCCTATAAAGATAAATGAGATGGGCGAAGAGTACAACTGTTGAGGTTTACTGAAATTTGTAATAACAAAAATGAGGAACAGTTCTCAACTGTAAATAATGTATATAATACAAAAACCACAAAGAAAATATCTTTAATTTGTAAATATATATTTATATAATTTTGGAAACTATTACATTCTGTCTAGGTGTTAATTACTCATTGTTATTATTTTAATAACGTTATTTATATATGTGTATGCAATGGAAACAATTATTGTAATCAATTCGCTAACAAGAAAACACTAAAAGTCAACTGCATCTGCTGAAATACATTATTAAGACTGTTGATATTCAAAGTAGGAATCGGAAAAATGTTTGTAAATTTAGAGAGGCTTTATTTTACTATTATATATTTGTAATACAGTTAGTTACTATTATATATTGTAATACAGTTAGTGACTTCGTAAACGACGTAAACATTTTAAATTATCGAATAATTATTTTACATGTCCAGTGTTTGCAGTATGTAAAATCTCGAAGTGTTTACGTAGGTTTCGAATACTGCTGAATCAATGTTATTCAATTAAACACTGCTAAATATTTCACGTAAGTTATGAAGATAATTATCTGTTCTATGCAATGAATGGAATAAATTGTGTAAAGTATGTTTTGGCTTCGTATCACTTAAGATCGTTACTATAACGTACCACATAGCAAATAATACTTATTTCCAAAATGTTACACCCGTTATGGTGGCATGATACATTGCTTGAAAAAAAAAACAACACTAAATAAATTTGTCATTTTTGTTTTATATTTTATTAAACGTGTATGAAAATTGATCAATATTTACGTGACCATTTATTATAAATTGTAAATCCTTTTTTTACTCCAATAGCTTTTTCCCTCAAACTGATAGACTTTTAAATTCCCTCCCAGTCTCCTCCTTTCCTGACTGTACTATCATGCAGAAGTCAAAGTGTAATGTGAACAGACACCTAGCTGCATCGCTTCCTACATAATCTCTTCAAATCTGATCCTAAATAGAAGCACCTTACTATTTAGTTGCAGTGTGCCTTATTTAATGTGAAAAAAAACAGTAAAAAAAACATCAAAACAAGGGTTAAAATTTGAATTAGATGTTTCTATTTCATATATCTCATAATTTATTAAATAAATACCTACTTGTGAATTTTTAAAGGGTTCCCTGTTATAAGGCTGTATCCTGACAAAGGGAGTTTGACTAAATGCTTTAGCGCCAGCTGATCATCATTACAATATATGTTTGCATGAATTGATTATAATAAAATGTTTCCATTGTACCATTGAAATTAAATTGAATCAATCGATTTCCATTAAAATGACTTGTGATATGTACATAGTTCTGTATTATATTATAGCGTTGTTTATGGAATAAACAGTTTAGGTATATAACCCATATAATATTTTTGAAACGCATTCAAATACGTAAATGTGTAGAGATCTGTGTATATATGTATAGATGAGTACACGTGTGTGCGTATACGTATGTATACGCATATATCCTTCAGACTAATGTGTTTTATTTTGTATATAAATCTGTCACATAAAGTTTACTGAGAAAAGCACGTGCTGTTTTTGCCCTGGAACGAAACGATTTCTATTGTTGGAAGATTTTAATAGCAAGTCCGACAACCCACTGCCATCTAAAATGTATTCGGGAATAGATAATCAATTTTAGATATAAAAAAACAGCCTTTATGCTTAGCTTATGAGCAAAGAATCCATACAATAATTGATAGATACAATAATAAAGTATTACATAATATGTATAGTATATGAATATCAATGAGAACAATTGCGATGCATAATTTCTTTGATTTCTTTAAAATCGCACAAGTGCGTGCATAATCATTGAATAAATAGACAAGGAACACTTCAGCCTTTTTAGCACATAGTTTCCCGTGTAAATTTTGTCTTAACAGTCGAACGACAGTAATTTTAGTTTCTCTCTCAATGTTATTTAGTATCAGGTTCATTTGACTCGCTACTTTTAAGGAACTATATTAAGGAAAACGTCAATTAGAAATATAAGCAGTTATTCAACTGTTATTAAGCCTCCAATAGTCAGCAATTTTCGAAATCATATTGACTAAAAAATGGCCTCATTAAGTATTTACACGGAAACTGTAAAGTGTCACTTTATAATCCAATTCGCAATTACTTTCATAAAAGAACTCCTTCAGTCTTTTACAGACAATAGATACATACCAAGGGGTTCCTGCGCGTAAGATTTTTGTGGCAGAATATGCGCAATCTCCAACCAAACCTCTCCTAAGTCGACATTGTTAAATACCAGTGGCAGGTGAAGTATATGTACAGGACGACAGGAAACAAATGACGAGAAAAGCAGAAAAGCATATATATGGCCTGGAATTTCCAAATGGTCACCCCTTCGGTGCTAACCAGGTTTAACCTCCGGTGATCTGATGAGAATCGATGTGTTAACACGATTATGCTGTAGTTAATACATTCGTGTCGCTATGTATATAAAAACAATCAATAATCGGTTTAAGGCGTGGGTTAAGCAGTAACAGGCCTTCTAAAGAATTAAAGTAAAATTTTCGTTCCTAACGATACTAAGAATAGAATTAATAATTACGATTTCTATGTAATGTCACGAGTTGCATAAAGTAATTTGTGCTAGAGTTCTTACAAATTTCGGAGTTCAAGAAACCGGACCTGATAGTCAAGGAATCATCAACTAACATATAAGAATAACATTCCAAATTCTAGAACCAAAGTATATCTTGGATACAGACACAAAACCTACAAAATCTAAGCGAATATTTGAATAGATCAAAATGATATTCAAGAAAGATATATACACACTACCCACTTTAATATTCAAATCGAAAAGAATATCAAATAATCTTTGCTCGTGCGATAAGGATCACGTGTTTTCAACAATGTAGTATTTCTATGTGGCTATGAAATAGTGTCCGTAATTGGGATCTAAATATAATTCAATTTAACATTATACATAGTAATTCGCCACAGCCGAAATAGCTCGAAGAAAGGGAAAGAAAATATCAAAATACTAGTGAGTAATAACCGTCCTCAAAAAATCACCGGTCAAGAGAGAAAATGAATGGTGATAAAATAAAAAGTAATTCCCTTATTTGTCTTATGAATCAACACGTATCTTACACATTAACACGTATCTTACACATTAATAATGTTAGGCACAAGTTTTTCATGCGAACGTTTTTAATGAACTTGTTCAAAAGTGGTATTCTTAATTTGAAAATAATCCTCTCGGTTTATGATTTCTCATTGCTTTCTTAGTTGATAATTAAAAAAAAACAGTGTCGCATGTAATAAAAACATAAGGGTTATAGTGTTTCTATCAGTTTCTATATGTGGGTGTGTATTAAGACCGTATATTTTCATTCTGACAAGTATGGTTGAATAGCACGGAATGTATTTGATTTAAGAGTTTTTCGTGTAATTTTAAAGTTTTTCGAATTGTTGTTCTTATTTCTCAATGTACTAGAAAGTTCCATAGTCATCTCTGTCGATCTGTTTTTTGTGTTGGTTGTTATTGAGTACTTTGACTGATGAAACTCGATCTAAAGAACTTGCAAAAACAAATAAAAGAAAAACATATATGATTATATACATACAATTTTATATATATATATATATATATATATATATTATTGTTTTTTCAAGCGATACATACGGTTAATAATGGCTCCGCCTCGAAGCTCATTTTTTTATTTACTTAGAAAGTCGCCCTTTTTAATTTGTTTGGACATATATAACATTTTTATTTATTTATTATTTTTAAAACAGTTTATATAATCCGAATAATATAACGTTGCTCTATTTCAATCGCTTTCCTCAAATTTTTCTTTCATACATAACGTAACGCAACATGATTTTATTTGTATATATTTTCAATTCTCAGTCGTGTTTTATTTTCTTTCCAAAACAAATCCCTCGAAATAGCTTTGATCAACCGTTCAGCTGATTCACCCATTTTTTTACTTCTCTTCACCCCGTTAACTTTATTTTAAACATTGACTTTATTTTCAACCTTTTTAATCATGAATTTAAGTCTTCCCTTCATGATTGCGTTATATAAATTTTATACCCCTCAAAGAATCATGATTTTATATATATAATATATATATATATATATATATATATATACTAGCATGGGTGTCCGGCGTTGCCCGGGTGTTTGGAGGTGTATGCTGAGCAAAAAAAAAACCGAACAATTATTGTTATGATCCCTTAATATTTATTGTGTTGCGCTCAAATAAACTTAAGTTAGATCCATGTCCAAGGAACCTATATCTAAAATTTAAAGTGTTTAGACCAAAAATTGTCGGAGGGGTTTGGTAGAGTTCTCAAAAGTCAAATCGTTAAACTTTGACTCCTTACTCGGTAAATTTCTGGCCGAAATCCGGTCACATCGATTTTCCCAAATCTCGGTACCCTGTATATCAAATTTCGAGTCTGGAGACTTAAAATTGACAGTTATTGCGTATGGAAATGTACACACACACACACACACACACACACTCATTTTCACTTTTATAGACATAAAATAATAGATAGATTTCACAAAAATATATACGCATACATAAATATATATGGAAAGAATTTTGTGTTTACTATAAACTTTTTTCGCAAATATTATGCAAGTATAAATCATGCAGAATATCTGCCTGAATATAATTACACGTAATAGTTAAGTAAAGATTATTATCCCATTAAAAAAACCGAAGCAACTAATAGGGAATTAATTAAAACGCATGTTTAAAAGAATATGCAAATTAGCTAGATCGTTTGCTAGTGAATGCAATTCCACAACAAAGATATAAGAAAATTGTATTTTCTTTTTAAATAAATAGAAAAGAGGGTTTGTAATATGAATATCGATTCACACAAAAGAAAACCAGATTTATAGGATTGTGTGTGTATATATATATCCTTAAACGGAGTATTCTAGCAACCTCTAGAGTAGATCTACTCAGAACACCTTTTCTCCCTTGACACGATTTAAAACTTGTATTTTTATGTCTACTCTATTGTTACCATGACCATGTGTTAATGAACTCATATCTATTCTCCTACTTCGAAATTGTTCAAAGCAAATATTAGTCAAGCTACAATCAGTGTCAACAACTGCTCCAATCTTCATCTGTTTCTGAGTCCTAACGTAAAGTCTTTGGAAACAGCTCCCAGACCTGATCGCCCCCCCCTTCTGTCATTGATAAGGCATCTGTCCCTCAAGTTGAGGCTGTCATTTTGTAAGATCAGCGCATTACTATTCACCAAATAGCCCAAGATGTGAGGATTAGTACAGAGTATGTGGAAACTATCATTCATTACCATTTGTATATGCATAAGGTGTCTGCCAGATGGATTCCCAGGTTGCTCACACCATTCCAGAAGCGAGAACGCGTCGACTGCTAGATGAATTTGGAGATGTGCCAAGTAGATGGGTCAATTTTTTTTAAGACTGAATACAACTGGGTCCATCACTATGATCCAGAGACCAAAGCCCAGTCAATGTAGTGGAAGCACTTGGACTCGCCACCTCCAAAGAAGGCAAAGGTGCAGCCCTTCGCTAGCACAGTCATGCTCAGTCTTCTGGGGCCAGGACGGAGTAGTGATGAGATTTCATGGCAAAGAGTACCACAATTACAGGAGCCTATTATGCTTCACTTTTGAGGAAATTAAGGGAAGCTCTCAAAATCAAGAGGCGGTGAAATATCAGCAAAGGTACCCTCCTCCTGCGGGGCACCGCTCTGATCCACAATTCGCATGTTGCCAGATCAGAAGCACGGGCCTGTGGTTATGAAATCCTTCCCTACTCTCCTGACCTTGCACCCTCTGACTTTCACCTCTTCCCAGGCATGAAGTTGTTTTTGAAAGGAAAGCGTTTCCCAGATGATGCAGCCTTGATTTCTGAAGTCACGTCGTGGTTGGAAGACCAATTTGGAGTGTTCTACAAAAACGGTCTCCAGAGTTGCATCAAACGATGGGAGAAATGCATAACTCTGGGTGGTTCCTATGTAGAGAAAGACTAATAACTGTGCCAAGTTTCGTTACTCTACTTCTATGGGAAATGGGTCAGGGGCTTTACTTATTGCACGTCCTTCGTAGATGTCGCATTTTTTGTGTATGTACTTCCAAACGTAAATTTATTGGGCGATCCGTTGTATTATCACGTGAATCTGTCGGCGCCAATTTTAAATTTTTATTGGCACTTTTACAAAAATAAATATGAAGATTGTACTCGCTCACCTTTCCCTATTCAGTGTGTCGAGAGACTCGTACCATACTTACTGTTGATGAAAGTTGGGAAGAATTTAATTTAAAACTTATCTCTGTATATTATTAAATGTTTTAGACGAGGAATGAGAATTTAGATTATGCTTACTAATCTGACCTTCAAGTCTATCTCGTTGAATTCTGGAAACTCTTAATTTCGATCGAAAACCTTTATTTAATCTGGACTGCGTTTGCAGTACCTTGGCCTGTAGCCAGTATAGAATGAAAACTTAGGTAATTTATAATTTTATTCTTAACGTACACAGCCGGACGATTTAACCTACAACCTTCAGAAAAGTGTACATTAAAACTGTATTGTACTTGGTGATTTATATTTGTACTAAGAATATCCTTAGGAATTACTGAAGACTTCTAGTTGCCCATGGTTTTGGGAATGAGAGCATGCTTCCACGGCAGTTAAATAAACGTTTTCGTTCGAAATTCTTTAGATTCCTCAGGTCAACAAGACACACGTGAAGAATGTCGGATGTCACAAAAACTGAAACGTAGTGAAAATAACACTCAAGATAAAAAGAGCAGCTCGACTAATCGAAATAACAGAAATAGTTTTGTTTGTAAAAAAATATTTCATTAATGTGTTTTTTTTTTCGCTTTTTTTTTTAAGAATTCATATCGATTTGATATTAAATTGCTTGAAAAAGGTTATTCTGCAGTAACAGAAAAACGCAGACCTAATTAAACGGCACATACTCAATAATTATACCAATGTTAATATTATTGTAGTACATTTTAGAGTAGATATAAAAATAGAATAGCATCTTAAAATCAGATACAGAAGCGGATTGTTAACCTATTGGCAGATTATTAACCTCCGGTTTGATGTTAAGTGATGGTTGATTTTTTCCATTAAGCCAATTCAACAGTAATAACTTCGTGTTTGAGATATCAAAAAAAACATCCGAGGTTCTCAAGATGCTTAAATATTCGGAAATGCCACACGTAAATTACCCTATCATACATTCTATAATTATCTCCTTTATTTGCGAATATTATTGAGACATTAACGAGGAGACCCATACTTCCAGTACAAATATTTTAATGAATCTTTCCGCGATAGACTTGTAGTTAATAACCTTTTTTGACTAACCCGAAAAGCAGATAAACTTTACGTCTTTACTGTAGACGTCATACAGTCGAGTCTTCTATTCGGGTAATTTCTTCGGCATGTCTGCAAGACAGTGCCATGAGGCGACTGAGACGAGTTATCGTCTCCTATTCTTTGAATGAAAAACGCCATCTCCCGGTCGTTCTGTGAACCTCAAACAGAAACGAGTGTGTCCAGTAAGGCAAAAATATATAAAACGAAATAACAAAAAAATATAGGAAAAGCGAAACATAAAAAAATATTTTTTTATAGTTTAATATTATTTCTTTTAAATGTTATTTATAAGTGAAAATAAAAAAATAAATGTTAAAAACATGAAACATTTATAGATTGTTTTTAGAATTATTAGGGGTTTTCCTGTAAAATTGCATAAAATGTAGCAAAATATCATTATTTCTGTTTTTGTAAGATTGTATAAAAATATATCAAAATATAATTTTAAAAATATAAAATATTTCTAGAGGTTTAAGAATATTTTTTACACAAAGATATTTTTTTGGGGGGTAAGGTTATGAGTGTATAAACATAAATAAAAATATATTGTTGCTTACTGAATAGAACAAAACATAATTTTAGTATAAAAGTTTTAATTTATTTATAAAAATTTATAGAAATGTTAATGTTTTTTTTCAATGATTGATACGATTTATCGACCCCTGTTGGAATACACATGCCCTCTATCCGCCATTCTTGAAACTAAAATACACATATTTGCATCATGGCACTGTCATGCAGAAGTGCTGTTTCTCATAACAAACAGTTAATGTTTGATATTTTTCCTGCATGTATCCTGTTTAGCCGTCTGTATTAACGTGCAGAAATTTAAGCGTAATGTGAACAAATATCTCGCTTCACAGCGCTCTAGTTAGTGTCCTTGTCGTCATAGTTATTGACGCATAGAATTATTTTGTGTATCAATCGCAACTTGCCATCTTTTAGTTGGATATGAGTAAAAAAGATTTAAGTTTTTAACTTTTATTTAATCAGCGTGTAAATTGATCCATTTTGTACCCGGACACTATATGGTCGTAAATATACGTGTTCGAGCAAGGTCTAAACTGCGAGTTGCTACTAGACATCGCCTTTCTAGTTGTTATACCTTAAGTGTCGATTGCTGAGACATAAACTTCAATATGTAGTCCTTAGCACTCATGAATACTTGTATTTACTCAAGTGATAAATAGCACATGGTTATATGTATTGTCTCACCTGGCGTTCGTCAATAAGAATATACATGTATATGTCATAATCATGAGTAACATCTTCGCTTGTGAACCCGAATAATTAGCCATCACTGAACACCATCAAACTGGAGGATAAAAATCTGCCACTATCAATAATTTTCTCCACTCTTTATCTGTACCTAAACGTAGATTGCATGAACAAAGCTTCTTTCTTAGAACTGCATGCCTCTTGAACTCAGCTTCGTTTTCCTTCTTTCGAACTGACTACAATATGGTTGTCTTCAAATCCAACGTGATCAAATTCTTGATAACCTATCCCCTTAAGTAATCCAATTTACCAAATTTCAACTACTAACGACGACTGACATGCTCCCCTTTGACCACTGTACACTCATTAACCCTTACGCTCGAGTATCCTCCGGGCCTTGACAAATGGTTACTCATTTAAAAAAAAAACACGTGACTATGTATTCGCCATTCTTTCTGATCCAGGGCAAGTTGGTTGATGGATGCCCAACTGTGAAGATGTGTTCAATCAGAAACATTTGCTCTCCTCTGCATTCTAACATAACGTCCTACTTATGTTTTACACGTATATTTATTAATATACGTACCTTGCATAATCATTCAATTTCCCTGTACTTATACCCAAACGGCGACATGGATATAACCAACTTCAACCACTTTCTTTACAAACATCTATACCCTATACGCACCGAGATGCGGTTTAACCATAATAGATAACATTTTAAATGTTATAAAAATGAGATAGAAAAAAGTTATTCCTCAGTAATAAAATGATATTAATAGCAGAAAACACAACATACATTTGAATCTAAGATGTTTGCAATTCGGCTAAATAACCATAAGCTCGAAAATCTCTCCGACCTAAACACAGCTGTAAAATTTAATCATAAAACGAACGATTTTAAACATAAAGTGCAAGACGTAAACACTATTAAAAATAAACTATACAATGCTGTCTCATTAAATTGGAAATATATATATATATATAAATTTATATTCCAAATAGACAGGTTATGTCAGAAAAATATAACAAGTATGTGTGTTTGGAAGATGCTTGTGGGTTAATTATAGAAACTATCAGGGCCTGTGGGAATTCCATAGGGGACTCATTCATATGTAATATATTGATGTTGTCTTTCTGTAGATGTCTAGTGTAAATGGAGATGATCTGATATTATTGTAGTTATTTTTTAAAACTGCAAAAGCATTTATCTAAGCTAGCACGAACGACCGACAAAGCCCGGTCGTAAAGTACGCTTAAATGTGATATTTTTATTTTTGCATTTCGTATATATTATGATAGTTAATGTTCTATCGATTTTAATATATTATGAAGTTACGATTTTAAACAAAAATATATCCATGTGACTTGGGTGCATCAACTTGAATCACAACCGAAATAAACACACACACACACACACATATATATATATATATATATATATATATATATATATATATATATATATATAGGATCGTGCGGCGAATATTCACACATCTGACACGACGTGGAAAAATGTTCGATTTTCCAAAGTTGGCAGGATTTTTTTTTTTAATTTGTTTGGTACTTTGTTATCTTTAAAGTTTGAGTTTATAAACTTTTTAATCACTTTTCGTTTCTGTTTTTTATTAGAATGCTGTTTTTTTTATTATATGATTGTATCCGAAAGACGGATACATACACCAGGGAAAATATATTTATTAAGGCTTACGAAACGTGTTTAAATCCGTAAATAAAGCAAATACGAATATTCGGCGAAATTATTGAAATGATTGGAGTGGAGTTACATTGGGTAGTGGACTGTAATATATATATATATATATATATATATATATATATATATATATATATATATAGTCATGCAAATGCATAAACTAAACAAAGGTAAGGCTTGGCGAACACCGTAAAGCCGTGATAAAGTGAGAAATCAAAAACTCGGGACAAGCAGATCACACAGAAAGCAAAAAGAAACACGCCTCCCTTTGTGGAATGAGGTCAAAGATGCAAGGTGGAGAGTAAGGCGACTCAAAGAGGCAGCACATATAGTCAAAAAAGAAAAAAATACTCAGCAAACAAAGCCTACATTTTAGAATTTTAAAGCCTCTAATTGTAGAAAAAACAAATTGTACACCCTTTAAATTTTGGCGATTAAAGGGAGATAATCCGCTGTCGATCTTCATTAGTTAAGTTTTGTCATTGAATTTTTCGACAAATTTAAAAATATCACCATAAAATAGACTCACAGAATACGAAAAATATATACAGATCTAGTAAGTTTTCCAAACAACAACTAACATACCTGAAGACGGTAGGACAGTTCGACCGAAACTTTGCGTAAATAACACTCGGAATGAATACAATAGTCCGAGCCATGCAAGCAATAAAATTAGCATTACATATTTTAAAGAATTAATTTTAAATATGTATACTGTAATAAATCATTTAGTGTTGTAAAATATATGCAAGTGTATGTGTATATATATATATATATATATATATATATATATATATAACGAATTTAAATAGCACTGGGGAAAATGCCATTATTAAAATTGAGGACTTTTTTTTTTTTTTTGACGTTTAATCATACGTTTTTCCCCCCTTCATTCAGTTCAAATAATTTTGAGCTACATGTTTTGGAGATTGATTTTAGACTTTGTAGTGTTTCTGGATTAAACGTCAAAAAAAAAGTCCTCAATTTTAATAATGGCATTTGCTCCAGTGCTATTTAAATCCGTTATAAAATGTTGTACCCATATAAATCTTATATATATATATATATTATAATGTATCATGCGTGTGTGTGTCCAAAAAGAGAAATGACCGTGCTCCAGTAAAGTTAGTCACAGAACATAAGTTGTGACGTCTTTTCGTGAAGATAAAATAAATATTAAATTTTAAAATACAAAAATAGAAACTGACAGTTGGGATATATTTATAAATTTATCTCGTATCATAAAATAAAAAAAAAATAGTCCAATTTTTAGGCAGTTTTCAACAATTGTTTCATCTATTTTGTATGGGACTTAATAAAATTGACTATAGAGTATGCTATGATATTTTACCCCTAGCTGCTGTGATCAAAATGATCGGTTAATGTTTTGACGAAGTAACCCTCTGAATACATCTATATGAATATACACACCAACCTAATTTAATATGAATAGCGATAATGCTAATAAGACAAGAAAGAGACTACATTGATAAGTATCTGCAGCTGTGACATTGTGGTAAAGAAAAGTCAATTGAACACCTGGGGGTAGATAAATCTATATGGAATGGCAGAGACTCTATAATTACATTTCATATGTGTCCACCTAGTTTTATGTCACGTCTTATATGAATAGACTTTCCATGTGTTTATCACAAGTTACACTGAACTGTTTGTTTAAGACATATAGTCAGTCTTTAAGATTTACTCGTATTTGTTCAGCATTGTTTAGGTAAATCAAAACCGTTGCGAAGATCGCCAGAAAAATGGATCATTGTACTGCTCAAGATGTATCTTACTACCGATGTAATTATTTACCTTTATAAGAGTCAAATCCGCCTTAAGATTGACCATTATCGCAATATATAAAGAGGAACTGCTAAGAGCAATTAGTCCTTATATATATATATATATATATATATATATATATATATATATATATATATTAATTGGAATTCATTAATGAGATAAATATCATTTATCAATTTATTAATGGCGGACTATTATCTTCATCTTAGTTGTTTCACGACATTTCGGCCAATAATCCTTTTGGCCCGTGGCGCTGTACATAGCGGCGTTGAATATCTACGGTTCTATGTGAGAATTTTCTGAAGATAGCGGTTTCAATCCCACCCAAAAGCCGGCCAGAGACTTACTTGGCCAAAACGGTGGTGAGACGACAACAACCATGAGAAGGCAGTAATTGCTGAGAATGCAGTTAGGAGGTTCAGAGTTCCTATCCCGTCGGAGTTACCACCTGACGAAGGCCAGAGGAATAGTTGGGCGAAAAGTTGTGAAGCAACTAAAAAGACAAGGATCATAGCCTGCAATAAATAAATTAGCAGTCCCTATTATTTCAGAATTTTATTCTAAGTATTTCTCATATTGGCGATTCTAGTTAAACAAAAGTAACTTAGAATAGAATATAAGAAATTATAATCTCAAAAGAAAATCTTCAGGAATCTTAAGAAACTTGTATGGATGTCTAATTATCATGGATCAAATTCAGTTCAAATCAGAAGTATGTGAAATTTCGAATGGGAACCTGCGTTAAATTTTGCCACTAAAATGCTTCAAAATCATCCAAAACACGGAAATTAGACCATAATAGCAGTCCACTTCCGGTTGTCCGGTCGTAACATACGCATATATATTATCCTTTTGATGCATGCAGATTTCTTACTATTGAATCAATTCCCTATCGACTATTATCAACTATGATGACAAAAGTTATACGAGAAATGACTTGAATACTATCTGTTGGAAATGAAACCAGAAAGGTTTAGAGGTCGAGCCTTAGTCGTTATTTACCTATCCAGCGTCGTTACCCTATGAGCTACCGACAGATGGATACGAAATATTAAAAATTAAGAAAAGTTGACTTTTGAATGTTTAATTTTTAACACGCGTAAAATAAACAGGATGCGTAATATTTTATTCGAATAACACTATCAGGGTCTACTGTTTTGTTTTCAATCTTGACCTTTTTAACACAATTTTTGTCGGCTAAAATCAATATCGAAAATATGCGACAGGTCCAAATATACTATATATTAAATTTCAACTCTGTAGACCAAATCTCCAAGGATATGTTTAGCAGAGATTTTTCGCACACTCTGACAGGGTCGTGTGTGTGTGTGTGTGTCTATATATATATATATATATATATATATATATATATATGAGAGAGAGAGAGAGATTTGTATAAAGTATTTCTCTCTGTGAGGATGTTTTCGTGTTAGTGTCTACATTCTGCATAATTGCGTATTCTTTGATTCAATAGAATTCAACCTAATAATGAAATAGAACAAATCATCTAATAAAAAGTTATAAAAATAACTAATTAAAAGTCGTTTTTTAAAGTAATATGAAACTTTATAAGCTTCCATGCAGTCGCTCGCATACCCATAACTGAGTACATTAAGACGTTCGGTTTGATAATTTCTGATAAGAAATAAGTATTCTAATGTCAGAGCAGGACGAAAACTAAGGTTTATATATATAGTTTTATGAATTAATGTATAATGTATCACAAAACTCATTTATCTAAATTTTGTAAAAATGGCTTCTATCCCTTGTGTTTGAAAAAATATATACATCCCAGATTTGAACCCTTTATAATTATCAACCTTGTTCCAAAGCCATAATGATGAATTTATAAGTTTTATGTATGGGGTGTGTGCAGTATTTATTCCTTAATTGAATAAGTATGAATTGTATAACAATACTGCGATATATAAGACGTTAAAACGTTAGATACTTTGAAATGTAAAGTGAGATCAGGAAAAGATTCCGTCGGAAGAAGCCAGTACTCTTCAAATCGTTTAGTGCCATTTCCACCAGGAAAATGCACCAATCTAAAATTTCATTCTTGTCATAGACTATTTCACAAAGATGGATACCAAGAAAGTTTCCCACCCTTCCTATTGTCCAGAACTTGCTTCCTGTGACTTTTGGTTTTTCTGTAAGCCAAAGGCTGCCGTTATTAGACAATTAAGAAGAAAGAGGTTATGACGAGGGCCATTAACACGCTTACACAAGAGGATTCCATGGTGCCTTCCAGAAGTCTTCAGAACCGTATATGCGCATTGCAGCCGGGGAAGATTACTTCGAAGGAATCTAGTGTTTCATCTGCGTACTACCTATAGAAGTTCCCATACGAAGAGTCTGGAAACTTATATAAGGCACCTCATCTTTGATTTTTTTGAAATACGAATTTCATAGACTTGAATAATATGTATTTATATTATTATCATTATAATAATAATAATAATAATAATAATAAATCTATGAATGTGACTTTCCGAATTACTTAATGAATTAAATAAACGCTCTTCTGTTCTATACTGCGTTATAAGTATATCTAAACTGCGACTTACTCGTATGCTAAGCATGAAAATGTTTATATAAATTGTGCTCTATATCTTATGTTGTTTCATAACGGTGGGACGCCGCCTAAACATTAAAATAAGGTAAGCATTTCTTATAATGCAGGAAACAGTTTTAAAAAGTGACTGAAATGTATTTGATACGCGGTCATTTTTCTTGTGGTCGTGTACCGTCGACATTACTTGTTTTTCAAGCCGGATAAACATTATACATTAAGTAAAAACCATACAAACTTACCAAGCTAAATAAAGTAATCTATCTTGCCTTTGCTAACATTTCTTGTTTATATATTTGATGTTTTGACTATTTTTACGAATCGCTGTGAATTGTAAAAGATATCCAGAATATTTCTATATGAACGTGATTTCAAAGGAAATGTGTGCGTTTTTTAGAAAGTATAAATACTTTAAAGATGCTTCCAAATTCCCACAATTCCGACATATTTTAAATACAGCTTTACTTCAACTGTGTCCAATACACAAGTTAATCCAT
Organism: Euprymna scolopes; assembly: GCF_053919585.1. NCBI lineage: Eukaryota > Metazoa > Mollusca > Cephalopoda > Sepiida > Sepiolidae > Euprymna > Euprymna scolopes. The sequence goes on from NC_136498.1 coordinate 46,636,218, forward strand.
CTATACTCCTATAAATTCGTTTTTCTTTTGCGTGTATTGATATTCATATTAAAAATCCTCTTTCTATTTATTTAAAAAGAAAATACAATTTTCTTGTATATGGGTTGTGGAATTGCATTCACTAGCAAAAGATCTAGCTAATTTGCATATTCTTTTAAACATACATTTTAATTAATTCCCTATTTTTTCGTTTTTCTTATGGTATGATCATCTTTAGTTAACTATTACGTGTAATTATATTCATGCAGAGATTCTACATGATTTATACTTGCATAATATTTGCGTAAAATGTTTACAGTAAAAACAAAATTGTGTCCATATATATATATATTTGTTTAATCTATAAAAGTGAACATGGCTGTTCCTGTGTGTGTGCATTTTTCTATGAATTTTCAGTTTACAGACTCGAAATTTGATATACAGGGTACTGAGCCTTGGCTGTTAAGGGGCCAAATTTAACGATTTGACCTTTGAGAACTCTACCAAACTCGTTCGACAATTTTGGGTCTAAACACTTGAAATTTTAGATATAGGTTGTTTGGACATGGATCTCACTTAATAACTGAATTTGAGCCCTAAAGAATAAATGTTAAGGGTTCAAAGCTTTAAAAAGAATTGACCGCTGAAATCCTAGTAGTATAGAAAGATATTTTCGCAGATAATCTACACATAAGCTTTGTGTTTCATTCATGAAAGGCTTCATAAGGCTGAATGTGTGTATTTATAGAAATATCTGCATGTATTTTGACGAGTTATTTTTTTTTTCGTATAAAACACGGACGTTTTCTGTGTAGGTCACGAGATTTTGACGGATAATTATGCGCTGTTGTGTTTGCAGCCGGATGCGCAAGTTTCGGTCGGCATGTGTTCTTGATTCATGCAATTAATTTCTGACAAAAGCTTTCTTTTTTCTTTCTGATGAAAAGTGGGTATACGAGGTTCTCGGCAACTGACTTAGTCATCCTCTGTTGCTACCCGATGCCACCCTTCCGTCAGCCAAGTTCGTATAGTTGGCAGTTTTTCAAAAGTTACCAGAGAATATAAAAGAAGCCACGTATGTGCCAGTCATTTTTTTTTCAGTCGTGTATTATTGTAGGGTTAACACATCTACATACTCCCCCCCAAACACGTGTGTGTGTGATTATATTTAAATGCAGTCGTTTATATAAACCAGATCGATTTATATTACATTTCGCTGGCGTCTGTATTCCTTTAACAACAATGTCTAGATGACGTGAAGATGTTTGTTTACCTTTTGAATGTATTTGTTTATATACAAGCGGTTCAATAGTCTAAACTATGCGCTACATTTGTCTGCTTTTTAACTTAAAGTTAAAGTCCAATTTTGAAAACTTGGATCTTTAAATTATGTGTGTCCGTGTTTATATCATTTTATTTCAATAGAATTCTCGAATATCAAGGTGCCCATTCCACACTTAATCTCTACACGACCTACATAAATATTCAAATATACCATTAAACTCGTCCTTTACATCTCAGTCTGAGTTAGTAAAGAAATTACGGACATGATTTTCCCCTAACCAACTGATCATTGAAATATGTTATAGTACGTATTTCTTGTCTCCGAGGCAAGAATTTATTTAGTCTGGTGGATTAACCAGCTTCATGTTGTTACTAGATCACTTGGAGAATGTGAACATTTTCTCGTGGGTTTTGCCAACTGAAAAAGTCTTATTTGGGCTGCGAATAATGCCATTTTTAATATTTAGTCAGGGTTTACTTGCAGTGAAATATATCCTCATGCCAAGCTGACCTTAACAACTGCTGTATAGAAAGACTTAGACACTCAGGGATAGTGTCTAGTAGGCATGCAAGTCGTGTTATATATATATATATATATATATATATATATATATATATATATATTTACTAATGACTGAAAATATATATGGCACTTAAGCTACGCGAAATATTCTGTGTAGCTCGATTGCCATATATATTCCATAACTAATTACCTAACACTACTAATGTATTGAGCACTGTTTTAGTAAATACTGAAAATTTACGGAATATATAAATATATACATATATATATGTGCACATGTGTGTGTGTTTATATATATACGCATATATACGCATACATATTTCTATACGTATATATAACAAGCATATATACACACATATATACATGCATATATATACATACATATATATATGCATATATATATACATACGTATATGCATATATATATGTGTGTGTATACACATATATATATATATTTTTATACACATGTATGCATATATCTATATATACATGTGCATATATGTATACATGTGTGTATACACATGTATACATACGTACGTATATATATATATACGTATAGACATATAAATATATGCGTAAATACACACACACATACATATATATAATGTGTGTATATATATACGTATAGACATATATATATATGCGTAAATACACACACATACATATATATATATAATGTATTATATGTATGTGTGTGCATATATACGTGCATTTCTACTGTATCATTGTGTTCCATGCATTAGTAAAAGAAATATATGACATGCATGTCATACATATGTTAAATACGCATCGATGGAATTTATTTTAGGTCTTTAAGGATATAAACTTCTGAAGTTTAAATACGTTATCTACGGTTTGGTCAACTACTGGCCTAAAGCATACCTTTCAATGTGTCGTAATGGCATCGTCCTAACGTGTACAAAATTCCTTCTTGTGAGACCTCGACTTTGGTTATAGCTGGTTTGGATGACCACATTCCTTGTTAAGTACTAGGTAAATTATATCCACTGTTGGATTTCGCTGGAGTTTGCTTGATATATGTCGGTTAGTAGTCTTCCTTGTGTGCGGCGTGTTTGCTCGGTTTTTAGAGTGCTCGCCTAGTATTGAAAAGGCTTGGGTTTCAAATTCCAAGTTTGGCCGTGTCTAACTGATGAGTCTGAAAAGAAAGCGCAACTCGATTCTTAGACTTCGGTTTGTGTTTCCTGACTTTTGTGAGTTGCGAGGTTTTCTGGCTGTGGAAATAATTACATATTCTCTAGTAGGATTGAGGGGCAGCCCTCGGGCGTAAAATGCGTTTGATATATTTTAATTTATCTACATTTCGTCTTTTTATAGTCGTATCTGTGTGTCAACTGCAAGATTCAAAACCGAAGTATTCAAAGCTGACGCCGTTACTAATATACTAACGTATAGGAACTGGTAAAAATTAAAAATAAACTTAGATGAATGTAAAAATGTATAACGATTTGAAATTAAAAAAAATACCCATTGTTTTAATTCTTAAAAACTATTTTAACCGGTTAACGATCCATAAAATGGGTCAATAAAAAGTGAATCATTTGAGGCCAGTAGCGCTGCTCTTCGACTTTTAGTTTAGGAGGAGTTAGTTTAAAATATGGAGACACAGACATACATATAGCGGTTTATATATATATATATATATATATATATATATATATATATAGGTATTTAATAATCATGGTAAATAATTGTCAGCCTCTTTAAGAAGCTCGTTTCTTATCATTGAGCACTTTCAGTTGTATTAAAGTCGGCCAATTTAGAGTTTACGTGCAGATCATCATATAATGATTCGATCACTGACGGACTTTTAAAAGCATTTAAAAAATAAACGTTTAAAATTCAACAGAATTTCTCGCGGTTAACGGTAGCCTAATGGATTGGGATCTTGCTAATGAAGCAGGATTTAACAACATCAGTGCATTACTGATGATTCCCTTAAGTACGAAACGCTAGTGTCTGTATGTATTTAATAATTATATATTTATATATACTATTATTTATAAATGTTTATATTTACTTTTTTCATATATATATATATACTTTTCTTTATAATATTTACTATTATATATATATATACTTTTCTTTATAATATTTACTATTATATATATATATATATATATTACTTATATATATAATTTTGAATCAACTTAAATTTGGTGAATATTTAATAATTCATGTTCGATACGTATTAGTGAAATGTCAAACTTGAGGTTACTTGTATTATGAATTACTTCCATCAAGAATTCACCATGTTTTGCATAGAACTACATTAAACTATGTATAACCTACATTACAATTATGACACTCGACAGTTGTGTTCCTACATCAATAACTTGGGTTCAGATTGAATGCTATACTTAAACATAGTAACATACCTTATATATATATATACAGAGAGAGAGGGAGAGGGACGTGCGCACACACACACAAATATATAAATGTGTGTGTTTTGTACACGTACAAACAGGTAGATATGCATACCTGTTTGTACGCACTTTTGTTTCTATTTTTCAGCGCGCCAATTTTCTTTTATCACGACAAGGCATGAGAGCAAACCTCTCGCGTGTTTTTTGACATAATTTCTCGTCTATTATTAACATTATCTAAAATAGAAAAAAATAGGAAAGCCTGATGCAATGGAATATAATTGTAGCGCTAACAATGTTTTCCTTTCTCATTTTCGTTGCGACGATTGGCATTCCTCTCTTTATTTTATTTTCTCTCTCAATTGTAATTCTACGAATGCTCATAGTGCGACCGAAGGTGACGACTCATGAAAAGAAAGCTCGGCAGCGTATTTTTTTAGTATTTTTTTCTACTAAGACCTTAGACACGCTCATTATAAGTCATTGCTAACTGGCAAAGACATTTTGTTAAATTATCTTGAATCTCAGTGAGAAAATTTTCCAAAGATGTCCAAAACTCGCCGATTTTTGAAAAGTGTTGTAAATCAGTTTGCTTTATCATAACGGATATTTACCGTTGCTGTTAACAAGCGTTGATAGTATAGGCTTGTAGATACATACAATGTGGAACGATGTCTCCCTATAATAACCAGTCCTGGATATGACCTTAAACTATATCCGATGGTGAGGGCCCCAGCTTGAGGGTTTGGGGGAGTGTGGAGCCACCCTTTAATTGCCATTGCTCCCAGGTCCACTCTGACCCGGAGTGGTAGTACTTGTTAGGGTCCCAACTATGGGTTAAATACAAACTAACTTGCAAAAAAAACAAATATATTCTATTAAAAAAATTTCCTCAAAATCACCGGATTCGGCATTAAATAACCTGAAAAGGGTTGATGTGTCGTAAAACAACCAACCAACCCTAAACTAACCAACACTACAGTTTATTTGCAAACTGTTTATGAAAAAAATGAATTGAGCTTACTTTCTTATATAGTAGAGCTGGCATCTATCCGATGTATCTGCTTTCAGGCTCAATCACCACCTTGATACGAGTCCGGAACTAAGAGTACGCCTTTTCCACAAACACCGGTGAATCATCGACAGATAATCGGTTGATGGTGATCAGACTGACTTTGGTGTTGTAAGAAGTCATGTTCGTTATATTCTTTACGTGTGATCAAACAAATTAGTCCAAGTCGAAGCACTCCTTCATGAGCTGAGCTTGTGGACCGGCGGCGAGTCCTGCTGGCAGCAGATCTGATTACATCAGAGAATCACTATACTCTTCAGCACAATCAGTTCAAGTTTCATGTTGACTTTTAAGCTGATTTAATAGATATGAGGTGGCATTTTGTGGCCTTACTGTAAACCACACCGAAGAACATAACTGTGGCCGGAAATGTTGTTTTCCTCACCCTGAACACGTCTGTTATTCCTGGTAATCAATCGATGTATTTTGAGTGTTGGCAAGGGTTCTTCTGTCCTAACTTTGATCGGTAGAAAGCATAGGTTGTACAGCGCCGCATCTCCGATCTCACTCATTGAACATTGTGCGACTTTCAGACTTGATAGAAGGCTCCTATCCCTCTTTGTACACAATTAACAAACTGGTAGATGGTCTGCAACAAAAGGAACTCAGTTTCTATCAAACGGAAATGGAAACATGTCGTTTTATTCAACCTTGTACGTCTTGTGTAGAAAACAAATCTCCTTCCTCAGTATTTTAACCTTTTACCTATCTTTGATCCTTCACCACCATTTTGTGTGATGCCATCTGAGTCTTGTGTAATCATATGAGCGGTTTTGAAGGCATATGATTTCTGGTAATGTCACCACCCACGTGTTGGGTAGTTCTTCTATACTTTTTATTATTTACCTGTGGCTGTTTAGCATTCGGTTATTGTATTGATGAATATCCGCTTTAGATGATTTTCCTTATGGTTTCAGCTGTTTGAATCAATGCCGTACGTTGTATGGGCCCAATGCTTCTGTTTCTTCGAATTATTATTAAGAGTACTAATAGTAGGAGAATCTTTCTCTTTGACGGAATGGTCATTAATTACCAGCCGTTTCACTCTTCGCGAATCGTCGCCATTGACTCTACTTATGCGCGATTCGGATCAACTCAGTCATGTTAATGCCCGCGATGTCTTTCACGTTGTCTGACATGATTGTTTTTTAGTCTTCCATGTTCTATTGTTCTAGGCATTGTACCAAAGAGCAGTCCTTTTGTTTGGCCGACTGTTCTGGCCACATGTTCCAAAAATCGTAATTTCCTTTGATGTCCAAACGTCTTCCCCATTGTCCACTCTTCTCGAAAGAATAAATCTCCCTTAACTTACAGTACTATTCATATTTTCTCATTATCGTCAATAAGTTAGTACTATTCATATTTTTTCATTATCGTTAATAAGTTTGCTTTCAATCAACAGCCACTTACCAACGAGTTATAACTTTTAGTGTTATATAATCCTGAAATTTGAATTACAATAAACTTATTCAGAATCCCTCTGTACCCATGCTATTTCCTGTCGGACGGTTTTTATCCTGCTCTTATATTCTATCCTTTCATTTTCAAAAACCCTCAACGGCTATGTTACCAAAATTGCCTTCGTGTCATCGTTTGTGTTATATAAAATATTGTAGGATCAGTTTACGTGGTTTGGTATGAGTTTCTCACGTATGCATTTCTGCTTGTGCCTAACATGTTTTACTTCGATTTAAATGCAATAGGTCAATGGCACATAACTCTGATTTTTATTCATTCGACTACTGTGCTTTATATTTCGGCGGCTTTCTCCTGCTTTTACGATTATCAATTCTATCATAATCTTCTATTTTGAAAACTATGAGGTTAGTCAATGTCTGAATTATTCCATTTAACTTGCTATCTAATCCTAGTTATTTGGTTAACTTATCTGTATTATTTTTCGTTTACATCATCCACAGTGGTTGTTTAATCTACAATATGATAATACTTTTCGGTGTTTATTTCAATTGGCACGTATGGACACAATTAAAAGTAAAGAAAATAGGGACAAGTCTTTAATGATGTACGTGCCAGCTGAAATAATTTTAAAAAATCACGTAATCTTATCAAGTAATATTTTTTATTCAGGAAAATCCATTTTTATTGTTAACAGTAAGGGTGAAAAATAACTTCCACCCTTGAATAAAAGCAATGGTTGATACGGGCAGACAACCCATGAGAGCATTTTTCAAGTATACCGTAAATGTAATTTTAAAAGCAAAATAATTTATTAACATAACGTGTTTAAAAAAAAAATTAATAGACATTTTATCAAAAATAATACACATGTTTATTATATATATATACAGTTTTTTTAGTTTCAAGCAAAAACTGAGATTACTATCTCCAGAAACAAATGGCTCTGACAGGTTACCGCTAAAATATAAATTTTGATTTTCTTAAATTTTTCTGTCTTTTATGTACAGTATTTTTGCTTGTAATTAGTTTGACCAAAAATACAGCAAGATTTCATATCTTTCATTTCTAATATTGATCAAGGTCAGTACCAGTAAAATTTGTCTACAGGTAAAAATTAGGATGAATACTCTCAAGTGGATCACTCTCCTAAAACACTCAGGTGTTATTTTACGTTCATTTTCTCTTACCTATTTCATTCGATTATGTGATTTACTGTTTCGTCTCTTTGGCAAGATAGGCGACATTTACTGTTTGATTGACTCTATATGCGTTTACTCATTGGAAGCCCTAACCTCATTCGCATCTCAAAAATTTAAAAGGAAATGAATTTTAGCGGCACTACATATTTATGACCAATTTTATTGCTACCTACCCTGCTAATAAAATATCTGGAATATATCCCCTAGGTTTAATATTTTCAAATAATGTATAGCCTCATCTTCGAGATTGCTGCTTGTTTTCACTTTATGATACAGTTCAAAACATGCACTCTTTCTATCACAACTTAAAATAACCGTCTCTTTTTTCTGTGAGCTTACAAGAACGGAATTAAGATTAAAGGAATTAATTTCAAGAACCGTGGAACACGTTACATGTTACATGCAATGTATTACTTAACAACATCATTGCAGTAAAATCAAGTAAACAAATCTCTGCTCAACTCAACTAAGTTGCGTGGTAGACATGAGCCCAAATATCTGTTAGGTTTCAAGTGGAAATATGTCTTGTTTGGGGATTAAAAATTTTCTGCTTAATAAATCATTTCAATGTTTTCTCAAATGTAATTTATTCGATTAATAATGTTCAATCCTACCATGTTCTTCTTAGTCTATCCCGTTACCCTTTATCTTCGAGTGACATTTGATCTTATAAATAAAGACACTATTGTAAAAATGATGCTCAAACGAGTCTGTGTGGTTAACCTGATGATTACTGACCTTACCTATGGAACTTGCGTTTAAATAGCTGTATGACATGAGACAACTAAAGTAAGTATATTCAACTTTTAAAAGGGTTAATACGCCGTTGTAAGTAGATTCACCTATGGAGAGCAATGATATACAAACGAAAGCAAAAACTTTGAATAATATATAGTTTTAAGTACATGATTTTTTTTTCTTTTGGAGCGGGGAAAACCATTTCCTTTTCATTGCATTTGTTGCTTTTTTTTTCATATGTTGTAAACAGCTGTTCTACATCTAAAATACTAGACGGCCCTACCCTATACATCTTACTGTAGGTCAGGGCAAACAGATATTGTTTATAGCAACGCACAGTCGAAACTTTGCCGTGTAAAGGCTACAAGCTGTGGATAGTGTTGAGTAAAGTATTATCAATTGTAAGATACAATTTCCGGATGCACAAAACACCTGCACTTATATTTTTACGCATAGCCACTTGTCATATATAAAAAGTATAAATGAAAGTCATAAAAATAAAAATTGACATGGGAAATTAATTTTTCAGCAGAATACAATAACATAAAATAATTATATTCTTATTCTATGGAGTTCCAAAAAATGTAAAAAAGTTTACATTTGCTTTTGTTTAATAAACGTTTTTATCTATTGAATTATATATATATATATATATATATATATATATATATTTGTTAATGTTCTCGCATAATTCCTCACCAGTGAGTGTTCAGTGAACATAACCGGTGATATTGCTTGGCTATTTGGAATACTGTTGCCATATCTGGGCAGGAGCTGCCAAAAACAGCCTATCATGCCTTGACAGAGTACAAAATAGACTTCGTGGTTTAGTGGGGGATGCCCTTTTCTCTACCCTGCAACCCCTCTCCCACAGAAGAGACGTTGCGAGCCTATCCTTGTTTTATCGTTATTTTCATGGCAGGTGCTCGTCTGAACTCCAATCCCTGGTCCCCCCTCGCCAATCTTTCACGAAAACACCCGTCTAGCTGAATTCACTGTGAAAAATTTCCCCCACTCTATATCTGTGCCTAAATCAAAACGCGGATTTCATGAGCAAAGCTTCTTTCTTAGAACTGCACGCCTGTGGAACTCTGTTCCGTCTGCCTGCTTCCCTCTGGACTACAACTTGGATGTATTCAAGTCTAATGTTAACAAATTCCTAATGAACCGCCCCCCTAATTAAACACTTCATAAAATCTCCTCACTAACGTGATGTACTTACAATAACCCTTATCCATGAGTGGCTTCCGGGCCTTGATAAGTGGTGATCACTGTGTAAAAAAAAAAAAAAAAAAAAAAAAAAAAAATTTAATAACAGATTTCCAGTAATTTTCGCTTGCTGATTGGAGGTTTTTGTTCGTAACTATGTGCATACATGGTCTCCTTACTTGGACCAGTTTATGTATGTATTTTCAATGTCATCTAAAATTAGTGAAATTAGTTTGCTAATACTGTCTCTAACTGCCTTTGTTCCATTTTTTCTGAGTGATATGTAAAGCTCAAGAAATATAATATTCGGTTTTATCTGCTCGCGTTCGTTTGTTTCTATCAAGAAAAGACCTAACTTTTTCTAAATAAAATATTTGTCACCAAAATATTTGCATGTTACAATCCTGATAACCTTATAAACCTCGATACTTTTTCATTGGGTTTCTTTTCATTTCATACGGCTTGTTTTTTAGATGAATTTGTTTGACTGGCGAAAAGAATTACTGTTTAATAACAAAGTTAATGAAAGCTGATTGATTTTTTAAAATATATATTATGCAGTGATTTCGTAATAGATACTTCAAAACGTTTGTAATGCGTCCAGTACAACACCGTACTTTTGAAACATCATTTAAATCTAATTTTAAGTCAACTGTATTTATGCGAGCAAATGTATGCGTATTTCGCCTTTCTTAATAATAAAGTATGTGTTTTTAGATTAACCCGTTCTGCTTTTTTTTTCTTGAAGTATACCTGTAAGATATATACGGCATAACTCACGTTGACATACCGGTTTCCATTAGATCACTTGAGTTAAGAAACGTTGAGGTTTGGCAATACTAAAATAGGTGACCATTTGGAAATTTCAGTTATTGTAGAGCTCTCCATTTATCGCAGCGACGTTTGTTCCTCCTCCCACTCGAATCAGTGTCGCCTCTGAAGAAGTGCGGTTGGTGAGTGCTCAATCCTTGCTTAAAAATTATCAGTGCATCTACCCTTACAGGGCGTATTCGTTGTTTCTTCAGATTGAAATGAAGTATCGACCTAAAAGAGATATTTACAAAATAAGAATATTTAATCCCTAAGCTTAACAGCCATACATTATTCAGTTGTTACTGTGATAAATATCCAAGCTCTTTTATGTTTTCTAGACTATTTTTCTTCATCGTTTCAAATTTATGTATAGCTATCTAATCACTGGACCATTATCTTAAATGTTTACTGCAACTAAACGCCAAATGTAGCTTCCTTTATTTTCTTTTAGGTCTCGTATTTCATGATTGAGTAAACAATGTATGCTTTTTAGTTTGAACTGCATATTTATATATAACATTAAATGTTTTATAATTGACATTGAAATGCTTTCATTTAAACATCTTAGATCTATTGGCGATATATTTTATCTAGAGCGACTTTAATTAAATAAGTGTTGTTCTCCCTATGTTTAATATTTACTCAGTGAGACCTTCGGCGATCTCATATTATGTGCGTCACATAATGTTTGCTTATGAGTGAAAAAGCTTTTAGGTCAAGGATCAGTGATACCAGGCAGAATTCAGGAAACAACTTGATTTCTTATTGAACTTTTCTTCTCTGTTTACTTGTGAGATTTCAAGCAGAGATGAGATGCAAAGCAGCTATTTTTTTCGAAACGGAAAGCATCAAGGTCACTGCTGATGTAATAAGCCAGTCCTTTCTTTGTCTCTGTCTTTCGCCCTCTGCCTTTCTCACTCACGCATACTAAAAAAAACACCTCTTTGTGACTGTTCTTTGCTTCACATAATTGTTTTCTATATAAACAACCTGGTTCTGTGTGAATTTATCAGCAAATAAAGAGTTCAGCACGACTACACGGGTATATACACTATTTATACATGTTAACCAAATGTACAGATGTTCTAAGCTTTTATGCGTACTGTGATATTCACTCCCGGGAAATTGCCTATTTACAAGAAAAAAATAATGGCAGGGTGATTCTAAAGTTGTCTCATATTTCTGAGACCGAACAAAATCGCCATATTTTTTTGGCACGGAGGCAAACACGAGAACGCTTAATAGTTTAGAGACGCGGCCTTAAGTATTTGCGAATTATTTGAGATGGAATCCATGCGTCTGGGAAATATTGCCAAAACACCTTTAAATACCGACTTGCGTTGCTAAAAAGAGAAGCGACAATTGATCGTTCATCGATTTCAGATTCCAGTTCAGTGATCAGGAATAAATAACGTTCAATAATAATCTAAATATTGATATATACGAACTGTGCTGCCATCTATGAAATAGTATACGGTTTGGACAGCTTAGTATTTCGATACTGGTGTAGGAAACCGGAGACGGGGAGATGTTGATATTGTGAGAAACTAAGAAAAATACGAAAAGCACATCATATTAAACATCTGCCTCGGTGAAGTGTTAAGTCGATGCAACAAAATAGAAATACAAGTGTGTATGCTTATAAGATGTGAATAAAATTAAGTCAAACTCCGATAAGCAACTTTCTTGAAAAATCTCGTCAGATTAGAGTTGACATTTTTTCATGAATTTAAAAACAAGAGTTAAAGGCTAGATATTCGAATGTGGGTATATATATATATATATATATATATATATATATATATATATATATATGTATTTGTGTATGTATGTATGTATATTGTACTTAAACCAAATTTATATGTATAATTTTACTCTATTTTATTTCTATCCCTAACCCATATTAATTTTCTTATCAAGTTTAAATCCATACCTTTATTTTAATTTTTTCCAGATACATCTGCCTTACTTTAATGATAGGTTTATTTATGGTGTCTTTTACATTTAATAAAAACCCTTTCCAATATTTGCTGATGAGGAAACCTTGTTTGATAAAAAAAACTATATGTAATAATTATTGTCCGTAACTTGATGTCTACCACAATAAAAACACTGTTTTCCGAAACGATCGTACAAATAATTGATTTTGTTGTTGTTCCTTATGAAACGGATTTTTAATTTAATTATAATTTGATTTTTAAATTATCAATCACATTATATATATATATATATATATATATATATATATATATATATATATATATATATATATATATCAGTACTGGCCTTTTTTATCTTAAGTACGTGGGTGGGAGAAATACATTGGTTGTATATCAACAGAAAATAACGAGTCCTAGCTGATGGCTTGCATTACATTGTTTATAAGCTTTAGATTACAAGGGGAATGTAAATATTTGCCGCTATAATAAATAAGACTACAAAGAAAACGGCACAATCGCGTAGATTGTAGATTTTGCAGTTTCAGCCGATAAGTCCGTCTTCAGACATCATAATCGACTTTCCTGCATGCAAATACTTTTATACTGTCTTCTCATTTATTTTATATATATATATATATATATATATATATATATATATATATATATATAATCTTGTTTTTCCTACGAACTATCAAAGTCGTTGCTGAACTCAATGAAGCAGACAACATACAACCAGCTTATCAACCTAACCTTCCGGCACCATGTCGTCTGCTTCGAATCGCTGCAGACAAATTTTACAAATCTTCATATCTACAGACGGAATCAATAAATCGCCATCATCATGATCATCATAATTATTCCATTCGTTAGCAGTGATGTTTCGCATTTAAAACGTATGGAGTTCTATGGTGTCTGAGTGACAGAAATTGTCCCCATTTGTGTTATATTTTCTATTCAATGTAATTTGTTTTGCAACTCACTTGGTAACATCGACTCTGCGTTTTTTTTTTATTACCAGCTAATAACGGTTTCTTTTTATTTTCTCCCCACGAGGGCAGAGTCAAGTTAGGGTCAGTTTTAATATATAGAAAATCAGTCCAGGAAGAGAGCACTCTTGATCGAGATAAAAAAAATGACCTTATTCGAGAGTTATTTTTTCACTGTCATTAGAGCTGATGAACTTTATTATCTGAAATGAAGTAATTTCTGTATCACATTAAAATCATTTAGTTAAAAATAAGTCCTCTGAATGAACAACACATGTACCCTCTCGACGTAAATACCCCCGTCAAACCCGACAAGCAGCAAAATCCCACCCCTTCACAGTTGAGATCCCTAGATGTAAGAGAACCTTCTACGCCAGTAGTTTCTTCCCCAGAACTGCTAGACTTTGGAATTCCCTTCCGGGTTCCTACTTCCCCAATTGTACTGACATGCAGAAATTCAGATGTAACGTGAACCGACATCTTGCTGCCAAACTCCCCACATAGTACCCCTGTAGCTTATGTCCCTGATAGTATCCCCTACATCAAAGTGGCAATGTGCCTTGTTTTGGGTGAAAATGTAAAAAAAAAAAGTAGCCTAGTTTCCCTATCATCCGAGTGCTTGATGGTATAAAAGCTTGTCTACCAATTCAGAATTTCTGCACTCAATTCATTAATATGAGAGGGACTTGCGAAACTTATATACCGGCATCTTTCACATGTAATATATTGCTGTTGGGCATTCAGTGGACATTTAGCGGGAATGGGGAGCTCGCGATATTATTGTAGTTCTTTTTGGTAAAACTATAGTTATTTATCCAAGTAATCTGGTTAATTCAGTGTCAGAATATATGCGCTTATTAAAGGTTATCTCCAATTTCCTTATCGAACTCTATTTCTATTTATGGACGCCCGGCTCAAACGAAAATCCGGCAATATCACTATACTACCTCTAGGCAGAACATATACTGCGCTTGTATCTTGGCCAAAAAACGAAGGTATATTTTAGTTCATGTTAGGCCCAAAACCGACATTTTATTTTAATTTTTTTTTTCATGTCGGGATATCTTATTTATAAAAAGGAGCACAGAAGGTGATAACTAAGCTGTGACAACAGAATATTCTTATCTTTGACTCCTGAGTATATACTCGGCATAGTTAGACACAATTAATCAACCGAGATCTACATCACGCTATATAAAAGCATGTAAGATATCAACGGATACATACCCGAGTCAAAACAATGAAAGGAATATGCTGTCGTCCTAGCCCTAGTGATAACATACTACAAATATTAAAATAGCGTATCTATGTACTAATTTAATATAAGAAGTATGTTTACACCTAATCCTCATTTTTAATAAGATTTCCCGATCGAATGAGTGATATCTGGAAACCGTGACGCACGTAGTACATCAAAGGTACGATAGTATTAATATATGGAATAACTAGTATGTGCTACTTTTTTGTATGCGGGAGAAAATCATTATACAGGGTAGCCTACTTAAAAAGTAGCACAGAAAAAAATGCAGTGGGGAGGTGGAACAATCTTTTCTTGTTTACTTTAGCATTATTCAAATTATCTGTAGCATCATGAAAGATGCTGGAAGTGGTCCCCGTTTACATTTGTGCATTTCTCGGCACGTTTATCAAAGTTTGCAGATACTGCCTGTAAATATTCTCTGGTGATTCTCCTGATACCTTTGGTAATGCTCTCCTGTAGTTTTCTAGATTGTGAGGAGTATTTGCATAAAATTCTTTTGTTAAAGTCCCCAAAGATAAAAATCACATAATGATATGTCCGGGGAATGTGGTGGCCATAACCCTTTCTTTATTGTTCTCTCTTTCGTAAACATGTGATGAACTTGTGTCAGTTAGATATGAGACGTGTGGCATGTAGCGCCATCTTATTGGAAAAAGAATTGATGTCAGTTGATCGTTGAGAGAAAAAAATAGAGATTTGGCTCCTTTTAAATGAGCCGCTTAATCTGAAAAAAAATGATTAGAGAGAGATTAGAGATAGGGCTACTTTTAAGTGGGCCACCCTGTAGTAATTGACTTACATCTAATCAGACGTAAATTCGCCCTACTTAAACTCGTAATAAACTTATTTTTTTTTTTATTTTTAGTTATGTTTGACCTACGGTGGCATTGTACTTCAACTTACCCCCTAGTTAGTCAGTATCATCTGCATATGTGTATAGGTTTCCCCACTCCTGTATTTTTCTAAATGTCTCCTGTATATGTGTATAGGTTTCCCCACTCCTGTATTTTTCTAAATGTCTCCTGGTTTCATCAATGCTATAGTTGGCATAGTTTCTATACTTTCATTGATTCTAAGTATGTTTCATAGAGTTCTTCATTCAATTTTTATTACCTGTATTAGCAAAGTAATCAGATGAGCTACTATGCGAGTCAATTCAGAATTATGTTTTCATTATGGATGTTGGCTAACATCCATCTAATATCTAATTCACGTTCCTGATTCTAAACAAAATTTAAAATATCAATGGCAACAAACACAATGGACCCTATCAAAAACCATATATAAATTTACGTTGTATTTCGTAGCTTTCTTCTTCTCATAAGCTATCCGGAAAAGTATTGGTATTTATTTATGTCTCTTTCAGATTCACGCTGAAAATTGTTGAAACTCAGATATATTATTTAGATGACTTATTCTTTTTAGAATAATTATGTCTCTAGCGGAAATTTTGTGTATTTTTTATGTCATTCACTTAGATACATTTAAACATTACATTTATTAATGTATATTCCATATTTTTATTCCCTCTCTATGTAGAGGTTTCTGTAGCTCAGAAGATACCTTCCCAACGCGATCATATTTTATATCTATTTATATAGTGCATTATCTTTTATATTGTACTCTCGAAATTTTTTACCCCCACACTACAGGCTTCTTTTTTATTTATTTCTGATTTTTTGCTCGTTTGTCTTGTCAATCTTGGATCTATAAACCGAGTTTTGTGTTGCTTACGCATATTTCCAATGCGCAGTTTATTTTTCGGTTTGATAAATAGATTTAATAGCTTCATTTGTATTTTTTGTAATACTATATACGCCTCATATTTCGCTGTGTTCCCTATACTTTCTGTTTCTATGTGCTCACTTGTAATCATCCATTTTTGTGTGGTTGTAAGTCGATATTTTACGCAGTCATAATTCTTTATTGATCCAATTCTTTTTTGTATGCATAGGATTGAACAAAATATGCGAATATTTTAGAATACCAAGTGATATATCTAAGGTTCGTATCACTGTATTGATGTCAATAATTGTAGACTTCGCCTTGAAACTGAAACCATTAAATAGCGGTTCAGGAAAGGTGTAGTTTAAAGTGCCCAACCGTGAATTCACAATAGATTCACTGCGAAGACATCGTTAACGTTGTTAACTATTGTCTTATAATGGAATGGGGGTTTCTGAATAAAGTAAACCTCGTTCATTCAATCGTAGTGCATTATGTATTACTAGAGCTATTACATCAGAACACTATTTTCATTGTATTGACTCTCGAGTACATATCCGACACAGTTAATCACCCGAGAACCACCTCACTATATAAAAGTATATAAGCTATAAACGGATACACACTAGAGTCAAAACAATGAAAAGAACATTCTCTTGTCATGCCCCTAATTAATGAGGTTCGTGATTTTATGCGGATAACTAAAATTTTATTTTGTCCAGTTTTTAAAGTGCGTCAGCTAACCAAGGGACATTTCTTGCCAACTTTTAAAAATATGCAATATAATTAATTTTAAAATGCTTGTTTTTTTTTTTTCTTTCGGGAGTATGCTTTTTATTTTCATTGTAATTATTTAAGGTCTTCTACCCATATGTAGATCAGACGTGTAATGTCCTTTAATAGATCTAAGAAAACAGCAAAACATACGTCTCGTCTTGTTACTATGTTACGTATAAATAGCTATCTGATCTATGCCAACGCTTGAGGCGCATACAGGAACTCTTACCACAAACATAAGCAGTGGTCTAATCTTGAGAGTTTATGTGTATACTGTTGTAATTCTATAATTCACTGGGATGTGCAGTGACAGATTTACGTCACAAATTATTAAAATCGCCTACTGATATGAAGTCACGAAGAGATTGTATAAAATCTTAATGAAAAAGGAGTTGATTAAAATTGATTTGCGTATTAAAATAACTGTAATAATACGAAATATGAGTGAATAAATATTGCAAATTTGCTTATTTTGAATTCTTAAACACATCCGCTTAAATAACGTTGATTCGCCCGCTTAGCCAGATAACAAATGATAAACGACGTTAAGTTGGTTGACTTTTAGAAAGCTTGCAATTTCGAAATTTCAGAAGTCATATCCAATAGTGTTTTTTACTCAATATTTTATTAGATTTATATATATTTTTTAAAATTTATTTTTAACTTAACATAAATACTAAGTGTATTGCTTAACTTGTTTCTTTTCCTTTACCAAACATGGCTACTGATATAACTGAAGACGGTCGAAGGTTACAGTTACCGAAAAATGTTTTCAAATAACACTCAAGATAAGAACATTACTCCAATTCGTCAAAATAACATAAATAATAAATTTCTATGATTTTAAATAAAACTAAAACATGTATGATGTTTCGATTTGTACTATTTACTTTGGTTGAGATGAAGATTATTTATTTATATATATATATATATATATATATATATATATATATATATATGTATATATATGAAGATTATTATTTATATGCAAGGACCCGAGGCGCGGTGGTTAGAATACTTGAACAAATCAATCGTAAACAAGTGATATTCTCCTGATGGTTAAAGGTTCAATCCTCAGTGAGGACGACCGAAAAATACAATTGTGAATTACTTCGGGCCTCTATCCAGTCATGGCTGACGAAATAAGACCACGCTACCCTCGTGAACTAAAAATGTTCCGCTCAAAATTCCGTCCAAATTCCCTGAGTTCGACAAAAACATTCCCGAATTCGACAAGAGACACCTTAAGAAGGTCCGAGGTTACATCGGCCGAAACGTTGTGAAAAACCACACTGAAGATAAGAACAGTAGTCCGACGGATCCAAAAAATGCATAACACATGTATCAACTCCGTTTGGACAATTATTTTTAAATGTATTTGTTTTCCGTAAACTACAGTACGACCCCGTGATACGGTGATCCTAGGATACGGTTTTTTCAGATTACGATGTGGAATACGATGTTTTTCCGGGTCACAGTTACGGTATTTTCCCCGACTTACGAAATTATTTATAATGTTATTTCATTATATATATGTGTGCATTATATACTGTAGTGTATTTTGTTACTATTTTTTAATGCTGTATCACGAGGTCTTACTGTACTTTTAAATAGTGTATTCAATTGTTTCAATATCTTTTAAATAAACTAATATTATTTTCTCCGACTTTTTTTATTCGTGATTAATCGTTGAAAATAGCTGGAGTCTGGGTGACAGCAATCTGATCAATGGTTCGGGTATTTGGCGTTTCATTTTGATATTGAAGTAAATCACTTAACGCTATCTCATGCATTGTTTACTAGTGATTGAAATTTTGTGTTTGGAAAGTAGTTTTTATTGGCCTATTATCGTTACTGTCATTATATATGCAATAATTATATGCGAAGTTATTTTATGTTCGTACGTACGTTACCAACATTCACATACGTTAAAAAAAAAAGATCGTCCGATCAACAATGTAGCGAACGGGGATTAATCTGACGTCACTAAGATTAAATAATTGCGACTTTACACTTTAAACTTTTTTTTTTAATAAATGACGAGTCTGAAACGCAAACGTTTGTGCAGGTATAAACATATTTCCGTACTCTTAACTCTGTGTTGTGAATTTGTATCTGTAACTGGAGTCAGTGTCGGTAGAAGATACATACACACGTATGGGACAGAGATATGCAGAATTGATTCAAGCAAGGAGACTGGACGCGATGTTACCAAAAAGGGAACAGACCACAAAAATCTTACATTAACACATAAAAGTAGAATATTGAGAAAATACATAGGAGGTCGAGCGTAGTATGACACGTGGAGTAGAGTATTATAAGTAAAATTGAAATTAAATTGAATATTTACGCAACTTTGAAAATAAAGATAATATTAAGTGCCATCCTCGAGTGCAATTATATAAACAGATAATTCTAATCAATCGCAAAACAACAGAAAAATAATAAATATTACGATGCATAAAAGTCTTTTAAAGGCATATAGACCATCTCCTAACCAAAAATAATCACGCGGTTGCATATCTGCAACAACCTTTAATGCCACCATTGTTATGAATAGCATGAAAAGTAAAACTTTCAGAACAGTGGATGTACACTGAAAAAACCGAACTCCTTTAAACGCGTATTGCCATTCAGATTACAGAGGAAATCACCGGTTGATATTAGTGATAGAACTAGAGTAACCGTCTTTTAAATTTACTCAAATTGATTTGCCATGGTTAATGGAAGAGACTAGTAGTGCTGGGATGCTGGTTAGACCTATGAAACAGATTCAAATAAACATCACTGTTGTCAATAAGTGATTACTGGTAATATTTCTAAAATTCCTAGTAAGTACACAAATGCAAACATTATTCTATCTCAGATTTATCCAATACATTATTATGTAATATGTGAAAGATAATTTGAAAAATAGTGTGTAAATAAGTGTGTGTGAGTGTTTATATTATCGTTTACAATTCCTTTCTTTCTGCATTGCCACCATACTTCATAAATACTCAGATATATGTGCCAGCTATGCTTCAAGCGAGCTAACTTTCTCTTTGATCCAATAAAAAATTTGTGACAATTAAATTCCAGATATATTTAGATGATAAATAATCTCCATTATCTGAATTTTTAGGAAAAATTTAAAGCATTAAATTATAATCAGTTCTAATTAATAGTATTCTAGAGGTTAAATGTTCAACTCTGCAGGACGGGCGATAGGAAAAATACAATGTACATCTACATAAGACATATAGCCGGTTTCGGTTGACAGGACACAAGATTATTCCCGTGGATTATATAAAATAATTCCGTCCAAAGATTTAAAAATTTAACAAAAGATTTCTTAGTTCAATAACAAAGTGCGCCTGAGGAACTTTGGGAATATTATTCAAGATGAAAATAATATTCTACATAATCTACTTTGCCGAACGCTTTCTAAGTTGTCAGTACACTGCGGTACTTTTAGCGATGGGAAATATAGTAATATGCGTCTTCTTGAGATGACCAGCTACGAGCGCACATGTGATGAGGAAATGAGGAAGAATGATTTGTTTGTGGATACAACTATCCGATATGAATGACAATTTGAAGAAAAGTTCAAATTATGTATAAACAATTTATTTAACTATCAATTTCCTGGCCTCCGGCATCTGCAAATTAATAAATTTGATGGATCGCCCTGAGAAGTAGTTGAAATGTTTACAAACACTCTCGGCATCTTGCTATCATGTCAACATTGACCGTAGACACATATACACAAACAAAATACAGTCAAGCACTCGCATATTATAACTATGTTTGTTTGCGTATATATATATATATATATATATATATATATATATATATATATATATATATATATATATATATATATTAGCAGGACGCTCGGAATTGCCCGGTCAATAATAGGCTTAAATATGACATTTTGATTAATGCAGACTTCGTATTTATTATTATATCATATTTGAGTCAATATATAGTAAAAAAAAAAGTCGCAAGCCACCACCGATACTCGAAACCAAAACGTTTAGCTTACGATTTACTTTTTTCTTTGGCCTTAATGACTGTACTATAAAATCATGTTTACTGCAAACTAAAAATTAAAGCATGAACCAATAGCTATTACGTCAAGCATGCATATTCGTGATGCAATCATCAGATCTTCACCTGGTAAATTTCATTTTATTTTATTTTCACACTATTGGACCGATTTTCACAGGCTAAAACCCAAATATAAAGTTTTGCATGGGTTCGAATACACTACGTATAAGGCTTTGTCTGCAGCCCCAAAGCGATGAGTGTCTGATAGGCAAAAATGTAAAACAAATATATACACACATTCATATATATATATATATATATATATATATATATATATATATATATATATATAGGGGGACACCAAAAAAAAACGGGTCCCAACTCTAATTAGGCCCCATTTCTTAATGTTTTGTCCGAATGAAATGAAACTTTGGTCATAACTATTTTATTATATTCAAAACATCACATTTAAACACTAGGGTCTTTGGCCTTTCTCCGTTCTACAGCATATGTTCTAGATGGCCTCCATTTAGCTTTTTTTTGTTTTTTGGGTCACCCTCTGTGTATGTGGATATATATATATATATATATATATATATATATATATATATAATGAGATAGAGAAAGAGGTTTGTGTTTACTATCAGCTATAATATTACGAACGTATAAATAAATGACTATCCATGAAAAAAACGAAACAACTAATAAGGAATTAATTAAAATGAATATCTTAAAGAATATGCAAAATATTACAATCTTTTGTGGAACAAAACCTTACCTTCATGATTGCAACATATATATATATATATATATATATATATATATATATATATATATATTGTGTACAGAAAGTTGTTAGATAAGTCATTGGTACCGTGTGTTTCAAGCCTGATAATTAGAACCGCTTTAGATATTCATATTAAGCTCTCTTCAGCCAATACTCATCCGTAGGTACCAATGGCTAATCTCTAACAACAAACTATAAATACGCAAAAATATAAATACGCTCTTATTTTTCGGATTTTCCTTTTAATTGAGCACTCTGCTGGATTTCTCCCCCCCCCCAAAAAAATATATTAGTTTCCTGATGTACATACAATTAAACTTTATAAAATGGGATTTTAATTATAGTATATATTTCAAGATTTATAAAGCGTGCTACATATATGCATACATACTCAAACTACAATCTTGTTTAGGCTTCTTAAAAATGTTTTTTTGCGTTTTATTCAGATTCATTGGAGATAAAAAGGCGGAAAACCAAAACTATCGGTAAAATTATTTTTTATCGGCCTGATGTTCAGTTGATTAGAAGTCCTAAACAAGATGGATTTCCAACGAGATATCAGTCGAAACTCACATGCGCATATGCAGCCAACATGTTTGTATCAATCAATGCATATGATATAACAGTATAAATTTGACAAGAATCGTAGATGATTATCCTGCGTTTGAAATATATCCGTTATTTACCCCTTATTTATATTCATATCGAAACCCGTTCTGCCTTGCTCTTATCTCTGAACTGTTATTTTTTCTAGCGAAAGTGCGTGATGCATACAAAGATAAAACCCACAAATGCAAGTCAATATATATAATTTAGTATGAAAATCATTTTTATCTGAGACATTTGTGTCTACATATGTCAATATACGGTATAAATTTACCATATATATATATATATATATATATATATATATATATATATATATATATAAGTAGTTGAGGTATACAGCTTTCCTACAGCCTTCACCAGGGGACAAATCGGAACTAAACTTGGCAATATGATATTCCTCTACCTACGGATAGTGTACACCATTTTTTCAATCTTAAAATCTAAGATCAAGATTATAGCCTATGTATGTATACTCTCTTAAAGCTTAGACCGCTAGACGGATCATGATCAAACCTGATATGCCGATGGTTTCCAATATAGGAATGGTGCGACATTATTTTTCAAATCAAAGTCCCGCGCAAAGTGTGGGTATCTTTGCTAGTATATATATATATATATATATATATATATATATATATATATATATATATATATATATATAAGAAGAGAAAGTTAAGATAGAGCGTAAATTTACATAGAAAATTTATTAGATTAACATGTTTAATGAGTGTTACAGGAAGAGAATTAGGTGGGAAACCTCTTTATACCATTTCGAAGTTAAATGATTCTCATAAGAATAGGGGAACATCAGCATTATAAAAATGTAAAATAAAAGGACAACACCATCTTTGAAAATTTAAGATGAGAATTGGAAAAATGTATTTCATAAAGGGAATATATTATGCGGATAAGAAATAGAAGAGACAGCAAAGAATATTACATGTTAAAGGAATAATAAATGTTAAAGGAATAATAAATGTTAAAGGAATAATTAATGTTAAAGAGATAATAAATCCTAAAGAGATAATAAATGTTAAATGAATAAATGCTAAATGAATAATGAATGTTAAATGAATGAATGTTAAATGAATGAATGTTAAATGAATAATGAATGTTAAATGAATAAATGTTAAATGAATAATGAATGTTAAATTAATAAATGTTAAATGAATATACAAAATAAGACGAAAATAAAACAAAGAATTTTTTTGAATTCACAAAAAAATACAAAATTTCATAAACTCTTTACATTTCGTTAAAATTTTCAGAAAAGTAGAAAATTCCACTAAAAATTTAAATTGAAAACTCACAATATTGGTCTTGTAAATAATTTAAATGATAAAATATAAATAAAGTGAAAGAAATTAAAGATACAGAAAAAAGTAAAATTAGGAAAGGTAACTAAGTTAAAACGTAAATCAAGTCCAGTTCTTGGAAAGTAATCCATCGGTAATTAGGTGTACACGGGGATAAAATCAGACGGAAGTTTATATTTAGTGTACTCGCATGCATAATAATATATATACACACATATATATATATATATATATATATATATATATATATATATATATATATATATATATATATATATATATATGAGAGAGAGAGAGATGTAGATATAAAGAGCAGGTAGTTAATAAAACATGTTTAAAAACACTTTTAAAAAGAGTTAAAACATATTTCCTTTGAAAAGGAAACACACACACACACACATATATATATATATATATATTAATGCATTGACAAAGATATGTGCATATATACATACATATTTCAATATGTATATACACGTGTGTGAAATATTCTTTCTGAAGTAAATTCCATTGTATCATCCTTGATACGATTCTATACGCAAACTCTAACATTATTAATATAATTGTTTTACAATTCTATATGTAATAGGGTATTTCCATTACATTTTTCTTCAAATCGGAAGCCCACATATCTTTACTGATGTGCTCATTTCAGGTTCGATTCAACCCTCTTCATCTTTGCTGCTCCGTGAGATGTGTATTTAGTCAGCTGCCACGTGGAAAGGGAATAAACTGGCGGATAGGAGTCCGGATGAGCATGACTTACCGACAATCAGAACGAACAAAACCTCAACATACGTCAGACATATTTGGTAGAATCACAGATAATTGGCAAGTCTACGTGAGAAGACATCTTTTCGGCTGTAGGATTGCACGTCCTAATCTTTAAATAAAAAAAGTATTTCCTTTTGATAGCATTTGTTCATATTATGAATTCTCTTAATTGCAACAATAAAACAATCTCCGCTGGTGTTATTATTTTTCAA
Source organism: Euprymna scolopes (assembly GCF_053919585.1). NCBI lineage: Eukaryota > Metazoa > Mollusca > Cephalopoda > Sepiida > Sepiolidae > Euprymna > Euprymna scolopes. The sequence goes on from NC_136498.1 coordinate 46,661,260, forward strand.
GTTAATTAAAAAATTTTCGCTTACTCTTAGCGTATTTCTTTCATAAAAAAATGCAATTGACTATAAAGTTTACCTCTAAAATAACGATATTCAAATGTAGGTTTCGTACAGAAAATCCCTAGCTGTTTTCAATATCGGGATTATGAATAAACGTTCTACATTTTGAACGGTGCGTGTATCATATATTTAACGAGACGTTAAATTTATTTAAAGGGACGCCATCTTTATATCAAAATCAAATATAAAGTTTAACGCTAATAAAAAAAAGCTGTCTTCGGTGTATCATAAGTGCAATGCCGCCGCGGATATAACATTGTATTATGCAACCTTTTTAATTAATATTATTTTTATTGAATTATAAAATACGTGTTATAAGTGTTACAGTGATCTTGCAAAAAGAAAACTTACAGCAAGGACTTTTGTTCTTTCTCTATCTTCCCTAGATTCTTATTTAGTAAGGCCTGTGTAGATAGAACGGCATCCCTTTAACCTGACAAGAAATAGGTACATGTCAAGTTAATATATAACAGTAAATCTTACACTGCGTATATTGGCGGAGCATAATGAGGCTTCGATCTCGGTTGTTTTTGATTTTCGTTTTATTTTCCCTCGTTTCTTTGTTGATTATGTTTCTGTTATTGCACGTATATATATCCAGATTCCAGTCTGAGTTTTGATAGCCAACGGAGAACAGTAGTGAAGAGAGGAATGTTATTACGATCAACTATTAATACGGTCTAGCGTTCGTTTCTCATAAAACCCATCTCTACTCGTGCCACTTCGTTAGAGGAGTTTGCTTGACAACCCACCTTCTCGACCTTGGTTCACATAATGCTGTGGTGGGCAGCATTCAAATTTCGACTCATCTCTACTCTGTCGTAGGTCAACAAATATTTAGCCACCATCATATGATAAGCAATTTTCGCAATTTTTTGTATATACGTGAAATTTACATATAAATATAGTCATAAATTGTTCACCATACACATAATGAATTCTTGAATTTTATACTTATTTTAGGTGAAAAAATCGAATCATAACCTAACATTAAGTCCTTTTATATATAAGCTTTTGTTATATATACATAGTCATCTACATCTGTTTAAAAATAGTGTTTTTTAATAATATTATGAACCCTGCTTTTGGAAACATCATATCTTACAGAATACAATGTAATTACTATGGCTGTGACAACAGAATATTAGTTTCATTCTTTTGATACTCAACTATATATCTGACACAGTAAGACACAATCAACCGAGAACTACTTCAGTCCATATAAAAAACATATATTAACGGATATATACACAAGAGTCAAAACAATAAAAAGAATATGCTGTTGTCACATCTGTAATAATTACTAACAAGTAAATCCGATGTTAAATCGGATCTATTGAAGAATAGCGTGAAGCCTCCGGTTTAAGATCATATTACATTATATTACAATATTATGTTGTACATATTAAATATTAAGGTCGGTCCAAACCATGGATGAAGGCGTTAATGAGTGAAAAGGATGAAGGTAAATTAACAGAAATTGGAAAGCATATGAACATCTCAAACGATAAAATTCTTGTTAAAAAGACCTTATTAATAACTATATTCTCAAGTTTAAATTTGGAAATTTTGAAGCTTTAAATTAATGCTAAGTGTAACGTGTAAGTTTGTAGATATTAAGTGCAAAATAATATCGCACGTTAATGTACGTACTTTAGTCTAAAAAAATAAAATATTTTTCAAGTATCTTGGTAGTATTAATTTAAAATTTTCTATACTTTAGAATGAGTTCGCGAAATAAATTAAAGAAAACATATATATCGAATTATATATATATATATATATATATATATATATATATATATATATATATATAGCGTCATTGTATTTGCTTATCTAAACTTTTACTTTTTACTAATGGTCTTAATTTATTTGAATATTATACTATATTTCACTGCTCATTTAAGAGGAGTGTCTTCTAATGCCTGTTCTGTTATTAGACTAACATCAAATGCATAACATCTTTTTGGGGGATGACGCAGTATTTTTTGTCATCAAATATATATATAAGAACATACGCGAAAATAAAGATATTCTGCTTTTGCCTTCATGGCTTGTGTCATGTATTTTTGTGTAAACTATGTGTGCAAGACAAATTTACATTATTTATTAATCCATCAAATGTTCAAACAAACAACAAAATATAGAAAAATGAATATATTATATTTTTCGTTTGAACATTTGTTTGAGGAATGATGTCAATTTAACATTTCATCAGTTTAATCTATACTAATGCACTATGTATAATATCACGCATCCTATGTTCAGGAGGGGAGTTAATATACAGTATTTCAACTGTCCAATTATATCTTTATTAGTTCTATACTCACTTGTAAATACTCTACACGGTGCCTTCAAAGTCTGACTGCATAATCTACACGGTGCCCACAAAGTCTGACTACATAATGTAGCCAGACTTTGTGGACACCCTGTATAAATGTATATTGTGTTATTTATTCGGTAATTTATTTTGTTTTGGACGAATAAATATAAAATCCAAACTCTCTAACAAAATAAATTTTACTGAATTTTACCCAAGGAATTATTAGTAATTTTTTAATTCGATAGTTCCAAAATATAACACATTTATTAACAATGTGCTCTAACATGGTGGACGTTTTCAGCTTATAATAGTGTACATCTAAATCTCTCAGGAAAACAAGCGACTGTTCTAATAGAAAACCAACACATGCTTATATATATATATATATATATATATATATGAACAAATGATTAATAAAACATGTTAAAAGCATCTTGAAAAAGAGTTAAAAACATTTAATTTTAAAAAGGCAGCACAAGATAAGTGGATAGTCCTTAATTCGCGGAGTTTCGAAGAAATACTCTCCTTCTCATCAGAGGGCAGAAATTAGCAAAATGCGGGATTTGATTTTGCATGTAAAACTATTTAATGAAATCACAAGTAAGTCACAGATCTTACTTGGTTAAAAAAAAGGGTGAGGTAAGGGGAACAGGAGGTAAAAGAAAAAAATGATAAAAAGATTTCACATGAATGGATAGTCCGGTGAAGGGTAAAATTCCAAGACCTTGGTAAACTTATTATAATTTATATTTATATAATGTGTGTGTATATAAATTGATCCCATAGTTTCTATTACTCCTGTATTCGCTCCCGCCTAAAGTCTTAGAATCACTCTGATTCACTATGTAATGTTTAAATTAAATATGTCGGCAGTATAACGTGGACGTATACGCGTTTGTATGCACGTCAATTTTAACTGCGTGTAGCTTATGAAGGAAAACATTAGGAATATATTACTACATTAAGAACCTACTTAATGCACTAATATATTTTAGTTTCGTATGTTATTACATTTTCACAGATATTTAATGAAAAGAAATGGTCTGATTTGGGATTTCCAAAGAGAGCAATTCCGGTTTTACTTTTTAAAAACGAATTTTTCCAAAATATAATTGTGTTGTCTTCTCCGCTAAAATATTAACATTTCAAATAAGTGACCTTTGATTTTATGAAATAGTTAGATGGTAATCATTTCTATAATAAAATAGACACATAATATTTTAGAGGTAGAAAATCCTTATGTGAATACGTAGTATTGAAACTTTGAAAACATCGCTTCATACTTGAATTATAGTACAGAAAATAGTTTTTTTTTTCTCTACAATCATATATTTATTAAGGATTCAACAAGCGTTTTACTATTTAAAAATGTCTTTATCCACTTGTATAATTTTTTTTTTTTTTTTTTTTTTTTGTAAATTCTTTCTGGTTGAGAATTTGAAACAACCGTGATTACCACATATACGGATTACTACCAAAGAGGTAAATTATATCTCCGGCGGTAAAGTTGACTTATACAAGAACATATATCAGAATTTGATAAAGATATTTTTTTTCTATTTTCAAAGTTAAAAGCTTGTTCATTTTTTTTTTTTTAGATAATAATTTACTTTTTTTAAAAAAAATTAAAAACATTGGTTTTCTAATTAATATACTGCATTGCTACAATTTTAACTAAACTTTTGTTTTCTATATTTAAGTGATAATTAAAGCATTGTTTACGGAAGACAAAGTGCAATGTCTTTTATACTATTGACCTTGAATGAAATTATTATTTCCAAGGAAAAGTTATAAATAGTAAATCCTACATATTAATGTGTTAAACACCGAAGAATTTTACCGCTTGTAATGTATCATTCGGAGTATCTGAACTATTGCAACTTATTCTGAACGTGCTTCTAGTCAATCTTGGAAATCTGTATGGACTTTCGAACTGAATTCTATAATTCATGCAAGGTTAGCTGCTTTTTGTTTTCTGTTACCCTAGAGGTCAAAATTGGTGTGTGAATACGATTCCAAATAAAAAAAGGAAACTAAACTATTCGAGTGATAAAAATTATCAACTCTCATGCCAGATATCTAAACCTAAAACATTATATATAAGTGGATCGGTAATACTTCGTGTGTTTTAGCTGTGGGCGGGCTATGCCGATTTTCCTACGAAGTAGCTTTACAGTTTATATCAAATCCATAAGTGGTACCAAGCTACACTTATATCCCGTCACCAGAAGATGATAAACAGGGCCAAGGATTCCAAAATGGATGCTCATCTGATAATGGCCAGACCTCGCCTCGCATAACTTCGGTGATCTAACGAGAACCCTTTTGTCAAGTTGATTTCGCCATTTAAAAATGAACATGGTATCATTTAGTCACTCTAAATAATCGATATACTCTAATATAAAACAAACAAAAACGAAAGTAAATTGCATATATAAAATATACAAGAGTTTAGCATGGAGGTGAAAAACGATGCTTGTTAAGTAAATATGATTTTGCATAAAAGAAAACACCCCAAGAGATTGTGATTTTGTTGATTTAATATACTAAATTTTCAAATGGAAATAAACAATGAACGATAAAAAATACGATTAAATATTGCTTTTACATTTTGTTTCTTTATTCGATATTGCCGTGTGTTTATTTTTGTGGTAAAATTTGTTGCTTTGTTTTTTCCGTATTAATTATCGATAAATTGCGCCATACCTCGCACGTTTCTCGAAAAGGATAATGACGTTATATCTAGTTTAAAAGCCCACTTAACATGCTCTATTAGTGACGCGATAACTCTTGGGAGAGCAAGGATAAAACAGTAATGTGGAAGGACACAACATAGGACATTGTTGGAATGCAAAACAACATACATCATCTAATGATGGGATGACGGCAAGAAAAGCAGCCAAGATAACATGACAAACTTAACTAATAAGACAACTATTACTTGGATCATAAGATTGCAAGTCATTAGATTTGTGTGTGAAATAGTGATATGCAGGGTGGAATGATAAGTGTCGCCTTAAATAAAACACCACGGCTTTATTTTTAAACTTTTCTGAAATGGGTCCGAAACTGGGAGCATTTCTTTTCCTCAAGCCCGCCGGGAGCTCGGCGGATACTTGGCAGATAACGGCAATCAGGCTGACTTTGGTGTTGTAAGAGGTCATGGTGGTGATGTTCTCGATATATGACCAAACAAAGTAGTCTGATGGGGTCATATCAAGGGAGGAGGAAGGCCAGTGAGATTACAAAGTCGTAGCACTCCTTTTGAAGCCAAGTCTGCGTCTCTTTGGACTTGTGAGCCGGCGCTGAGTCTTACTGCTACAGCCAGGGTATGTCAGCGGTCACCTGATTGCAATAATGGATCATCAAACGCTTCAGCACATCCAAGTACAGTTGGTGTTTACTTTCAAGCCGACTTCGAAGGAGTGAGGTGGCATGGTGTGGTCCGCAATTGAAAGCACACCAAAGACTATAACCGTGGCATAAAATTTTGTTTTCATCAGTCTGGGCACGTCGTTGTTATTCCTGTAAATTCCTCGATACATTTCAAGGGTGCTGTCAATGCTCTTGTTGTCATAACTTGGATCGTAAGGAGCATGAGTTGTACAGCAGCGCATCTCAGACTCGTTGAATATTGTCACTTTCAGACATTACAGAAGACTCCTATAGCTCTTGGGATTTGTATACAACTGACAAACTAGTAGATGGTCTGCAACAAGAAAAGAAATCCGGTTTTCATCGAACGGAAATGAAATCCTGTCGCCTTTTCTAGGGCGAACATTTTGTTTAATCCCGTGAATTATATATGCGTTTGGCTATTAAAGAAGAGTCATTAATTTAAACATTGTTAAAAGTAAAAAAAACTCAAAAACAAAACCCATTCTGTTTTATACGTTGATTTTTCTTATGATATTTGTGGCGTAAATCAAAACAAATAATGTAAGTTCAATGTGTCACGATAATGTTCGATCCTTTGTAAAATCGTTATCAGATATAAATTTAATCTCTCCCCCCGTCTCTCTCATATATATATATATATATGTGTGTGTGTGTGTGTGTGTGCGTGTGTGTGTGTGTGTATGAGCAGGCCTCTTGGCGTTATCCGGTCTTAGTATACTCTTAAATATGATGTTTTAATTTATGCAGATTTTTTATTTTATATTATAATATGATCTATAGACATGGTAATGATTTCAAATGTTTAAAAAAATGACATCAATGCTATCAGCTGGAATCGAAACCAAAATATTCAACGTTCTAAATGTAGACGTCATTGAATGATTCAGCCTTCGCCGATACTGTCTGATACACCTCCAGAGTAAGAAAAGAAAGAAAAAATATTAAGCGACCTCAAGATAAAAATGAATATGTACAAATACTTAAAACATTGTCCATTTTCATCTGCAGCAGTCAACTTTGTGTCCTCAATTTAACTCCTTATCTATTTTACAAACTTAATATCCAATAAAAAATGTGCGACAGATTCCATACTTTATTTCCACTCTGTAAATACAATATTCAGAGAAGAGTTTGATATATTTTCGTATAACCACACACACACACACACACACACACATATATATATATATATATATATATATATATATGCTAGTTTTCATCTTAAATTTTATGCAATTATGCAGAAATTATTCATAAATACAATATAGCGCAACAGTGCAATGAAACTAACCACCTAATAATAAAATAATAAAATGAATTATTAATAAATACTCTTTTTTAAAGGAATGTGCAAATTAGTTTAATAGTATGTAGTCACTCTTATATCTATGACTGGGTATATCAAACTTTGTTTTAATATTTTTATATAGAAAATAAATCACTTTAATATCAATATCAGAACGAGGAGAAAAAAAACTTAGCTTTACACACACACACAAACACACACACACACACACACACACACACATATATATATATATATATATATATATATATATATATATATATATATATATATATATATGCACGAAGACACGTTACTCGAGACAGAATAATGATTTAGGAATGTTTCACCTTCCAATATTTATATTGTCATTGAAATCTGTAAAATCGCCCATTTTTCAATCAAATCAAATTATTACCTTCTAGTTAGGAACTCCTCGTAGTGCACCGAGAACATTCACATGTTACCCCACATTGACTTAGTCCACAATATATTGTGGACTATCTTCCAGTGTAGAGAACCTGCTGTTGAATTTATAAAACTATACTTATATATTATAGCTTGAAAGTTTAACATGCTAAGGTCAAGTATGTTTCATTTTTTTTAATCAGAAAACTTCAGTTCCAACGCGCCCTGTTATATCAAAGAACATGCTGCTGATTTTATATACTAGGTAGTCTGTGTGATAAGAAAACTCCTCAAATACACTTGGGATATTAGACTGTATAACCTGCTTACTTTTGTCAAAATCGTCTGTTACTTTTATCATATATTTTCGATTATTGCTACTTATCTGATTACTGCCAGGTATATAAAGTATCTTCGTATGAATTTCCATAAAAACTGACCCGGTAGTTTCCGAGTCAATATGGAACGAATTCACACACACACACAAAGTCCCTTTGCTTGATATATATTAAAGGGTTATAGATCGCCAATGCAAAAAAACAAAACAAAAAAAAACAGGTAAGCCATAAGGGATAAGTTAATAGGACATGTCTGTTATAAAGTGAAATACGAATTATTTATGTTTATTTAAAGCATTATTCCATATTCTTTAAAAAAAACAAATTAGATGCGTTCTAAGATTAAGTTATATTTCTAAATAATTGATCCATTGCCTTAATGATCGTAATTTATAATTAAGCCAATAAATAACCGATTTATCTATATGCTAATGTATATCTTTTACATTTCATAGCGCTGATAATACTTACCCACACTTATATTTCTTAATATGAGTGTAAGGAAAGAGAGATGGCTCGATTTTCTATGGAGGCATCTTATCTAGATATGTTTTATTGCGCATACAGGTGCAATAATGTAAATTAGATAGTTTAAACATAAATTTATTTACTTTTGTTTGAATACAATATTTCTCTATCCTGAAACGAGTCTATTTTCTCCGTGTCTAAAATCAATTAAAACATTAAAGTGGCATAAAATATACATATAAATAACCAAAAATGTGACTTGTTTATTTGCTTATATATTTCGACAAATTAGAAAAATTAAAACATTTTTTGTCAAACCCAACCCATGCCAGAACTATAATCGTTTGATTTATTAACTAGTATGGCTCCCAGCGTTGCCCGGTTTATAATTATGGCATAATGTTATATTTTAATTCATAGAGAAACTGAGACATATGCGTGCGAATATGTTTGTTCTAAACAGTTTACTTCTTGTAAGTAAAAGAAAGGCATCATCGAGCTGAGATCGAAACCAAAGACCTTAAGACAGTGAGGCAGGTACTATAAGCATTATGCCAGCTTTACACGATCTTTTAAATTGTTTTTGAACCTACTTATACTTAACATAAGTAATTTCTAATGTGAACGATTAAAGAATGCGCACTCGTGAAACGGTTGGCAAACAGATAAAAATCCGGTGACCCCGTACGTACTAACTTTTCAGTTTTGACCCCTTAGCAGCCCTATTGTTCGGATAAAAACCAATTAAAAAGTTCTGATTACCTATATACCAAATTTCACATCTGTAGATAAAAGGTTCGTTGAGCAGATGTTAAGAATTGTCTTCACACACACATTCTCACGTTTATATATAATGTTAGGGAAACGGATTTTTATTAATATTTAGTTGGTCATACAGAATTAATCTATGCCTAAGGCGTCACCAATGCTCTAATTCTTCCCGTGCTGATTAGCCAGATTCAAACCTTGGTTGAATACTTTTTTTTAATTAGAAACCGCTTCAGACTAGGCATAAAGCTACTTTACGTAAGAAACAAAAAAAATACTTATACAAGGTAAATTACAAACGATAACTGTTAAATGGGATTGATTATGACTTAAAAAAGCTATTTCTCTCTTTGTAGGAAACGTCGTTTATGAAATATGACGATTTAAGAACAAAATTAGAGAAGTGAGAGTTACGAAGCTGCCAAAAGTAAACCTAAGATCCACTTTCTCCCCTCCTTTAATTATAACGTGGCGTCGAGTTAAGAAACTCTTCAGACTTTAACCGGAAATAAACGTCCGATAATGTTTTCTCCATCCTTTTTCTTACATCTTTAGAATTTACCATTTTTATTTTTATTCCACATAAAAAAACAGATGCGTCCCTCTAATCGATCTATTTTGAAAATATAATATTCTTTTTCATTTAAAAGTAAATTTAACACTGTTATAATACAGAGTGTACATTTTCGATTAACCTATCATCTTTATTTCGGCAGCTTGATAACTGTTAGATCACTGAAGTTAAGCAACGTTGAGCATGGTAAGCATTCTTAAATGGTTGACCATTTAAGAATCCTTACCATGCTATGTGCTCTTCGCTTGTCTTTGTATTGTTTCCAGTCGTCTTGGACCTTTACTTGCTACTAAACTAAAGGGTTGCCGATTTATAGCTATAATTAGAGACTGCGCAAAGCTTGCCTCAAAATTATACGCGCAGCTTTCCTGACAGGGCATCCATTGATTGTCGAAACTAAACGGAGAGGATGATCATCCTCAGTCCTGAATAAACGGCCATAGTTTTACTTTATTTTCTGTGCAAGTTATTTTTCTCCTCTGCAGTTGTTCATTTCAATATTTTGGTAGATGTGAGTTGGAGACGGCAGATCGTTTGAAGACAAATTCTATTCTTTTGGAAACATTGGTTGATTTCTTGATTTAAAACTGAAAACAAATTAAAAACCACTTCAATTCTTGTGGTGGCTTTTAACTTCTCTTGTTCAGTACTCGAAGCGATGCGATTCCCTTTAAATTACAATCAAATAATATTGATAGTAATTTATCTTCGATGTACATCTATTTTTTTCTTTTTTTTTTCATCATCTTTTTATAGTTTCGCTTTGTATCGCATTGTTTAACTTTACTTTCTATTTTCTCTATCTTCTTTTTCTCCCCTATTCAATCTTTCTGTCGCTCTCGCCCTGTTTCTCTCGATCGTTTTAAGAGTTCTTTGAATTAAAGCGTAGAAACAATTTGAACTCACTGAAATGAAAATCTTTTAAGCACTTTCGATTTGATTGTAGACATTGCATTGCGATTCGACTCGGTTTAAAATACACTTATCTTGAGAACCATTGAATATAATTCATGCGCCATGTATTTTAAAGACTTTCTCTTCAGAGCGAATATCAATCTTTAAAAGCAAGACTACGTGGGGAATAAACGAGTAAGTCTTGCACGCATTTGTGTATGACAACAAAACAATGCAAATAACATAAACTGTTCTCCTCACTTCTGACAACTAATCAAGTCTAATAATCGTTAAAAAATCACGATAATGAAAGTATTAGCGTACAACACACACACACATATATATATATATATATATATATATATATATATATATATATATATACTAGCAGTGAGATCCGACGTTGCCTGGGATTGAATGGTGATCAACGATTGTTTTACACTTCCATATTTTATTTTCATCAAAATCCGTTTAATCGATCATTTTTCAATCAAATTGATTTATTGCCTGCTCTAGTTGTGACCCCTTGCAATGCACCATAAGGAAACTTCACATGCCTCCCTGCAGTGACTTAGTCCAAATATTTTGTAATCTACATTGCACTTTAAAGAACCAACTGTAGATTTTACAAATTTATTTTTTTTACATAAATGGTTTAATCAGTTTAAAATGCAAAAGTATAGTATCATGTTTCAATCATGCTCTGTTGAACATACTGTTGATATTTTTCATATGTCTGCCCTTACTGTTTCTGCAGTGATAAAAGGTTTAAGTTTAAAATGAAAAAGTATAGTATCATGCTTCAAATGCCCTTTACACAGAAGCATAAATTTATGATGCAATTCTATGTCAAAAAGCCAACTGTTGATGTTATTTGTCGGATTCTTAGGCTCGTGTGTTAATACTTCTCAAATGCACTTGTAATGTTAATTTGTGTAAGGTGTTAACTGTAGTCAAAATTACCTTTCATCGGAGTTTATTTCGTTATCTAGTATGCATACTTATCAAAGACATTCCGATACAAAACCTCTCTAAGAACACTACCAGGCACATAAGGTTCCATTCGTGTAAAATTTCACAAAAAGCGGCGCAACTGTTTTTGAATTCATAGAAAACGAACTCAGACTCTGTTTTTTTGTTTTTCTTTTAATGAATAGGCAAAATTATTTCGTCTATCCAACGTTGTTTTTGTATGTTTACTGGATACGAAAATTATGACTACACATAGTGCTTATATTATGCTATTAGTGAAACCCGACGTTGCCACGAATTGGATGAGGATCAATGAATTGTCATCACTTCCAGTACGTTTATTGTTATCAAAATCGGCTAAATCGCCCACTTTTTGTGTAAATGTATTGTCTGTTCTAGATGCGGAACAACCGTAGTAACTTAATCCAAAATACACTGTAGTTTACATTGCACTGGAAAAAACGTACTGTTGATCTTATACGTCGGGCCCTCTTGCTTAGGCGTTGATAAAACTTTAATATATTTGTGGTGTAAACGTTGGTCAAAATCTGACTGTTCCTTTTTACTCGATTTCTTTCAGCTATTGATATTCGAGAATTATCAGAAAGGCTTATCTGAGAACACTTTCTGACGCATAAAGCACGTTTGCGTTAATTTTTTTTTAAATATCAGTCCAGCCGTTTCGAAATATATAGGAAAGAAACTATCGCACACTCACAGAATGTGCGTTCTTTTATAATTAAGTAGAGATATGAAGATTAATAGATGGTACTCAATAAATTAACATTACCTTAATAGTTTACTGTAATTTTGTGAATTTTCAAATCAACGGCAATACAATCTACGAACAACTTAATTTAACTGGACAACTTAGCCGGGATGTACGTTTGTATAATTTGGACGATTTACATCATGTTCAAACAAAAAGTAGACACAAATATATTAGATATATTTTAAAATTATTTTCTTGCAAAAGGGTCACCAAGTTAAGGGTTAATGTGTGTACCGTAATCATTAGGACAATAGCTTAGTGATTGTTCGTAGTAGAAATTTGGTAAAATTAGATTTAAGAGAAGGGTCCAATAAGAACTTGTTACTATGGGACTGAAGACGATAAAGGCTGGAAAGCACGCCAGCAAAACAGTTACCTGAACCTGCAGTTCTAGTAAAGAAACATGTTCATGGTATCCACGTTTAGGTTTAGACACCGATAGAAATTCAAAGAAATGTTTGATAGTGATTTTGGTTAGATAAGTGTTTTTTTTTTGTGAACGATTGGTAATGGGGTGGTATGGATTGGAGCTCAGTCTAATACTTGTCATGAAAATAATGATAGACAGAGGCATTCACGCGACGTCTCTTCTGTGGGAAACATGTTGCGGAGAAGAGAAATGGGGGATCACCTTCTATATTACGAAGTCCATTTTGAACCCTGTCCAGATACGATAGAATGTTCCGAGCAGCTCCTAGGGCGTACTTGATAGGTAGAGAATTGCATTGGCAGTGAGATATCTACTGAAGCCGTAGACTTATCCAACATTTTTTCTAGCAATCTTAGTAACGGATCTGATGTATGTGCTATACTTCAGATCAGAAGTGAAAGTTAGACCAAGAAGCTTGTATAAACATGAAGCGTCCTCAAAAATGAAGCCGTTCATTTCAATTGGTGCCAGATATTCGTAAAAGTCATGGTGAAATAGGAGAAGATTGATTAATATGCATTAAAATTAACAAGCTATGTTTTCCCCCATTGCACCACGAACTAAATATCAGCGGAGAGGGAATAAGAAATTTTGCTCATTTTTGATCTTTGAAGTATTGCCATAGATTGTAGTGTCGTTTGCACAAATGTCTACGAATTATCTAAGAATGTTATTCGGAAGATCGTTAATGAAGATCAGCAAGAGAATTTGGCCTGGGTAAAATCTTTGGAGCCAGCATTAACGGTTTGAGCTTTGGATTTCTGCTTATCAACCACTACTCTTATAAACCTATCAGATGGAATGATATAATAAGTGAGGGAATATGTCCAGCTATTCCGTAACTAGTGATATTCTAGAGTTGGCCTTTTGCCATAACCTATCAAAAGCTTTTGTCAAGCACATTTGCCCTGGAATTAAAACCTGCGTTGAGAGATTCATTAATCCTGTGAGATATTACAATAAGGCCACCAGCTGTACATCTGACAGAATGAAACCATATTTCATATCACTGAGTGGGTGATTTTGCTGGTGTGGTTGATCACTTCTCTAGTAAACACAGATCTAGTAACTTACTCATAACGCACAGGAGATTGATTGTTTGTTATTGAGAGGGATATGATTTATTGACTGAATATTTTAACACGGGTCAGACTGAAGTTTTCCAGCGTTGTGGGAACCTTTTTTTAAGACAACTTTTAAACAGCTTTCTAAGTAATGAGACTAGTCCAGCTTGAAGCTTTTGGGGCACTGTTAGAATTTCATCGTGCCAGTTGCTTCACCGTAATCGAGATTTTGAGTAAGCTTTGCAACATCACGCACCGTATGTCGTATAGTAGAATTTACTGCAAACTTCCTAGCAAAGAGTTTGGCTTTGTCTGATTCTGATAAAATTACCTCAGGTTTATTGATAATCGTTGGAACAAAAGACACGGTTTTGTTAATGTCTTTGTCCTCGCCGTCCCCCTGTCCCCTCCGTGTCTTCGCCGTCCTCCTGTCCCCTCCGTGTCTTCGCCGTCCTCTTGTCCCTTCCGTGTTTTCGCCGTCCCCCTTGTCCCGTCCGTGTCTTCACCGTCCCCATTGTCCTGTCCGTGTCTTCGCCGTCCCCATTGTCCCGTCCGTGCCTGCGCCGTCCCCATATCCCGTCCGTGCCTGCGCCGTCCCCATTGTCCCGTCCGTGCCTGCGCCGTCCCCATGTCCTGTCCGTGCCTGCGCCGTCCCCATGTCCTGTCCGTGCCTGCGCCGTCCCCATGTCCCGTCCGTGCCTTCGCCGTCCCCATGTCCCATCCGTGTCTTGGCCGTCCCCCACATCTCTTCCGTGTCTTGGCCTTCCCCCCCATCTCTTCCGTGTCTTGGCTTTCCCCCCATCTCTTCCGTGTCTTGGCCGTCCCCCATCTCTTCCGTGTCTTGGCCTTCCCCCCATCTCTTCCGTGTCTTGGCCGTCCCCCCATCTCTTCCGTGTCTTGGCCGTCCCCCCATCTCTTCCGTGTCTTGGCCGTCCCCCCATCTCTTCCGTGTCTTGGCCGTCCCCCCATCTCTTCCGTGTCTTGGCCGTCCCCCCATCTCTTCCGTGTCTTGGCCGTCCCCCCATCTCTTCCGTGTCTTGGCCGTCCCCCCATCTCTTCCGTGTCTTGGCCGTCCCCCCATCTCTTCCGTGTCTTGGCCGTCCCCCCATCTCTTCCGTGTCTTGGCCGTCCCCCCATCTCTTCCGTGTCTTGGCCGTCCCCCCCATCTCTTCCGTGTCTTGGCCGTCCCCCCATCTCTTCCGTATCTTGGCCGTCCCCCCATCTCTTCCGTATCTTGGCCGTCCCCCCATCTCTTCCGTATCTTGGCCGTCCCCCCATCTCTTCCGTATCTTGGCCGTCCCCCCATCTCTTCCTTATCTTGGCCGTCCCCCCATCTCTTCCGTGTCTTGGCCCTCCCCTTGCCTCTCGCGTGTCTTGGCCCTCCCCTTGCCTCTCGCGTGTCTTGGCCTCTCCTTTGCCTCTCGCGTGTCGAGTTCTCCATCGTCTCACTTTTCCATATTTACTTACCTCCTTTATTTTTCCATGTTTATTTTTACTCCTCATTGCTATGTCTACTTCTTCCCCTCCCCCATAAAATTCTACTTCTCCCCCTCCCCCATAAAATTCTACTTCTCCCCCTCCCCCATATAATATCTTCTTCTCCCCCTCACCCATAAAATGTCTACCTGTCTCCCTCCTATTCCCATGTCTACCTGTCTCCCTCCTATTCCCATGTCTACCTGTCTCCCTCCTATTCCCATGTCTACCTGTCTCCCTCCTATTCCCATGTCTACCTGTCTCCCTCCTATTCCCATGTCTCCCGTTCTATCATTACAGTGTCTACCTTTCTCTCTCTCTCCCGTTCTATCATTACCGTGTCTACCTTTCTCTCTCTCTCCCGTTCTATCATTAACGTGTCTACCTCTCTCTCTCCCGTTCTATCATTACCGTGTCTACCTTTCTCTCTCTCTCCCGTTCTATCATTAACGTGTCTACCTCTCTCTCTCCCGTTCTATCATTACCGTGTCTACCTCTTTCTCTCTCTCTCTCTCTCTCTCGTTCTATCATTACCGTGTCTACCTCTATATATATCTCTCTCTCCCGTTCTATCATTACCGTGTGGACCTCTCTCTCTCTCTCTCTCTCCGTTCTATCATTACCGTGTGGAGCTCTGTCTCTCTCTCTCACTTTCTATCATTACCGTGTTGATACCTCTCTCTCTCCCGTTCTATCATTACCGTGTCTACCTCTCTCTCTCCCGTTCTATCATTACCGTGTCTACCTCTCTCTCTCTCCCGTTCTATCATTACCGTGTGGACCTCTCTCTCTCTCCCCTTCTATGATTACCGTGTCTACCTCTGTCTCTCTCTCTACCTTTCTATCATTACCGTGTCTACCTCTCTCTCTCTCTCTCTCTCCCTCCCGTTCTATCATTATCGTGTCTACCTCTCTCTCTCTCCGTTCTATCATTACCGTGTGGACCTCTCTCTCTCCCCCCCCCTTCTATCATTACCGTGTCTAACTCTGTCTCTCTCTCTACCCTTCTATCATTAACGTGTCTCGCGCTCTCTCTACCCTTCTATCACTACTGTGTCTAGCTCTCTCTCTCTCTCTACCCTTCTATCATTATCACTACACTTCTCGTTTCAATATCCACTTTTTCCTTCTTTTTAAATCCTGAATATCTTTCTTTACATTTTTGAATTCAACTATATTTATCTATCTCTTTATATTTTGTCTGTCCAACCTTTTCATCATTCTCTCTTCGCTAGCACACACGTATACATGAACGAGGGATAACGCAGTGTGTATTTTAAGTCGTGATCTATTTTGAAAATTTAATTGGAATTACAAATATTTGTAATTCCAATTATTTTTTAAAATAGATATTTTCAGACCCCCATAATTCGAATTTCTCAAAATAGATTACGGTTTTATAGACGCGCTGTATTCGCAATTCCAATTAACTTTCAAAATTGACAACGAGTTTGAAAACACTTTTATTGATATGTATACTAGTTGAATAATTTTGGAAATGAGCATTGGTTATTGGTATTTGGATTTATTGGACTAGTGTTCTCATTTTGAGTGTCATTTTCACAACGATTTGGTCGATGTAACTTCCGTCAGTATTCAGATGTATTTTATCGAATTCGGGAATTTTTTCTGTCAAACTCTGGGATTTGGACGATATTTCGAGCGGAAACTTATTTACTTAACGAGGATAGCATGCAATCGTTCCGTCAGCCAGGACTGCATAGAGCTCCTTAGTAAATCGCAATTGTAGTTTTCGGTCGCTCATATAAAACTGGCCACAAGAATCCATGGCGCCTTGGTTAGAATGTTTGGAAAAATCAATTGTGACAGTGGTACTCACCTGAAGGTTGAGCATCGATTCTCAGAGTGAGTGACTGAAAAATACAATTGCGACTTATGACCTCTATCAAGTCCTGGCTGATGGAACGAGCGAATGCTGACCCTGTTTAGTATACAAAGGGTTCCTTTCGAAATTAAATCCAATTTCCCGAATTCAACAGAAACTTTCACGAGTTCAACAAGATACATCTTAAGAAGGTCGGAGGTTTGATGGGCCGAAACGTTGTTAAAATGACATTCAACGTGAGAATAGTAGTCTAATGAATCCAAATAATAATTCTTCCTTCTATTTAAATCTTTGCGTTATACTTATTTTGAAAGATCTCGTGATCAGAATACGAGTTTTGATTAAGACGCCTAATGAATTACAAAAAAAGAATGTACCGATGCTACTAACTATATTTCCTAAAATATTGATTTCAATATTTATGATCAGTTCACTAGTTTATGAGGTTACTTTATATATCCTTTATTTTCGTGTGTATGTCCACCAAAACCCATATGTTTTACATCCCAATGTCTTAATTTTTATCTAATTAATACTTATCAAAGTACGTATCAAATTAAAATATTACACAATGGAAATCGGTTGGTTTTCGTTCGGTTAAATTCGTGTATCATTATCGAATAAACCGCTCTCTCTCGTAATAATCAATTTTAAATGCTAAACCCTCTTATTTCACAGGTAACCCATGTTCAAAATGAGTCTCTAACTATATGTACATGGATATATGCGTGCATATATTTGAATGGATGTATATTAATGTTGTT
The DNA here is from genome assembly GCF_053919585.1 of Euprymna scolopes. Classification (NCBI taxonomy): domain Eukaryota; kingdom Metazoa; phylum Mollusca; class Cephalopoda; order Sepiida; family Sepiolidae; genus Euprymna; species Euprymna scolopes. Next base: position 46,679,098 of record NC_136498.1, read on the forward strand.
GGGCCTCACAAGTAATTATACAAACCAGAACACTTATGCAAACGGCGCGTACTGGCTTTTTTATGTTCAAAAGATAATCAATAAATACTGGCTCAGATTAAAGTAATAACTACACACCCCAGTGAAGCATGCGCTAAATATGTGGGTATATGTATAAATATACTATCAAAGATAGGTGTGTATATATAGCTATATATTCAAGTGTAATGCATGCACATTGTTTATGTGATTACCTTGTTGGAAAAATGACAGAATTCTGCTACAAGAAAGAAGCACCCGATTTGCTTGGCTAACTCGTGCACTCTACTGAATGGACTTGTTCTCTGCGCAAAAAAAAAAAAAATCCAGAAAAATATATTAAAATAAACTGTTGTTATATTTAGTAACCCTGGGTTTCTTTGGAAAAGTATTCAAAATTCTGTTCGAAATCATCCAGCGCATCCAAGCTGTATTTTCTAAATTACCGTCCGCCATGAGCAACCGGTGGAGTCGAATCTCATGGCTTAGTAATCCGGCCTCCGAGCCCGATAGGGTCAGCACCGGAAACAACAATGATGCAGACTCCATCTCAAACCGCTCGCCGGAAGTGGATTCTAATTTATTACGGACGCTAACAGAAGTTATACATGACGCAGTTCAACATGCGATCGAACCATTACGAGAAGAAATCGCAGCATTGAGAGCAATGGTAAGAATTTTTACATTTAATTTTTTTGTGTGTCGTTTGCAAGCATTTCTTTTTGGTTGCATATTTCCTTTATATGAAATTGACCTTCAGTATCTATTTCTAATCTTGACTATTCTTTAGAAAAGTATAACAAATTTATGGTAGTTTGTAAGGTAAATGAATACGCTTCATAAAATACAGTGTTTGAATTTGGTTTTCTTTGCATTTCTTGCTTATTTCTAAGTATGTCGAATTGACTCATCTGAGATTTGCAATATTTTAATTGTAAACTAAAAAAAAAACAGCTTGTATTAACGTGTGAATTGTATTTTGTTTAATTAACCTAACATTCATGGACGTTTTTTTTTATTATTGCCATATATTTAGCTTTCAACTAACACGTAGTTACGTTTTTACAGAAATGCTTGAAATCTGCATAGAATGATATTTGTTGTAATATTTTTATATAATGAAAACGTATGATTAAATACAAATGGAATGGCGAAAAAAACAGACAAATAAATTGAAGGAAGCAGAATCGAATCAGAATTGTTTTTTAATCTCCGCACATAAATTTTTCGTGCAGAATTTTAAAGTTCAAGACTTCTACAAATCAGCAGCCCACTGAAAAATCGTTTCTTTTTCAAGATTTATACAGATAAGCTTCCCATCGGAAACTCTTTCTGAAATTTATCATGGCGTTCAACTAAAAATATTAGTATATTTTTAAAAATAATATTGGAATGAGATTATGCCACGTAAATGTTACATATTTAAATCCATGCCTAATTTGATATTCATTACGCCAATCTTATTCAATGAAAATCGTTCTTGTTTTTTTCTGTTTTTTATTTTTCTTTTTTTTTACAATCATGTTAAAATAAACTTTGTAGTTTCTTGTATTTAATCTAAACGTGCATATTACTACAGTCCTTCTGGAAGAAGGCAACTTGTTAGATAGAAATTCTCGAAAATACCCTACAATTATATAAATTAAAGAACAATGTGACGTTTGGAAAATGCTTATGTATTTAACTATACTTCTAGTAGTTTCTGAGACTAAAAGACAAGAATGAACGCAGTCTCCGTGTATTTTAGATACGACTCGTTAAGAATCATGGTCGGCAAACCCATTCTGACAATAATCAGGATAATGAAAATGGAAGAGTTGTAAAGATTCTGAAATTACCTCAATTTTTTGTCCAAGGACAAATAACGCTACTTTGGACAGGTCGTCAAAAAATGTTCTGTAAGTAATATATGTACGATCATTTAAGGGAAAACTCCAGATAAAATATATTGTTACAGGTTTTTAAAATGCTGAAAGAATCACGGTAGCAATGTAAAATTTGCATCGTTAACGGTGCAAATATTTGTCAAATAGAGTATAATGTGAAGATCATCTTATCGCACCGTCCAAGTTCCATCCCCGCTTAAAAATGATACGTATAAGCGTTAGATAAGCAGACGCTTCTCTCAAGTCAAAATATTTGAATATTCTTATGCAATAAAGAAATGCAAGTTGCAGTAGAACCATAAGATACGGTATCCCTAGCATACGTTTTTTTCAGGTTACGATGTGGAATACGATGTTTTTCCGGTCTCTGGTTTACCTTACGATGTTTTTTTTTTTTAGAATAGTAGTTGATTATATACATGTGTACGAAATAAGTGTACTGCGTGTTTTTACTAATTTTTATTATGTACTTTATAAAATATTGCTTAGGCCCCGTCATACGAAGATTTCACCTTAAGATCAAAACCCTGATGCCGTATTCCTGGGGTTCTACTGTATTTTTTTATAAACTGATTGAAGTTATTTTCTTGGAACATTTTCACATGATTATCGACCGATAAAATAGATATGAAACATCTATCGTTTATAGTGAAAGATACTAATCTAATCTTAATACAAACCACAATTATTTGAAAATTTGTTTTACGCATTTGGATTCCATATTTTTGCTATTTACTAATTTCATCACCTCTACAATATTCTGCCGAAGATGACTACGCTATGTTTATGAATATTTAATCTATTTCGTTAAGTACATGAATTCGCTTTGCGTCTGGTAAATTTGTTGTAGGTGTTATTATAAATATTCCTAGAGAATATCAACAACCTATTTACTTAATGAATAAATGTTATATAAATTTAAATACCAATATAGAGAGATTATATGTCGTTACCTCGACTACAGTAACAAGACTTCAATTTTATCATATTCAGATGAATAGAATTTCTGTTTCTGGAATTATATAAAACATCCTGATTATGTTGAGAAAAAAACACGGAATGTAAACTGTAGTATATCAGATATATGTATACATTTTATATCATTGAAAAACTGCAAAATAAAGTGTGACATTGGCCTAACACGATAGTAGGTTTCTATTTATGAATGCAATGATTAACGATTAAAACATGTTTTTATATATCCCTCAGGTGTAAAAACATTTGTATCGCAAGAAGGTTAATATCTATTAATTTGAAGTTAACGAAACGACGTCCCGGATGCTGTATGCACAATTGTTAATTTTGAATATTTTTCTTTCCAAATATGTATTATTTCTAAATACAATCACTGATAATGTATGATTATACAATCACTGGTGTAGTTAATATGCACTGCGGTGGAAACTTTGAAAGCCAAATATACATGAAACACTAAATTAAAAGTCACGTTTACCTAGGGAAAATCTCTCCAACCAACGGCCTGATACATTCTAAATGTAAACCTATCATCGTATGTTACATAAATAATCCTGAGTTATCAGTTTCAATGGTTTATAAGTTTTACAATACAACTTTTTCAATAAATGTACTAACTTTTATTGATTATACTTATGTAATTAATTTCTATATTAGTGTATTTTTTTTAAATATTTCCATGCTATTCTCGGCCATGTTGCATTGCTATATCCTTACCTTCCGTTTGATTATTCTTATTCGACATTTGCACGTTATATATATATATATATATATATATATATATATATATAGTGTGTGTGTGTATATTATAGCTGTAAAATAGCAATTGAGGCATCACTTAGTTAACACCATGCCAAGAAGTTTCAAATTTTTCTCAATATGTACATAAAAATACATGGATAAAATGATACCACAATTTTAAACGGCGGTTGATGGTAGTCTGTTTATATTATGTTATGTGAAACAACTAAAAACATTAAAACTGTCTTGTAAACAAGACAAAAAGGTGTAAATGACACATAGATGCATTTACTGTATAAATATTTGTCATTGAATGTTCAGTTTGACTTTATTTCTTATAAATTTATGCCACAAATTTTTCATTTATTTTATTACCCTGTTTTGGGGATCTCTAAAGGAATAAGATGCTTACGCTAAACCTAACAAAAATCGGGTGGACAACTATTAACACCTGCACGTCAAGATCCGCAATAACAAAAAACTGGCCTTGTGTAAATTCCAGAGTGAAAATGAAATACATCAATCATTGCTGTGATTGACCAGTTTGCATTGCCCTTGAATTGATGGATTTAAGCCTAACTCTCCAACAACGAAGCCTGTATATATATATGATGACTAGAGCTAGGACAACAGCATATTGTTTTACTTGTTTTGAGTCTCGAGTGTGTATTAGTTGATATCTTATGTTTTTATATAGTGATGTGGTTTTCGGTTGATTAACTGTCTTTTGTCGGATATATACTTCAGTCCAAACAATAAGAATATATTGTTGTCGCAGCCCTAATAAGCTATAGCATACTTAAAATATAAATTGAAAAAATGAAGATATCAGCATAAGAATGACATGTAGTTCCAGTGATATCAAACTTAAACGTAAAATCATCTAAAATGTAAATTTACACGGATATTTAGATAAATATACTGTAACGTTGCAGTTTCAAATAAACGAGGAAAGAAATAAAAATCCGGTGTGGTTAGAAGCTAAGGAAAAACAAGTCTTACCATGGCTGCTCAGCGAGTGAGTTCATGCCGAGAAAAGGAAGAACAAAGATGGCGGCCAGCATTTTATTATGTGCGTTCTCGCATAATCTCGTGTGCGCGTGAAGCCGGAAACTACAATACGAGCTTATTTTCTCGGTGCTGGGTGATTCCAGATCGGGCAGGAGAGTAGGCGCAACGGGAGTGGAGATACTTTCTGAAATTATAATTTATTCCCGGTACTTTCCCGTTTCGACATCAACTAAACAGCCTTTTACTTCTAAAACATACCACTCACAGCTGGTCAATTCTCATTCTCGACTTTACACATTCATTTTCTTCTCGCGCATACTTCCTAATTTGTATATGTGCCGTTTTCGCTAGTGCTGCCGTCAATTTCTAAAGCCCGATAACCCCCTGTTGTTGCTGATACTTCCTCACGCGTTCGTATGCACTGTTACAATACAGTGACTGTCAAACATATTTTAACATGTAACTCGTGTTATGACACATACGTAGAAACAAAATAAGTACACTAATACCTATGAGATACAGTATAATAATTATAGTAATAATAATAACGTCTATAGATGGCATTAAGTTCACACAAACATTGCGCAATTGGTAAGAGTATGATAATAGTTTCAATTTATCACATGATTCTAAGGAATTCATTTTAAAAAGGATCGTATAAGCCCATTTGTAAAAAGGAATACAGAAATGAAATATGAACAAAATAAATATTGGACACGTCTTGATTTTTGTCAGCCTAGACGTTGTTTGTTATGCACTGATAAAACCTCCTTCTGAATGTTTGGTAAATTTTGTGCACCGTACGTATGTATATTTAAGAAATGTACAGAGACAGCTGTTTGTGGATAAAGCATTTATGAATACACTGGTATTATATCAGGTTACTAGAAAGCCGTCCCCTACGTTGCACGATCGTAAAATGCGCATAAGTATTTTATTTTAATTAATGCAGATTTCTTATGAGCAGAAATATGGTAGATAATAAACATAACGTTTAATTCCTTTGATAAAATCAAATAGTAAAAACACGGGCGTGAATTGAGACATTTTTAATAACACTTCGCTTCTGGCAAGCAAACAGAAAAAAAAGTAAACTCGAACTGGAATCGAAATCCAAACCTAAAGTGAATCGAGTACGATAACGATTAGGCCAGCTTGAGACAATCTTTAGAAAGAGTTTTCAAACCATAATCCTTCGTAACATAAGGAATCTGTAATGTAAATCATTCACGCATGATCACTCGTGAAACAGTTAACAAATAAAAATCTGATGACCTGCATGTAGCAATGTTTCACTTATAACTGCCTAGCAGCCCTTTTTTCTGGATGAGACCCGATTAAAGTGTTTGAATAACCTATATACTAAATTTTAAACTTTATATGAAAAATTCGTTGAGTATATAGGTTAAGAAGTGTCCACATACACGCACACACACATATTCTCGTTTTTCTAGATATACTAGATGTACCCGGGGGTGCCCGTTATTAAATGTAACGTTAAATTTGTTTAAACAAAAATGAAGTAAATAGCGGAAAGTAACTGACATTTGCATGCGAGTATTTTTTCTATACAGTTCACTTCTAGTAAGTAATAAAAACACGTGAGCTGAGATCGAAACAAAGACTTATACTGAGTAAAGTACGATAACCACTACATCAGCTTGCAAGGTTATTAAAAATGTTCTTAAACCCTTAAAGAGTTGACACACTGATAAAAAAAATATTACTTCCAAGTACAGTTGTTTTCAAATTTGACCCATAATCGGCCTTTTTTTCCGATGAAAATTTTATCATATGTCTGAATACTTAAGATACTAAGTTTCAAGTCTAACCTAAAATGCGCTGAGAATGTAGGTTGAAGTGTCCTCACACACACACACACACTTTTATAGATATAATAGTAGGCCGCCCTGCGTTGCCCGATCGTGAAATACGCAGAAATGTTATATTTAAATTAATAGAGAAACTGAGACATGTGCATGCTGCTATGTTTTCTAAACAGTCCACTTCTTGCAAGAAAAAAACTCGAGCGGATATCGAAAATAAAACCTAAAGACAGCGAGTAAAGTACGATCACCATTAAACCAGCTTGCCACGGTCCTTATAAGTTGTTTTAAAATAATCTTATTCTTAACATAAAGAAGCTGTCATGTTTCACTGTCGCGCATGCGCATTCGTAGAACAGTTCACAAAGAGATGAAAATCCGATGACACCCAAGTATAATTTTCCAATTTTGACCCTTCATCAGTACGCCTTCGGACAAAAACCTATTTAAAGCTTGTTCGCATGTCTGATCATTCTATATACCAAATTTGAAGTCTGTATTCAAAAAATCGTGGAGTATGTAGGTTGATAATTGTTCCACACACATTCTCGTTTTATAAATATACTAGCATGGTTGTCCGGGTGTTTGGGGGTGTATGCTGAGCAAAAAAAAAAACAAAAAACGGTCAATTTTTTAACTTTGACCCCTATTATGTCTCCCTTAGCATTTGTTTTGGGCTCAAATCAAGTTATTAAGTTAGATCCATGTCCAAGGAACCTATATCTAAAATTTCAAGTGTTTAGACCGAAAATTGTCGGAAGTCTTTGGTAGGGTTCTCAAAGGCCAAATCGTTGAACTTTGACGCCTTAACAGCTAAATTTCTGGTCGAAAACCGATCACATAGATTTTCCCCAAATCTCAGTACCCTGTATATCAAATTTCGAGTCTGTAGACTAAAAATTGGCAGTTATTGCGTAGGGAAATGCACACAGATACAGACATACACACAGACACGTTCACTTTTATAGATGTATAGATAGATTGATTGATCGATATGTTATCAACGCATGCACAGAATCGTGGAACAGAATTTATATCCCCTCTGTTTGCTAAAATATTCTGCAGAGACTAATTCAAAATGTGATACATAGATGAAAGTATTTTATACTGACTAAAAGGTCAGCAAAAATCTGGTGTTTTTTCTCCTTACATTTTCCGTTACTTTTACCTTTTTTACTTTTTTTTGTACTGCCATTTTCTTGTTGGCTATTTTTTTGAACTCGTCGATATCTTCGTGTAATGTATATTTGTTTGATTTTATGTACGTTGTGGAAACATTTTTTTTCGCATAGGTGTTTGCATGACAAATCAATAGGGACAGATAATTAAGAGAAGAAAGAATACGCAAAGACGAAAGGTAATGCGAAAAAAATGGAAACCAAATAAAATTGGCAGTGTGAGCAAAGCGTAATTTCGGATAGATCTCATGGTGGATTCAAACGTACTTTTATACAACTATTTTAAATTATACATCTATAGGAAGGTATGTTTCTATAAACGTTTTGCAAGTAAGAATTAGTTTAATGTATACGGCAAATTTATATATACAGTGGTGATTTGGCGTGTCTGCCTTAAGCCGAAATGTACGCCTTAATAAGTAGCACATCAGTACATCCGGGTATTTTTTCATTTCAAGATTATAATTGGCTGGTTAAGTCCCTATTACCGATTGGTAGAGCTACCAAGGACAGATGTAGAGTATGCAAGACTCTAACCATGGATTTCAGCTTCGACTACATACAATCAATTCGTTAACTGATTTTGGGAGTATGACTCACTCTATAGCAAGAAATAGATACTTGAAACTGCACGTATCCTTTGAGAATTAAATAAGTTATTTTTATTTAATGCTTATATTAAGTCAGGGATTGTTTTGTTGGTATTTAGAAAGTTTTTGTCAACAAAAATTGGAGTTATTTTTATCCCTGTGGTTACGTTGGAAAAAAGTGATCGGATTCAAAATTGAAAGTGCTACAAGCCTTTTTACCACAGTAATTCAATAATGTCAACACGTATTTTAAAAAAAAAAGTCCCAAAACAATTGGCACAAGAGATAACACCACCGGCATTTTTTTTTTAATTATTTAAACAATCGTCAAAAGAAAAATACTATATTATCTCTCTAGGAACATAAAATCACCACGTTCGAAGACTTTTTCGGCTGAAGGAATTGCAAATTCACTATCAGATTTTAAATATGAGCAGGATATTGGTTCACCGTTTCCATCTTAGTTTCGATGTTTAATAACATATTTATGAAAAAATGCAATCGATTGTTAGATGGAGGAGGAATCACTGTATTGTTACAAAATATGGAAACAGAAGAAATACTACATAGACAAATTTAATCTTTAAAAGAAAATCAAAGGATGTGTCATTTGGTGAAACCATAGAAAATTTGACCAACATTTTCGATAAGAGATAAGTTCTTTTATACGCGATATAAGTGTTTAAATATCGTAAAACACGAGGAAAATAGTCTTGTAACGTATGCAAATGTCCACATTTCTAATATTGTCCAAGATCTACCAACACCGATAGATAATTTAGTTTAAGAATTCTTAGTATCATAGAACAGGTTTTCGGAATGACTTCCTCATCTTGGTTGTTATAGTCACAACGTTTCGGCTGTTTTACCCTCCGGCCTTCATCAGGTGTTTTGTATCGAACTGGGGAACTGTTTGTTAGGAGTCTCGAACCCAACCCTTTATTATTATTACGGGGGGCGTGTTCGGACTCTAGCTAGGCTCTGGGACATAGTTGCTGATTCTCTTTTTTTTTTTTTTTTTTTTTTTACAAAGGCATCACCACATTATCAAGGCCCAGAGGCCACTCAAGGATAAGGGTTAAAGAGTGTACAGTAGAAATTGGTCAATATAGTAATCATTAGTAATGAAAATTTGGTAAATTTAATAACTTATATGGAACGACTCATCAAGAACTTATTTACTTTAGACTTGAACACAACCATATTGTAGTCAGCCGGAAAGCAGGAAAACGGAAGACAATTCCGCAGGCGTGCAGTTCTAAGAAAGAAGCTTTGTTCATGGAATCTACGTTTAGGTTTAGGCACAGATAAAGAGTGGGGGAAATTATTGATAGTGTTTACAGCTAGACGAGTGTTTCTTGTGAAAGTTTGGCGAGGGGGGACCATAGATTGAAGCTCAGTTGAACACTTTCCATGAAAATAACGATACATCAGAGACAAACTCGCAACATCTCTTCTGTGAGATAGAGGTTGCAAGGAGGAGAAAAGGACATCTCCTACGAGGCTACGAAGTCTATTTTGAACTCTATCAAGGCAGGACAAGTCCTTTCTAGCAGCTCCTGCCCAGATGTGGCAACAGTATTCCATCCTTGGACGTACCTGGCTCCAATTCTCTGTTTTGACTGTTACTTTTCACTGCCTTCGTTCAGGATTTCGGTAACTGTAAACTTTGATACGTCTAGGACCACTCGGCCATATGAACACCTGATGAAGGCCGGAGGGTAAAACGGCCGAAACGTTGTGACTATAACAACCCAGATGAGGAAGTCAGTCCAACAATCTCAATAAATGAAAACACCTCATCTAAAAATACAGACAATTACAATCATAGAACATGTCTCAAACGTTACACGACAAAGAGTAATGAGGGAATGCTAGCGTCTAATACATATTGAACAATATAATAATTGGATAAAAAATAAGAGAAAATATATAAACACTGACTGTAAGACAAGTCCAACCAAATGATAACATGTTAGATAAAATGTTCGTGCGAGGAAAGTCATCAGTCTTTCTTTAAGAATAAAACATACTTTAGTTGCGGATGTCTAGGGCATAAAACCTCTCATTATCCGACAAAGCAAGCAAGTAAAAACAAAGCCGCAATCAGTCTCGTTTAGAAACAAAACGAAAGAGTCAAAGAAGTACCCTAATACAAAAATAAATGGAAACCGTAACATTATCACTCGATTGAAGGAAATAAATTGAAAAAACAAATAGATTTTCAACGATTCAAAAACACAATTGCAGGAGGGTATCAGAAACAAAATTAAAGTTCAAACGAGAAATGAAATTTAATTTATTGTTCATGAGGAAAAACTTATGCACTCCCTCGTGCAGGAAATCACTTTGCTCTAAACTGGGAATTGACGAATATTATTTTTCTGTAAAAAGTAAACGTCATAAAGAAAAAAAATAAAGTAAAGCAAATGGAAGATCTGTTTCGGATTTAAAAAAAAGATTTTCGCGTTTTTATTCAGGACGTTGTTTGTGCACAAAACCTCTACTTTATTTAGAATTTAAACAAAATATTTAACCCATTTTTAAACATAAATAAAAAAGCACTATTTTCGATACTAGCCGCAATACATGGGGAACTGGGAATGTTGAAAAAAAAATAGACTTATTTCAAAAACCGATTATTCTGATTGGGAGTCACCAACTGTATATAAAAAACAAAAGAACGAAGAATCACCAGGGTCAGATGACAGATTGAACATCCTTAAATATTCACAGAAATTTAATTCACTAAATGAGTGTGGTAGTGTTTTCAAATTTTGTATTTGTGTAAAGTTTATCTTCAGGTTAAAGTCAGTTAAGAATGTTCGGATTATCTGATAATAAGAACAAAAAGGGGTTTGAAAACGTAACCGTCTTCCTTGTGGTATGAAAGTAGCTCCAAGCATATTTCAGCAAATAATAAACACAATGTTTGCTGACATGGAAAAAGCAGTCACATATTTTTCTGGTATTATGATTAAAAACGAAAATGAGACGCAACAGAGAGTTAGATCAGTACTCAAGCTGAGTTTTGAAAAATTCGAATTCCTCCTAAACCTGGGAAAATCATGGATAGTAAGGAAGAAAATCAGGCCAAGAAGTTGTAATTAACAACATGGCCGAACCTTATAGCAACGTTTAACTCCAGACTTTCTTGGGATTAGCAAATTACTGTAGAGTATATATACCAAAACTATATGATGTGAGAGCTTCGTCAAATAAGTTTGTAAATAATGGCCAATAGCACATGCCTGTGAATCGTTAATGCTCGTGGAAGGACATTAGTTAAATCAGTAGAGATAGCTTAGCAATAATTCATGCCGTTTTACACGTTTGGTATACGGAAGAGAATTAATTCTGGACACAGACTACGAACCGCTGATAACATTTCGTCCGAAATTAGGTTTACCAGTTCTAACGGCAAATCGACTACAACGTTGATGTTTAATTCTATTGAATTATAATTTTAAAGTAGCATGTGCACCTTCAAAGAAAATAGAGCAGGAGAAATACTAAAATATACAGAACCATTTGGAGGAACAATAATAGCGGCGGTAATAGACGACAGTTAATACTCAGGTCTATGCAATACTATTTGAAAAGTTTCGATCTGACGATGTAAAAACGCGGCAGCAAACGATCATTGCATCAGAAAAATGAAAAAGGAAGCATGGTTGAACTTGAAAACGTATCACATTTTCAATATACTATCATGTTTATTATACGCAGAGCGAGAGAAAGTAGTGATACCGATTACTCTAAAAATGAAAATATTAAAAGAATATTACACTGACCAAGGATTTCAAGAATGAAATATTAAATGAAATCATTAATGAAAAGTTATACTTATTGTCTGAGGATGGATCAAGAATGCGATAAAACAGTGCTAATGATACAAACTGGCAGCAAAGTAATTCACCGGTAAAGATTTAACCATGGCTCAAGGTAGATATCTCATGGGCCCTCATTGCATATAGACTATACCGGATCAATAGATGAATCATTATTTTATCCTTTTGGACAGTTTCATTAAATGATAAAAAATTAACCAGTGTAGACATCCGATAGCAACAAATGCAATAAACTCACTTAAAGAAATTTTCACTTGTTTTGGTTTCCCGAAAAATTTAGTCAGCCACAATAAAACCCAGTTCAGCTGAACCGAAAAAAAAAGTCTTAATGACCCCTAAAGATTGAACGTTCTTTATGATCTAAAGACCCACCCTCAAACGCACGGTTCTAATTCTTTCTTAGTTGAGAAAAAGATACATGTTTTCAACACCTGAAGAAGGCCGCACAGTACGGCGAGATGAGATTAAGAGCCCGATTATTCAAAATAATGTAAACATTCACATCGCATCTTTAAAAATTCAGAATTGCGGAATAAAGACTTCAGCAAATTATTGTCTATTAATAACATATCAACGACGGTATACAATCTAAGATCGAATGGACAGGCAGAAAGAAGTGTGAGTAGGTTTAAATGAGCTCTGAAGAAAACTCAAGGCGCGTACTGAAATGAAGAAATATTCAGATTTTTTTCAGCTTACAAAATCATGCTAAACCCGAATACCGCGTTATGTTTGTCGGCAGCAGTGTTAATATTTGCAAGAAAGACCAGCTCTATATTTGATAGGCTTCTCCTCTTCCGGCGAAGCAACCATCAATAAAAAAAAAACAGGTGACTAGAATCTGTAAGATAAGTGAAAAAATAGGTTTCAGAAAACTTTCAGGCTGGAAAAATGTTTTACGAAAAATGGTAGCTAAGAAAACTGGACAAGTCATATCTGGCATAAAACGAAACGAATTTCCGTGCAAAAGACATTGAAATGAATTGGGGCCCAAGCACACTGCAGAGGTCACATACAATACCGGACATATTCTAAGTGAAGTCCTTTTTGAAATTCCAGGCACAATAAATCAGCATTCTCAAATGGAAGTATCCCTGAACTCAAGATCAGAAATACCAGTGTGTCAAACGTCAGCCAACGACGAGAATTAAGTAGGAAACGACTCTGGCGGGGGGGGGGACACAGATATATTTTGTTCGAATTCTACAAAAGTTAAGATATTAAAACTGAGTTTCACGGGAAAATTCAGTATGGGAAATGATTACTGAATGTTATATCCGGACCTTCTGTCCTTACAAGATTATAAATGCCCTATTAAGCAAGAAATATCGACTGGTTAATTTGCTTAGGACACACACCGAAAGGTAGGCTGGCATCACGCTAGGAATACCGGCTTCGACTTTGAACACTCGCTTTTCAGATTATAATTAAATCTGCGAGAAGACCATCACAGATACTTTAATGTATATCCTTTTCACGGCATATATCTATATTATTCTATTCATGCAAAACTTTTGTATCTTTACACGCTCAATGTAGGCGGAGATATGTTAATATGCGACATTATTTTCTACTTTTTCGAGGCAGTGTAATATATTTTCTATGGTCATAACACACAACACTGTAGCTCCTCTTTGTTAGTTGTGTAATATATGTTGTAGTGTTAAGGTATCGTATTCTTAGTAATTATATTTTTTTGGAGGCAGTAATGACTTGCTAAGAATAAACATACAATGTTTGGTCTCCTATCTTTGCTAGTATATAACATGCATATGGCCTCTGTGACCTTATATAATATTCAGCTGTAAATACTTCAGAAATCCGCGCAACGAATCAATCGGCCAATAATCAAAGTAGAATCTCCTACCGCAAAAATAAACGCTAAGTAGCCAAAGTGTCAGATAAGGATGCACGTCCCCATCATTCAATCGGTTTGTTGTGTTTTGTTTGGCGGGGTGGGATATTTTTGAGCGTATAGATATCAGCTGAGTTCAATCGAGCCTCCTAATAAAATTGTCCGACATGTTTCAGCACGAAACCGTGGCCTGTCGTCGAGTGCGCACGCGCCTAACCTGCTGCCTTACCGTTGCCTTTGGTTTTGTGTGATAAACGCTGAGAGTGGAACAGATGTCGGATGCATCAAAGGAGAAGAACCGCTTCGTTGAGGACTTCTTCCTGTTTATCGAGCCATGTTTGCCTAATATATTATATCTCAGCTGTTGGATTGGGTCAGAGCCACATCAGATATTCTCACTGAAATAAAAGCAAAAACAAAACAACGAAAAAAAATAAGATTAAACATTGTTTCTTTTAAGTCAAGTAATAAAAAATAAAGCTAGCATTAAAACTGAGTTATACTATCGTTTTCTTCACAGTAAAACTTTACGTTCTTTGACACGGTAAGTTCTGAAGATTAGTCAGAGCAACAAAAACAAGGTGCGCGTATCTTTCTTATTGAGACTTAAAACAACATAGAGACATGTTTAGTTCAAGCTCGGTTAGATAACATCTAGTTACACTAGCTTACAGCCCAGCGTTGGCAGGGAAGTAATGAATATTCCATGTGTATCTGCCGCCAATTATGAGTTCCATATGATAATTTTGTCTTACTTCATTTTAGAAATCTATGCAAAAAGACATTGTCTCTATTGTCTATTGACAGCCAGCGTTAATGCTGATTAAGGAATATTCTTAAACTATGACAAATATGCAAATATGTGCTAATCAATGAACTATTGTTAAAATCCTTCGTATGAAAAGTTGTTTAATTTCCGTATAACTTCTTGCTCTCAATTCTTTCAGGTAAAATATTTTAGGGGGAAGGGTGCAATAAATAATTCGATTGTCAACAATCCTTTTATGAACATATAAAAATATCAAACTGCTTTTCATAAAAACAATGTATATTTTTTCTGGTTTTAAAATATGTTTGGCATTTCTACAGAATTGGAAGAGAACTGTTTTTTTATCTTAACCTAGCCCTAAAGTTACCCAAATCTTAAGTTTTAGGTATACTTTGGCAAAAGTCGGTTTTGTTTGTCTCTTTTCATATAGAAGCACGCACGCACACACACAGAAATTCACTCATTGATAAGATAAACCTAGAACCCCATCCTCTAACGTAGACCCCTAGTACCATGTTTCCTTCTCCAACATCAGGGGTCTACGTTCTAACTTTCCAGAGGTTGAACCCCACTGACAGGAGATTAAACCGGGCATATTCTTTCTAAACGAAACTGGCATAGGGCCGACCACTTCCCTAGATGAGTTCATAATTAAAGAATACTATAACTTAACATCTAAATCTGACCCCCTAGATCGCCATGGGCATGGAATGTGTGCCTACATTAAAGATGGCTTTCCGTGTAGGGATATCTCTAGAGAAGACCCTAATTTACTTTATATGTGCTTCCGTGATGCATGTACTTACACCACCGATTTATATTTTCCTCTATCGCCCCCACAACGGCGGGGTTACTATCGTTAAGAGTGTAACTGAGAAAACTGACAACATCTTGTCTGCTCATCCTTCGGCTAACATTCACATTTGCGGTGACTTCAATGTCCATAATGTGGAATGGCTGACTCATTCAAATAAGACAGATGAAATTTTATCATTGCATAACTGTTGCTTGATGTAATGACGTACGTTTTAAATAGGATTGAGATCTGAAAATTGCGCAGGCCAATCCAAACACGAAATATCATGCTCTTCCAGAAACCCTTTGACATTGCCAGCTGTGTGAATGGGAGCATTATCCTGCATGAAGGTGGGATTATCATCCAAATTCCGACCACATTAGGGCAGAAAATGCTAAGCCAATATATTAATGTAGTTGGTCGAATTAATTCGAGCTTGCAAGCGATCGCTTGCAATGGCCCTGGACCATTGGTGCTTATAATGCCTTACACCAAAAACTGAACCTCTACCACCTTTCAGCGTTGAAACTGGGCACCTAGGTTTAAATTCTTCGTCTTTCTTCCGACGGGCGTACTGCCTGCCATCACTGCCTTTCCTATTGAACTTGCATTCGTCGCTAAAAAGCAATTTTGACCAATATGAAGAGTCATGATCTTCATTGCATCTGACGAAGCCCAGACGGCGCTTCCTGTTCTTTACAGAAATCATAGGCTTGCGTGGTGCAATATATCATCGCAAATTAAATTCTTTTAATCTGTTCTTGACAGTAGAAAGAGAGCACTTTTAAACAAGATTGCACTGTTTTTGGATTTGGGTGCCGTTTCGAATCAGTTTATTAGGCTGTGCATCTTCATCGCATTATCTTCCCTATTAGAAGTAACTCTAGTACGACCAGATTTAGGGGAATCATATGCAGTGTTTTGTACCGCTTTTTCATCACATTTCAATCTGCTGCCGTTTCTCGATTGGATAAACCAGAAAGCTGGATATTAATGAGCTCCTGACGATCACTAATAGAAAGTCGTGGCATATGGACTAAATGTTACGTTGTATCACCTGGAACAACAATGATTACGATTAGAGATGCTTTATTGCCTGCTAGTGGATATGTTAAACTGATTTAGGGGCGATAACTTAAACTGGTTTTAAGCGAATTTGTTGCTGTGGGCTTTCTTTTTGCCTCAACAATTTGAAGTTATCTTTTAAATTGACGTGAACATTAGAATATTTCAATTAAAAGTCAAATTTTAACAGGTAAAATTATAGAGGAATAAAAGGCGAATCAAATGAGGAATAGGTTTTTTAAACAGTAATACCGGGTGACCCCACAAAAAGAAAAGCTAAATGGAGGCCATCTAAAACATATGCTGTAGAATGGGAAAAGAAAAAGCCAACGACCCTAGTGTTTTGACGTGATGTTTTGAATATGATATACTAGTTATGACCAAAGTTTCATTTCATTCGAACAAAACACTAAGAAACGGGGCCCAATTAGAGTTGAGACCCGTTTTTTTGGGGGGGGGTCGCCCTGTATTTAATTTCGCTTAAGTGCGGACTTTGTTTTTGCCTGTGTGTGTGTGTGTATATATATATATATATATATATATATATATATATATATATATATATATATAATCATATATTGGAATGCTATTTATCCTTTATGATGTTACTCTATAATAAGTTTCTTCTCGAATATGGTTTAAGGAAATTAATTGGATACGGGGAGATTGCAGAGAAAATATTTCCACCTACGATATTTTAACTACCAAACATGAGATTTCTGCTCGATATATCCCCAAGCGTTATCCTCTTTTACTTTTCACCCTATTTACTATTTTTCACCTATTCCACAAGGAAGGAAGGTCGTATACACCTACGTACAAACGTTTTTATCATTATTAATGGTGTAGACATCTGGTGGTGTGGTGTGTACATAGATGTCAACCTTTTCTAATAACGAGATGTGTATGCGTAATGATATAAGCATCTGGATTTAGCTTACTGTACCAAGCTTGCGCTTATAATGTAACCGAAAAGACGTGCATTTTTTTCTCAAATTGACTGTTTTAATTTCAGCTGGAAGCATCTGCTTGTCTAGCGATACTAAATATCTTTGACGCAGCAGAACAGTCTCGCTCTCCTCATACATATACTACAATAATACTGAATTGCTGTTTATATTATTTAATTGGAATTCATTATAGAGATGAGTATTATGTATTAATTTATTTTATTGCGGACTGTTATCCCCATCCTTCTGGGATGGTTTACGACGTTTCGATCAACTGGCCTTCGTCACTTGGTAACTGCGACAGGATAGGAACTCTGAATCTAACTGCATTCTCAGAAATTATTCCATCCATACCTGTTGTAGTCTCACTACGTTTTGTCCATGTAAGCCTCCAAGTAAGATAGAAACCGCTATCTTCAGACAATATTCACCTGGAACCGTACCATATGACGAAGGCCAGAGGAATAGTTGACCGAAACGTCGTGAAACATCTCGGATGAATGAAGATAATGGTCCATAATAATATAAATTAAGGAATTGCTGTTGACCACTATTTATTCATACATTTTGAATGAATCAGACGATTATTGTTGGCATTCGTTTCCCCAATATATTCCTAGTTTAAATTTTTCGGGATTTTAGAAGAATCAAGTGAAGGTTTCCAGTATCCATAATCTATTTGTGTGGAACAAATTGGATTTAGAACTTCGCCACTCCAGGTTGTAATTAAGTGTATTCAACATTTTAGCTACTGCCCCCTATCATAACTGGATCTTGTAGTTTCAGTCGTGGAAAATCCGTGCAAAAGTGTGAAAATTAAAGAGATGGAATATTCTAGGTGAATTTGCTAGACAGTACAAATATACATGTGTAACTTAATAGCTATTGTTTCATTTTTAATGTTTAGCCTTGCAGCAAACATTTCTTCAATCCTCAGGCATTGACGTCAAAAGAAAAATTAAGCCATAAACTAAAAGTTTAGGTTTCTATTCGAATTTTTTACATCACTAAAATATATTGAGTTCAATGTAATATTCACTACGAAATCTGCATTAATCAAAATATCATACCTATTCCTATTTTACGACCAAACAATTCCGGGAAGCATGCTAGTTCTATAAACATTACATTTTTGGAGGTTAAATCATATGCATACACAGACGCACACACAAATGCACATATTACTAAATTTTTGCTCGTTAAAACAAACAGAAATTTTGGTTTTACGTAGTCTAGGTTCTTTAAGCGTAAATGATAGTTGAATACCGTTAAATCTGTACTCATTTTTTTCATTACAAGCAATTCACTATTAAGTGCTAATTTTGCAAAATATGGATAATCTAATGCATAATTGCAACCACGACACATGTAAAGTTTCATCCAGGTTTACTCGAAATTTACATAGAAAGCCTCTAGAGTAAATCTTGTATCTTGATAATTCCTATTAATCGCTAACTGCATCGAACGAATACCATAATTAGTTAGCTATATCTTATCATAACACATGGCCAGAGAAAATGTGAACCAGTTCAGCCTAGTACTGTTCGAGAAAAGGGGGATCGGGCAGAGAAAGAATATATATATATATATATATATTCTTTCTCTGCCCGGCATAGACATATACATATAGACATATATTCGATTTAAAAATTTATTGTTTTACAAAAGGAATATATAGAAGGGTTATGTAATTTCCTTAATCCATGGATTTTCAATAATGGATCATTTCGTCAGAGATAATGAAATGCAGTTAGCAAAATGTTCAGCTTCGAATGTACCTTATATAATATATAAGGTTTCCCTCCCCCACTATCAACAAGAAAGCGAACTATCTTTCTACCGGGACTCACACCAGAAGCAAGCCGTCCAACGCACCGTTCTGAATATCATATCCAGGATTATTTTGCTACCTATACCATTGATTTCGAGGTCCATTGCATACTTAACTCAATGCTCCACTTATATTACTCACGGGGATAATTAAAATGGAATGCTATATCCACCCAATATCGGATATACTTTGTCAACAGAGAAAGCATTTGGACTACATCAACCAACACACACTCAACGCAACAACGAATAAGGCTGCCCCGTATACTTTTCGAAAAATCAATAAGGAGTAATACGCTTTCGCTATATGGGAATATTACTTTCTCCTCTGGACCTATTTTCTGCCCACCTGGAGTTATAACCCCGAAAGGCATTAGGTCCTTCCGATAATGGATTACCCAGGTTGTATCAACTTCTCTTTTCGCATACTTTTTTCCATATAATTATTCACAACCACTCAAATAACTATTTTCAATAATTGTGCTGAAAAGCAAAATTAGCGTACATTCGAAGCTGAACATTTTGCTAACCGCATTTCATTTCCTCTGACAGTATGAACCATTATTGAAAATCCATGGATTAAGGAAATTACATAACCCCTTCTATATATTCCTTTTGTAAACAATGCATTTTTAAATCGAATATATGTCTATATATGTTGTTTTTTTGTTTTTTTTTTCAGAATTAAAAATTTAACAACGAAAGTTTATATCTATAAATATAAAAGCGAAACTGTATGTATGTGTGTTCGCTTTTTCTGTGTGTCTACAAAAGGCTTCTTTCAGAGAAGCGGTCGGTCGATTCACAACTTTTTAAAACTTTTTATATCACATATAAATCGTAATATCTCACAGTTAACAACGAAGCTCGTCTGTCTATTTAATTTGCTCGATTTCGGGAAGATAAATATTCAATATTTGTCGCTCGCCGCATGTGGGTTAGTCTTTTTCCTATAACATCTTGGGGGGGGGCGTTCAGCAGTAAATGAAATCCCGCAGTCAAACTTGACCTCATTAACTCATTAAAACGCGCACCTGCTAAATCCAAGTAATTAAATAAATTCAAACGCGCTTCCGTTAGCATGTCGCGGTGGGGCAATGGTTAACGTCGCACGTTCTTTTTTTTCACAACTTTGCCTCAACGGTTCGGGTTCGATCCTCATACTTACTTTTTAACCCCCCACACACCTTCAAACACCCGGGCAACACCGGGTACCCCTCGCTAGTATATATATACAAACAAACAAACACAAATACAAGCCTCAAGTTCACTATTCCATTTAGAGCTGCAATTGTATTAAACTGGTGTTGACAGCTATATATATATATATATATATATATATATATAATTATTTTATGTATCTTTATGTAAATATTTTCCATGTTTACTTAGCAAGTGCGCCATACGCAAGTAGAGCTCGGTCGCAAGTTTCTCAAATATGTATGGTATTAGCCTGAAGGATTCTAACGACAATTAAACGGGATAAATTCTGTGTAGCTTCATTGCCATATATATTTTCAAAACTTACCATATATAGAGTGAAATATATGTATATGTACAAATACAAACCTCAATTTCACTATTCCATTAAGAGCTGCAATTGTATTAAACTGGTGTTGACAGCAACGTCCAATAATACAATTTTCACGCCAACATTACCCCCTTACACACGAAACCCAATATTCGTCTGGCCTGGATTTTCGTAGCATTGCAATATTTCTGTAGCAATTTATATCCCTTTACCACGCTTCTCGTATCGGGAAAGAAGCATTTCTGTCTTTGCGTGTAGGCGAGGGCCATTACAGGTCGATTCGTAACTGTCTGGTCCATTCCAGCTGTCACAAACAACTCTCCACCGACAGTATTGTTTCTAAATTTAGGTAAAATGCGAAGAAAGTGTCTCGCTCTTTGCGTTGAAATACAAGACACCGAACAGAGTTCATGGCAATGGTCGGAGATTTAAACTCATCCTTACTGTCGACGAATTCTTCTTTACAATTAACACGTATATGATTATAATGACGATTTGTATTTGTTAGTTCGAGATGATTGAAATATCACTGGAAAATAAGATTTCCATTGTCAACAACGTATTATAGTTCACAAAATTATACTTCTATTGATAGGTACGTAATACACCTAGGAGAAATGTATAACGAAAAATATGAATATTTTAATACAGGGTTTCCTAAGGTCAGACTGAGGGCCTCCGAAAACCCTATCTTAAAGAGGAGCTAATACTTTATACGGTAGAATTAAATGGTGCAGACACTTAATTATTGATCTATTTTACTGAAAAGAGGTATGATATATGACTACATGTGTAAAGTTTCAGAATAGTTAATAAAAAAGTGAATAAAAAAAGCATAACAAAAATGTTCTTACTATTAAAATTTGAAATAAATGTTTTTATATTTACTTAAGAAATTATCTTGTTAGTGATCCGTGAAAAACATGTGCTCTGCTGCGGGGCTCCATGGTGTCAAAAGGTTTGGGAAACTCTGCTTTAATACTCTGAAAAAAAAAACTTATAAATTAATCTTGATGATATTTTAAAATAATATCACTATGCTTAAACTTACAATGTTTTAAAATGTTATTTCTACAAACCGGCAACATTTTTTGCATTGACCTCATAAGAGATTTGTATCAACTTCCGTCGTTTGCTCACAAGCCCCTATACATATATTTTCCTAGCATCGTAAGACAAACGTTTTCAGAAGCTTTAATATATAAATGCTTCACCGTTTATACCCATCAGCAGGACAGCTCATGTTACTGATTCTCTGTTGCTGCATTTCTTAAAAGAATCTATGCCAATTATATTGCACCATATTAATTCATATCCGCATTAGGGTAGTTCTTTTCCCTCCACACAAAATATGTTAAGGATTTCATGAAAGTTTTTTTTTTTTTTTTTTTTAAATCAAAGCAATTTTTGTTAAAACTTTCACGTATTTACGTAAATATGAAATCCTAATATGAATCTAATGAATTATTTGGAAAAATAAGTATTAAACGTTCCTAAAAATAATGCAAACTAGTAAGCTATTGGAAAAACGAATGTCAGCAATAATTATTTGATTCAAATGCAATAAAGGAAATAAAGTAGATCATATACGAAGGAAGATGGAATCAAGAACAGATATAATTACATCCAAACAAAAGAAATAGAGCAATTAATTTCTGGAAGAATAGTAGCATGGCAACAGTATAGATGCTACAAAATGGAAATAACTTCACACCTGATTCAGTTATATCAGGTAAAACAGTGATATATCACACAACTCCTCTGAATTCGACATGGATAGTTATTACATTAGTAAAGGCTGTTTATAGGTTGTGCACTCAAATTGATAAACTTAATATTTTTATTTCACATTTAGCGAATGTGGATTATTCTGAGTTCAACTTGGTTTGGCAATTCTCTCGAAGAAAACGAACGTCTGAGTTGTGTTTGCAAACTGCAAATGATACAATGTATTTATCGATAGAAATAGTTAATACACTGACAATTTCACAAAATAGACCTGTCAACTAGCTACCCTGTTTGAGCGATTCAACCCCCATTATTTTCATTAAAAACATGTAAAATCCCATATATGCGCTGATAAGCCAGACTCTATAGACCACTTGGAAGATAAATTCCGATACGTAGAATTTGTGGAAAATTGGCCCGCTGAATTCGCGGGAGCTATTACTCTATTTAAATTATAAAGGAGGAAAATAAATATTAGACATACTTTTCCATAATTTATTTTGATTTAAAGTTCGCCGCTTTTAAAAACAGCTCAGTTAAAGGCCCAATTAAACAATATTTAAGTATAGACAAAGATTTTACTTTGTATATAAGCTATATCTTTAATTGTATAGTGCCAACAGTTACGATGTATTTTTAAGCATGTTAGTTTTTTAGAATTATTATTTTTAATGTAACTCACCAGGATAGGTTCCCAGTTGTTTATATTGCATTGTCCTTAAGAGAGGGGTTAGGAATAGGAGAATGATATAATGGCAACCGAACATATATTGGGCATTAGTAAAAAACAATGTTTAATAAGTTAAATACACTATGAAAATATATTAAGTGTCTGGCTTCAGACAGATGTCAAATGTTTCTGGAATAACGTTCAGGAAAGACAGAGAAACATAGTTTATAAATACATTTTCATTTCAGCATACTTAGTGAGGAAATGTACACGCAAATAATTGGATACGGGAAAAGTAATCAACTTTGAAAACTTTATTTTCTGATAAGAATTTTAAGTATCCAGAAAATCCAAAACGCTCTATATATACCTATAGTTGTATTAGTATTAATCTATCCTTCTATAAATTAATGTAGTGATATTCATATTAAATACCCTTTTTCTTTTTAATATTTATTTAAAAAGAAAATACAACTTTGTTGTACATGGGTCGTGGAATTGCATTGATCTGCAAAAGATCTAGCTAATTTGTATCTTTAAACATTCATTTTATTTAATTCCCTATTATTTTTTCCCCGGGTTTTCTCATGGGATGGTAATCTTTAGTTAACTATTACGTGTAATTATATTCATGCAGATATTCTACATGAATTATACTTGCATAAACCTTTCGTAAAAAAGGTTATAGTAAACACAAATCCCTTTCTGTATATATCTATGTATGCATATATATATATATATATATATATATATATATGTGTGTTTGTGTGTGTGTGTGTGTTTAAAAGAATGGCCTACCACACTCCCGTCGGTTTTGGGTCTACAGACATGGAACTTAATATATAGTGTATTCGAACCCATGCAAACTTTATATTTGGGATTTCGCCGGGGAAAATCCGTGCAAAATGAAACTTAAAGAAATAGAATTGGTCAAGTGACGGTTGAACGACGGCATTACGAATATGCATGCATAACGAAATAGTTGATCATGTTTGCATTTTTAGCCTAATGACAAACAGGTTTTCATAACTTTGGCATTAACGTCAAAGGATACAGTAAATCGTAAACCGAACGTTTTGATTTCGGTTCTTGATGGTGGCGCACGAATCATTTTATTTTAACTTTTTTAATCATTACTATATATTGGGGTTAATATAATATAATAAACACGAAATCTGCATTAAGTAACATATAATATTTAAGCGGACGGCCTGCTAGTTAAATATAAAAAGGTATTTTCCCACCTGTTTCTCTCTTTCTTTATGTATATAATCTCGGAACGCTGGTGTTGTTTTGTTGCAAAATCACATATCAAAGAAATTGCTTAAATAAAACTTGAACTCAAGTGATTATTTTATTACTTATTATTCGGATGATGGTTTCAAAAGAATCCACACAAAATCTCATATATTCAGATCATTTATTTTGTGTCGGTTGCCATTGACAGAATACGGAAATAAATTTAATCATTAGATGTCGTAAAATTCTACCCAAAATGTAGCACAGTGCTTTGTTTACAATTTCACTGTCGGCGAGATAGAGGAAATTCGTAATATGATGTATATATTATTGACCAGTTTGAGTGCCCGGCGTTGCCGAGGTGTTTGGAGATGGGTGTCGAGCAAAAAGAAAAAAATTGTAGTCGGAAGGGAGGCTCGAACCCGTGCTGCGAAGGAGGAAAAGAACGTGGAAAAAAACGGCTAGTCAATCGAAAGAGGGGATGCCTTTCAAAAATATCGGCGAAAAAGGCGACCTCTCCCTGTAAAAATGTGCGCAGTTGAGGGTAAAGTAATTAATGTTTTTAGTCAATTGTTCGATATTTGTCGTCCGATGGGTCGAGCGTCTAACACAATACCGTTCTCGTGAAAATCCATTGCATCTGTCTAAAGTTTAAAGCAGACATACATACACACAAACATACATACATACATACATATACATATACATATACATACATACATTTAAATAGACGCGTCAGATTTATATTATAGATTATGCTAATATTTTGATTATGCTAATCATTAGTCAGTAATTTCACCAAACGAATGATTTTATTCGGGAAGACTGGAAATGAATAGAAATACAGCAAAATTTAGTGCGATCCTGCTAAATGGGATTTCCTAACGTCGATACTGATTCGTCAATACGAGCAGAAAAAAGCGATTAGTCTACAAACTAGTAGAACCCGTGGAAATTCAACAGTAGTTGAGAATTTTTAAGACATGAATAAGAAAAAATAAAATAAAACAAGAACGACGAATTTAAAACAAATTTAGCACATTCTTAAACCATTTTAAATCTAAAAATGATTTAAGCAATTTAGATTGTTTTCAATAAAAATTCAACACACAACACATTGTTTTTTTTTGTGAATAATATTTTTATATGACTTAAAAAAGAACAGGTGCCAATTCATATAGCTTTTTAAAAATAATTATAAAAACAATAATATAAAATTTAGTCTCCTCAACACGACTTTTAATTATAAAATAAAATAGCCAATTTGAAACCGTAAACAAATAGCCATGCCATATATATATATATATATATATATATATATATATATATATATATATATATATATATATTTACATTTTAGGATAGGCAATAGTTTGAATAATTTTTAACTGAAAAAGAGCGATTATAAAGGGAGATAATTTGTTTCTCCTTAATATTTGCGATGATGTTTTTCGTGACACCGAATGTCGGAAAATAAATTAAGATTTAGATGATGTGCACACAGTCTAAAAAAAGCCTGTAATTCTGATCCTGTTAAAAGATATCGAAATTCCGATATTCTAACAGTGCCTGTTGAATAAATGTATAAAGACGTGTGGTGTACAGATCTGAAAATAGAGAA